>NC_069683.1:4128411-4443808 GCF_023699985.2 Odocoileus virginianus
CATTCCCTACTCCAGGGGGTACTTCTGACTCAGAGAATGAACCTGAGTCTCCCACATTGCAGACAGATTATTTATCATTTGAACCATCTAAGATCTTAAGTGAACTGAAGTGAAGTGAAGTCGCTCAATCATGTCTGAATCTTTGTGACCCCATGGACTGTAGCCTATCATGCTCCTCTATCCATGGGATTTTCCAGGCAAGAGTACTGGAGTGCGTTGCCATTTCCTTCTCCAGAGGATCTTCCAGACCCCGGGATTGAACCCAGTTCTCCCATATTGTAGGCAGATGCTTTACCGTCTGAACCACCAGGGAAGTCTTAAGAGCTAAGATCTTAAGAGCTTCCAAATTTAAAAAGATATTAGAATTTATTGTTTTCTATGTAAAACTTACAATATACAGTATTGGCAAATAATCTGAATTTTAAACCTATTCTTAACCTGAGCATAACAAAAGAAATCTGTGTGCTTGATCTATTGAAATGCAGATAACAATATATTGCTAGAGTTTGACTGAAGTACCCTCAGAAGTTAGCTACTTTAATTTTGTGATACTTCCAAGATGGCATATGAGTTAGTCATTATAATAAGGTAATCTTTGTACACAAACAGCAGTCAACCCTACATGTATGTGAGTCACTTTGCCAGGGAAATAAAGGTAAATGGTAACAGTGCTTGCCTCAAAAGATCTGTTTGGTGTCTTCATGGTAAAGGAGATAAATGAAGAGAAAATTAACATTAGAAGTGATTAGTTCAATAATAAAGATTTGAATGGAGTAATTAATTGTGTTCTAGAATCAGTATATGGATCAAAGAATAATAACATTTAACAAGAGCTTGAAGGAAAACTAAGTATTTTCTATAAGGACAAGGGTAAATAGTACTTTCAGATAGAGTGAACATGCAGAGACAAAAGACTTTCAAGAGAAATCAAATAAACCCATACATATATTTTCAAGGATGAATTTTTTATAGTACAAAAGAAAACATTTTAAATAAAATGTTTTTATTTTATTGGCACACAGTCAAATAAACTGAAAGTCCCCATAACAGGCTAAGAAGTGTGAATACCCTGGAAAACTGCAAGGTAGCATATCTCTGAATTTTTCTGGAATGTATGTGTTACACCCAAATTATGGAGATGGATTAGATCCAACATTGTCTGTTAATTTGTCAAATAAATAATTTGCAGGGCTTAAATCTATACCTTCGGTCTTTGGGAGGAAAATACAATAATTAGAGAATCAGAATTTATGTGAATAACAGGAGTACTCTTTCCAGAGCACTTGGGTTTCTCTGGCTTATTGGTACAGAATCCGCTTGCAATATAGGTAGACCCAGGTTCAGTCCCTGGGTGGGGAAGATCTCCTGGAGTATGAAATGGCAACCCACACCAGTATTCTTGCCTGGAAATCCCATGGACAACGCAATCAAGGGGGCACAAAGAGTCAGGCACGACTGAGAGACTAATTCTTTCACTCACCAGAATGACGAGTCCATTGGAAAATATTCATTTAGAATATACAAAGCTTCCATTTCAATGGCGTAAAGATACTTATTTAATCTTTAAATCTCTACACTTATGCCCTAAATACTAGCACCTGTTTGGTCACTGTATTACATTTAATAACTAACAAAGACAGAAATACAACACAGGTTCCTATAGACAAAGCTATGGTTTTCCAGTAATCATGCATGGATGTGAGAGTTGGACCATAAAGAAGGCTGAGCTTGGAAGAATTGACACTTTTGAACTACTGTGCTGGAAACTCTTGAGAGTCCCTTGGACTGCAAGGAGATCAAATCAGTCCATCCTAAAGGAAATCAGTCCTGAATATTCATTGGAAGGACAGATGCTGAAGCTGAAGCTCCAATACTTTGGCCACCTGATGCAAAGAGCTGACTTAATGGAAAAAGATCCATAAACTGGGAAAAATTGAAGGCAAGTGGAGAAGGGGGCAACAGAGGATGAGACAGCTTAATGGCATCACTGAATCAATGGACATGAGTTTGAGCAAACTCGGAGCTAGTATGGACAGAGAAGACTGGCATGCTGCACTTCATGATGTTGCAAAGAGTCATACAAGGACTTAGCAACTGAACAACAAAAGACAAAAACAGATATAATCAAAAAATAAAAGAGAGAATTTAATATGACTACTTCCTACTCTTTCCTTTAAATAGGTTCAGTGACCACACTCCACAATTTGGGAGGGGGCTGGGAAGCTATATTTTAATAGTAGTACTTCCTCCATGCACATGGTTGCTTCAATTTTACAAAGCAATTATGCTTTTCTATTTTATTTTACCTTTATAAAAATCCTGCAACTGATATAAAGAATGTATTAATAATGAGGATAATGGGGCAGAGATAACCATGGTTTGCTCTAACCTGAGTTTTTTCATATTACTATTTTCAAAACTATTCAGCAGGGCTTTCCGGGTGCCTCGTGGTAAAGAATCTGCCTGTCAACGCAGCGGAGATGGGTTTGATCCCTGGTAGGTGATCCCACATGCTGCCGGGCGGCTAAGCCTGTGCACTGCAATGACTGTGAAGGCAAATATTTTAAGTACTTTCAAATATTTATAATTTTCACACATTTTAAATAGTCTGTGTTGAAATTAGTAATATTAAGCTCTTTTTAAAATCATATCTGCCTGAGTTTCTCCTCCTCTCTCTTTTTTCACCTCTATTTTGCCATCCATGACACTATTATCAAGAGTGCTCTAATTACATTTTTTGTCTAACTCACACTTTAACGGCCTGTGGTAACTGGAAAACATAATTCTCAACATCTCAGTTAAAAATTCTTTGAAAACTTAAACATGCATCTTACAAATAAAAATGGCATTAAAGATTTTTGATAAGTTCAGTCATTGCTTTAGAGCTAAAGCCTTTTTCTTTCTTCCCCACTGAAAATGAACTTTTAATAGAAATTCAATTCAAGATTAGTTCTGTTTCCATAAGCAAATGTTTATAGAGCTTGAGATATGTCAAAGACTCATGTCCAAAACCTATGAGAATGACCTTGATAGCTTTCCATTTAATTTTTACTGCACCCAGTATTTCCTATGGTTAGAAATATTGTTTGTTTGATACTTATCAAAGTGGTAACTAAATTTATCCTCCACAACTCTTTCATTTTTTAACTCCTTTTCTGATATGGAATACTAAATAATTTGTATTAAATTATTGTATCAGCTATACCTCAATACAAAACAAAAAGTTTAAAGTTTGGGGAAAAATTATTGGAGACATTGCTGAACTAGTTTTAAAATAACCATGAATATTTTTCTCTCTGTTGGAGAAATATCACACACAAACATTAAGTAAATTTCAGTAAGGCAAGGAACTAGACATCCTTCTAAAAACGGTTTTCTCATGGGACATTGATATCCATTTTTTGTTTTGTTTTGTTTTGTTTTAATGTCCAATTTGAAATTCTGGGTCATTAGTGGTCAAGGTAGGTAGTAACCATATTTTGAAAGTCTAAGTTACTTTTCTTTTCTAAAGAGATATAACTGAAATAAAACTCCACATTAGGTTTCACTGGTTCAATAATGTGAAACTATTTTCCTCTGGACTGGAACAAACCAGAATAAGCTAGGTAACACAGAAAATATAGATTTGTTTATCCTAATGAATTTGATTCACAAGGATATTGATATCTATATGTGTTTATACTTTGCTACATACAGATGTAAGAAAAAAAGCTTTACTTGCAATTTAAGAGGAATTATTGATCCAAAACCAGAGGTTCCATTTATGGTAAATTGATAAACATAGTAAGTATATGGTAGTATCTTGGAATTCCAAGAATTTCCTCTTCTCCCTCACCAAGAAAAGCAAACCACCACAACAAAAATATCAATCAGTGAAAGTACAAAGGTCACCTCTTCAAGTGACACTGTTACCTGGAATACTACTGAAATGTTTATAGGAGTAAAGCTTGCCCCTTCCGGGTCCATTTAAAATAATGTAGCAGACTAATTTTGAACTGTTGTCACATTTGCTAAAAATTTTAAGTGCCCAAGGCTACAAGTTTGTGGTCTTTTAAGATGAAATGAGTAGGAGAATAGGGTATACTGAAGCCAAGAAAAGGACAACAGAAGGTGGAAGTGAGTTATTGAAATTCAGTTTCAGTCTAGAAACTATCTCAACTGGTCATAAAGACATAGATAAGTCTCTAAGAATAGCTTGGCAAGTGATGATTTTTTTTTTTTTTTTTTTTTTAGTTCTGCCACTTTATTGCTACCAACCCATCTCCCTCCACCCTCGTGCACACGTGCTCAGTCATGTAATCAGTCCCATGGACTTCAGCCCACCAGGCTCCTCTGCCCATGGACTTTTCCAGGCAAGAATACTGGAGTGAGTTGCCATTTCCTTCTCCAAAGTGATGATATTTTAAGATAGTAAATGAAGAAGACAGATAAGTCACATAGTTGATGGACTCAAGCATCTCAAGACAGTAAATGAAGAAGACAGATAAGTCATATAGTTTATGAACTCAGATGGGAAATATAAATTTCCCAACAAGAGCCACCCTTATCTACTATGCCATAATAAACTCCCCCTCTTCTCCCTCCTTTGTTTTTCCAGTCCAATATCTCACAAATGTAAGGACAAGGTACATTATCTGATTATAGTACACACAGTGGTTTTCGTACTACCCAATGCTATATCAGTAAATCTCTCTTGAGTCTTCATTTAGAAAATAATCTTTTTATCTTGCCATTGATGACTTTCCCCCATGGATTTCAGAATCCTCATCTATTCAATATCAGGCTTTATATAAATAATTTTAAATGAGTTTTATTTTTTGCTAGAATGAGTATAATTCCTGTTGAATCTGTCTCTCTTTTAAATTAATTCATACAGTTTTTTTTGGGGGGGTGTGGGTGGGACATTCTTTCAACAGATATTATTCTAAAAAGGTTTATATGATTGTCAAGTGCTCATTGTAATATAGTTATTCAATGCCTGTTACATTACTGAATGAATAAAAATAATGCTATTTGTAAAATGATGAGTGTAAACACAGATCAATCTAAATAAGAAATATATGCACAATGACTCATTTTAACTAGCTAAGAAATTAAGATAGCTTTCAAAACTGCTTTTGTTGTCATCTGACTCCTACTGGGTGAAGATCCAAAACTGAAACAGTGAGAGAAAGTACAGGTACAGAAGTCAGAATTTTCATTCCTACCTGACCCAAGGAAAGATTCTCTCAGAGATATTAGTAGTCCAAGTGATGAGTTTGCTAAGAATGATTTATACCCCCCTTATAATTTGGAGCTTTTATCCCTAAAGCATTTCTCAGCACACTCTGAAAAAATAATTGCAATGTTATTGCAAGAGAAATCTCCTGAGAAATAGTAATTTATATGGATTTATACTCATTAGAGTCTTGGGATTTTCACAATGATATTGCATCATTTTGTAGTTATTTTGAACTTCTGGCTTTGGATTATCAAGAGATTTTTGCATTATGGATCACCACTTTTTTTCAATTGGGTCAATAGAACAATTAATAAAGATATAAAATGGTTACATAATTCATACAGTATGATGTTTCTGTGTTATCATTTCAGTCTGAACGGTGTTTTTGTAAGTGCTTTCCCCTAAACCACTACTGAGTGAATGCTTGTTAAAGAGACTTTCATATCCAGAATAAAGTGATTAAATTATAAGAGTGATAAAATTACAGGGAGAAAAATCCCTTGGACAAGATATCATAATGAGTTGTAATAAAGTCAGTGCAAAGTGTGAGGTCCAGGTGTTGGAAAGTAATATTTTATGGAAACCTGGTGAGCATGTAATTTAGCAATGTTATTTATTAAACTACAAAAGAAAATATGCAGGATAAAGGTGAAGATAGCATGACAGAATTTTCTTCCAATTTACCAAGTATTCAATTATTATCTTATTCAAGACATTTAAGACAAAGATAAAAATGGTATAAACCATGTGCTTAAGTAGTTCTTAGTCTAACTGGAAAATTTGGAGACAGGTGAATCTTTCAGTAGAACATATCCTCTGAAGGATATATTGAAATCAAAGCTCTTACTATTGGTTATATTATATAAATATATACATATATATTTATATATATTTGAAGACATATACAATAGTATATTATTCAATAAAAATAAAAGAGGGTAACTCCCATTTGCTACAACATGAATTATCTTTGAGGATATTACATTAAAGGTAACAAGTCAAACAAAGAACGAAAAGAATTAAATACTCTGATCTTTTTGTGGAATCTACAACATTGGACTCACAGAAGTATAGAATGGAACTATGACAAAAACCAAATACAATATTTTAAAGTAATTAGCCTTCAACTAATAAAAATAAATGGAAGAAAAAAAGAATGGAACCATGATTATCAGGACCTGGAGGTTAGGGAAATGGGAAGAAGCTGGCCAAAGGAACAAACTTCCAGCTATAAGACAAATTCCGGGAGTCTAACATACAGCATAGTGACAACACTTAACTATATGATGTACATGTGAAAGTGTTAAGAGAGTGGATGTTAAAGGTTTTCACCACCAAACAATAACAACAAAAAATTGTACTTGTATGAGATGATAGATGTGACAACTAATATTATTATGATAATCATTTTGTAATACATGCATATATCAAAAATACAATATCACATCTTAAGCTTATACAATATTTTATGTCAAATACATACAATAAAACTGGACAAACATAGTCCAAATAAATTTTCAAAGTTAAAATCATAAGATATATCATCTCTGACAACAGAAATAAATTAAAAAATGTGATAAAGAAATATCTCTTTATATCCCAAATATATGTTCATTTAACACTGTCATCTAAATAGTTCGCAAGTTAACAAAGGCACAGAAAAAATAAAAGAATATATTGCAAACTCAGGGATAAAAATATAGCAAAGTGAATGACTTTCAGCTCAAGCAATACATATGTGAAATATATAAAGATTTTATATAAGAAAAGAAACAAGACTCAAATCAATATTTAAAATTTTTGTTAAAAAATATAGAAAAGAAAGTAAAAGCTAATCCCAAATCTAAATTTTTCAGATCAATGACACAAAAAGCTTTTTTTCTTTCCCTAGACCTGAGTATGTGTATTCACACTTGCAGAGCTGAGGGAGAAAGTAGATCCCTACAGATCAGAGGCCTCAAACCAGATCCACAAACAGCTGTCTGGGAAAAGAATGATGATTATGTTCTTCTCTCTTCTCATTCCAGACTGACCATCAAACAAGTGCATTCATACGAACCAGAAAAACACTATCGTGACCCATAGTTCACAGTTTTACTTAGTAAGTTAGGGGAAAAGTACAGAAGGTTGATCTTCTTAAAGATTCTTAGCCCCTCCAAATAGATGGTAATAAAAAGAGAACAGATTCAAAAGGACTGAGCTCAGAGCACGTGTATCCTGTTTACTATTGTAAGCAGTAAGAACATACCAGTGCTCCAGGGAACACCTAGTAGGAATTTTCACTTAGAAGGGGCTCCTCAAAATGTAATGACTTCAAAGTACCTAAAATTTGATTCTAAAAGCAGTTTTGAAATAGTTGATCTAAGGTGCAGAATTCCACGCTTCATTTCTAACAATATCCTAGGAAATGTTACTACCATCAACCCAGGTAAACATATTAAAGGGCAGCAGTCTAGACTAAGTACATCTTATTTATTCTCAGTCTGAAGAACAATTAAAACACAGACACAAAGAATATGAAAATTGATCTTATTAATATAAAGATATTTGAGCCAAAGATTAAGAGTTACAGTTTAATGGAAATTGAGGCATGGCCATCTCAGTGACTATATTTCTTCTGAGGACTCTATTCAATGCTTGTTTTACATCCTTGTTCCTCAGACTGTAGATTGATGAATTAAGTACTGGACTTACAAAGGTGTAGAGAACAGCTATTATCTTGGATTCTTCCACCGTCTTGTCTGTTGGTGGTCTTACATACATGCTGAAGAGTATCCCATAAAATAGGTGTACAGCCATCATGTGGGGGAACCACAGGTGGAGAATGCCTTGCTCCTTCCTTCTGATGATTTGATCCTGAGGATTGCAGTGAGAATTAAGGCATAAGAAATCAGGATGATGATGAGGGAGCTGACGAAATTGAAGCCTGTTGATATCAACATGGCATGCTCTTTGACATAAGTATCAGAGCAAGAAAGCTTAGTGAGTGGTGGGTCAGCACAGTAGAAATGGTTGATGATGTTGGATCTAAAGAAGGTCTAGTGGAAGCTCAGGATGGCCTGGAAGACACCATCTGAGAAGCCATAGACATAAGGGAATGTGGCCAAGCTTATGCAGACACACCTGGACATCTTCACACTGTAGTGCAGAGGGTTGCATATGGCCACATAGCAGTCATAGGCCATAGCTGCCAGCATGTAAAACTCAGTGAGGAGAAGTGCTATGAAAGGGTAACTGTGCAAAGCAGACAGCAAAGCTGATGGTCTTCTTCTGTGATAACAGAGTAGTGAGCATCGGTGGGGCTGCGGTAGAGGATAGCACAAGTCTACAAAGGATGAATTTGTGAGGAAGCAGTACATGTGTGTGTGAAGGTGAGAGTCTAGTCTGATTAACACCATTGTGCCCAGGTTGCCTAGGTTGGTGACAAGGTAAATGACCAGAAATAGCACAGAGAGGAGAGACTGGAGCTCTGGGCGATCCATGAGCCCCAGGAGAATGAATTCTCTTAGTGCAGTGTCATTGGTGAGGGGCATTTTCTGAATTGAAACAAATGCAGTCAAAGGAAATATGAAGGTACACATTTTATTGCAATTAAAATGACTTTTCTAAACCTCCAGATGTTATTCAAAATGAATACTGTCATACACTGCTGCTTTACTTCTATTAAGCCATTGTTTCAGTTTCTTTAATACTGAACTATTCTTTTATTTCCATCTCTTGCCTATTCTTGTATCTATGGTTGTATCTATAGATAACTATGCTTCTAGCCATAGCTATGTTCATAGTCACAAGTGAGCTGCTTAATCCCTATCTCCCTGCACTCTTTTTTCTTCTGCAACTCTACTTATCTTATAAGGACTAATTCAAGCCTGGCCCCTTGTGACACATTTCTTACTCTTCTCCCATTATACCTGAGACTGAATTAATCCCCTTCTGTTTCATACTTCCCAAACACCCTATATATTCTAATTTATTCTTTAGCACATTACATCACCAAAGGGGAGATGCACTTTCTACTCATGTATTAGTTCTCCAGGGGTAGAGTAAATTCTACTTCATTATTGTACTGTGATTTCTAACCACATATTTACATACTAATTTTAAAAAGAAAATAAAAAATAATGTGAGCATGAAATACCATACTGTTTGTAATGTGTCACCTCTGAATCCCCACAAAACTTTTCACAATGTCATACCACCCTAGTAGAATTAAGAGCTTTAACTTGTATCAGAGCAATTGCTGGAGAAGCTTATTAACAAAGGTAACCTACAGAAAGTCTATATCAGAAAGTCTCACATGGGATACTGGGTCTTCATCTCTAACAACTATTGTGATGATTCTAACATAGATGTTCCCAGAATCACAATTTAAAAAGGCACAGTCATTTTGGACTCTGTGGCAGAAGGAGAAGGTGGGACTATTTGAGAGAATAACACTGAAACATGTATATTACTTTATGTGAAATAGATCACCAGTCCAGGTTCGATGCATGAGATGGTGCTCAGGGCTGGTCCACTGGGCTGACTCTGAGGGATGGGGTGGGGAACACATGTACACCTATAGCTGATTCATGTCAATGTATGGCAAAAATCACTACAATATAGTAAGATAATTCGCCTCCAATTAAAATAAATAAATTTAAAAACTTCAATAGCTTAAACTATTTTCAACTTTGCTAAAATAAAAAAAATAAAAGACTCTCGCAACCCCATGGACTGTAGCCTATGTGGCTCCTCTGTCCATGGGATTTTCCAGGCAAGAATACTGGAGTGGATTGCCATTCCCTTCTCCAGGGGATCTTCCCTAACCAGGGATTGAACTTGGGTTTCCTGCATTGCCGACAGTCTTCTACATTGCAGGCAGACTCTTGTCCATAGACATATTGCAAATAAATGAGCAAAGAATTTTTAGATCAAATGAATTCTCACACAGTATTTTGAGGATGGTCTAGAGCAATGATAGAATGCATTCATAAAGAAAAAGATTAAGTTTCACATAGTTTGTATTTAAGTTGCTAAACACAGCTGCATCTGTATAGACACATTATTAATAACAACATCTGTGGATTCATTAGCGTGTCTTCACTTCTAAACTAGTGCTGAGTCTCCTATTCCTTACACTCTAAATGTTTTTATACCTTTCCCTTTCTCTCATATATCATATTTTTAAAACTTGCACAAATCTTTGTCTCATTCAAAGTGAGTCAGAAAAGCTTACTTATGTTTTAGAAATACAGTAAATATGTCTTTTTGACCTATAACTCCCTACCTTAGTATATTAAGTACTTAATAGACATTTGTTGGATGGACTAATAATAGTCCTTGATAATAGATAATGATTCTTATCCATGAGGTACTTCATTCCCTGTTTGTAAATGGGAATAATATTGGTTCTGTTTTCTTCTCAAGTCATTGTGGACATCAAACTAGTCCAAAATATATTTATTAATACACAACACATCACATGTTTAGGCACCACTAATGCCAAAATGAACCAAGTTCAAAACCCCTGCCATTCTGGCATCCACCTTCTAGTAAACACAGAAACACAATAATGAAATAAGCCAATAGTGTTTCAGACGACACTGATACAGAGGGAAAAACAGAAAACGGAGACAGAGGAAAGGGTGTTCAAATTTTAAAGAGGAACATTAGCCATAGCACTGAAACATATACATTACCATATGAAAATAGATGACAAGGCCAAGTGTGACGCATGAAGGGCACCCAAAGCTGGTGTTCCGGGACAACCCAGAGGGATAGGTTCGGGAGGGAGGAGGCTCGGGGTTCAGAACTGGGGGGGCACATGTATGGCTGATTCATGTGGATGTATTGCCAAAACTATTGCAATATTATAAAGTGATTATCCTCCAATTAAAATAAATGATTTTAAAACAAAAAAAAAATTACTCTCAAGAAAAAAACAATGAGTTCATATAAAGGTGATGTAATAAATCATACAAATGTGATGTATTTAGCAACAAACTGTTAGAGAATGAGAAAATGCCATAAAGCCATTTGAAGAAGGATATTCTACAGTAAGAAGGTTAAGGACCAGAAGCAAAGGCCCCATATATGATAGTTCTGAAACTTGCAGGCATATGTGCATGTATAGAATTCACACAGAGGATATCAGAAAATTATAGCTGAGATGTCCCCTGAAGCACAAATGTTTCACTTTATTGAGAGACTGATTCACCTGTAACTATGAGATTCTTAACAAGATACCGGCACTATTGGTAAAGCACCTGCCTGCCAGTGCAGGAGATATAGGGAGGCAGGCTCAATCCCTGAGTTGAGAAGATCCCCTGGAGGAAGGCATGGCAACCCACGGCAGTACGCTTGCATGGAGAATCCCATGGACAGAGGAACCCAGTGGGCTACAGTCCATAGGCTTGCATAGAGTCGGACAGGACTGAAGCGACTTAGCACAAACCAAGATATCACAATGTTCACTGGAGAAAAGGCAGTTGCATTGGTGGTTATTTGCAGCTTCTCTGCAATAAATGTCTTGCCAGTAAATCAACTGAAAGCAGGATATCTATTTGTATGCCAGGAGCAAGGAGGCTTAAGAGATCTTTCTTATTGTTCAGCACCCAAGAAACCCCAGAGAGAATAGGTAGTACTTACTAGAAGAGAAAATAATAGAAAAGATCAGGATATAGAAATTTCACATTTATAAAGACACAGTAAGAAACTGGATTTGAGAAGTTCATTTGCAGAAAGACTTGTTTATGACATGTTACATATAATGATAGTCTGTGGGATCTGAAATGGTGTTGACTCACAATCCCAGTGGACCCAGACATATCCCAACTGAAGATGAGCAGAATAACTAAGTGGCAAGATGCAACAATATCTATAGGCAATAAAGAAGTCATATCAGACCTCACCTGGCAGCCCCAGTCAGACCAGAGTGACAGATGAACATCTGAAAGAGGTGTTTGTGGTTTTACTAGTTCACAACCAAGGAGAACTTCTATCTGATGGAGGAAGAACCAGAAATGGAGAAGCTCAGGGATAGTAGAAAGCTACAAATTGTTAAACCTGGAACTAGGGCATTGTACAATATAGACTGAATCCAGTGCTAAAGAAAGTGTACAGCATCACTTTTCAAAAATTATTAAGACAGAGCAGAAGATTGCACCTAATTTGAAGGGCTTCTGAAAATAGAGCCCTGTCAACTCACAAGCTGCATGTCCATGAAGCCAGCCATTCCTGCAACAGAGACCAGCAGAGCTGACAATGCAGGTACATGGAGGGAGAAGGAGAGCATCCTCATGTCTGCAAAAAGAAGTAGAAAGGAAAGGAAAAGAAGACAGAGAAAGAAACTGTAAGATAGGATTCAGCTCTTGGGTGATTATCCTAAAGGGTCACCCAGCTCAATGGGCTGGGGTCATAGATTAATTTTGTGGGCCAGTCAATTACAAGTGCAAGAGAAGAGATTTTGTTTGGGGATTAAAAAAAAAAAAAAAGCAGAGGTAAAAGTAAGAGAAACTTTTAACATAATTCTTGGTAAGATGGCCCTTAAGCTTCTTCTTCCTCTTTTTTTTTTTTTTTGAATTCCATAGAAAACTATGAATACCTGTTGGATCTATATATTCTCAACCAAGATCAATGTGCAATCACAAAATCTTAAAAACAGCAATAAAAAATCTACAGAGCAATATATAAAGGGCTAAGATTTCCCCAGGCTACAAAGGATAAGAACTTTTGTATTAGGCTCTGCTGGGCTCCACACATGAAAATGTGCTCGTATTTGTGAGTGATCTGCTGACAGTTTGTCTTCCTGGTTCTGTGTCAGGGCTATAAAATATTCCTAGGAGAGCTCAATAGAAATTTCAGTAGATTTGTCATCTAGGAAATCAATTGAGGTTCAAATTCTGCTACTGAAAACATAAAGGTTTGCATGTGCATATTTTGAGCAAACATGGTAAAATTTTATGGGCCTCAGTCTGAGTTTTTACTACAGTCTCTTTTTGACTAAGAAATAAAAAGAAAATAGATACACAAATACTTACTTCTTCTTTGGATATGCATCTGATGAAGGAAGTTCACTGATGCTTCACTAAGCTGAGAAGCATAGCTGAATTTCCAGCAGAACATGGGAGTTAGGAACCAGTTCTTTTTTTTTTTTTTTTTTTTTGGAACCAGTTCTTAAAGCAAATCTCTAGAGGACTTAGGAGCAGCAGAAATGAATATGTCATTGGGAAGCAGCCCTCTGGGAATTCACCAGAATGTGCTTGGTATTAGAAAGCTAATCATATGCCTCAGTCATAATTTTCATATTTTCTAATTTACTATTTGCCCTAAGAGTGTGGTGGATGGCACACACACACACACACAAAATCATGTTTGTATTTTGAAGAAGGTCTGATTTTTTTTTCTTTTATACTTGAAACAGCCTCTTCTCCTAAAATCCAGAGTTCTTAACAATGTTCTTCCTGATGGACATTGAAGTCTTGGGCAGAATTAGGCATAATCTTGTGAAATTGACAAGATGATTGGAAATCAGTTTTTGAGGACTTCTTATGTGTGGAGTACTTTCCTGTAGGCAATTTAATCCTTCAAAATAACACTAAGAGACAGAGACTCCCTCCTGTCCTTTCAGCTAAAGAACCAGACCCTCCACTAAAGGAACTGTAAACCCTATGCCACATAGCTAGGAAGTGGCAGAGTGTAACTTGAATTCCTGCCTTCACATTCCCAATTGATTAATTTTTCAATTATAGTTAGTTTTCATTTAAAGTCAATGTGATGCTTTTGAACTGTGGTACTGGAGAAGACTCTTGAGAGTCCTTTGGACTCCAAGGAGATCCAATGAATCCATCCTAAAGGAAACCAATCCTGAATATTCATTGAAAGAACTGATGCTGAAGCTCCAATACTTTGACCACCTGATGCAAAGAGTTGGAAAACACCCTTATGCTGGAAAAGATTGAAGGCAGGAGAAGGGGATGCCAGAGGATGAGATAGTTGGATGGCATTACTGACTCAATGGACATGAGTTTGAACAAGCTCTGGGAGTTGGTGATGGAGAAGGAAGGCTGGCATGCTGCAGTCCATGGGGTTGCAAAGAGTAAGACATGACTGAGCAACTGAACTGAATTGAACTCTTTCCTTCATCACTTTTACAATTTTTTCCTTAGTTTATTCCAGTCAGGGCTTATATTTTCTCATCTTATTCAAGTTGATCCTGACACTAGAAAAAGCGTACATAGAAGTCTTCTCGAACAATGCTTTTTTGCCTGCACAGAACTTGGTGTGACATCCGTCCTCCATACTATCTTACTGCTCAAGCCTGTCCTTGGCTGATACACTCTATTTCCATTACCTACTAATATTTCTGCTGCTACCACTAGACTGCAAACTTTTATGAGCATAGACTCTGAATGCAGCAGCCAGCATAGTCCCTGGAAATAACAGATGAAGAACAAACACATGCTAATTAATTTGAGAGTGCAATGTGTATCTAATTCAGTGATTGTACAGCAAATCCTGGTTATCCCCTCTCAGATAACTTTGCATTTCATTGAACACATATCCTTACCCCTTAAAACCAAAACTCTAACGAGGTGATACACCATTAATCTCGGGTGGCCTCGGCCTGCAGCGGCTAGAAGCGAGTCTTTGGTTCCCTGGCCAGAGTTGAGGCCAAGTTGCAATGGTGAGAGCACCAAATCCTAGCCACTTGGCCAGTGGTCAGTGATGAGGCCCTGGCTCTTTGGCTTTGCAGAAGAGAGTTCCCACAAAGATGTGAAGTAGTGAAACAAAACGTTTATTAGGAGGAAAAAGAATACAGCACACAAGTACACGAGTACAGTACACGTGAATAGACACATGTGCAGACTCAGAGGGAGAGTCGCACCCTCATGGTGGTCTGAATCACTTTTATGGGCCATTTCTTCTGGGTTTTCTTTGGTCAGTCATTTTGATCTTGGTTTCCCTTGACTAATCATTTTGATTTGATATGCCAATACTCATGATAAAGTATACCATTTTGGGTATATCTCAGGATCCTTCCACATGTCTGTGTGCCCCTCTCTTAGTCTAGATGGATTCTAGTGAAGAGGCCTATGAGTAGTTGCATCATTTACTGTGAAATAATGCCCCCTCTCTTTTGACCTCCTTGGAGCATTTATGTGCATAGGTAGTCAGGGAGATCTCCTTAACTTGGAGAATGAGGAATATGTGGTCTTTTACCTCTAATATGGGCAGGGCCCAGTCTCCTCTGTCATTCTTCTTTTATGGAGTTCCTGTCCATAGGGGAGAAACTGTTCAGTCTGGGGCCTCTCTGTAGTTTGAGTGGCTCCCTTACTAAAAAAAAGACAGGAAGAAAACAAAATGGGAGTAATTATTGACAGGTAATGGGCACTGATACTTAATATGTGTCAGCATTAGGCTTAGCACTATAAAACATTAGATCAGTTAATCCTCACAAACTCCATGGACCATTATTTTTTAGTTGGGAAATTGAGGCAAGTAGAGGGTACTGAAAGAGAAACTCTGCAGGTCAGTAGTGAGTAAACTCCAGGAGTTGGTGATGGACAGGGAGGCCTGGCGTGCTGCAATTCATGGGGTCGCAGAGTTGGACACGACTGAGCGACTGAACTGAACTGAACTGAGAGGGCAATTAACTTCTTGGTATAGATAACTAATAACTTGTGAGGTTGGTATTCAAACAGTATAGTCAACAGTATTTGATATCACTGTTTAGGAAAGAAACATGACAAGCTTACAAAACGCTATGCACTCTATGAGTATAGTGAGGACATTCCCTCAACCATCAATGCATTCATTCATCCATATAGTTAATGAGTCTTCCGGGAAAGCCTTCTTTATGTCACCATATGGTCAGTGAAGAAAATGTAAGAAAAAGCCAAAAGGTACTTTGTGTCCTTAGAGTGCTTCTGCTTCACTGTAGAAGGGATGAGGCATGGAGTTTATATAATCAGGTTTTAAATTATTAAGAATTAATGAAAATCATGTTGGAAAGTGGAAGGGATGCAAGTAAAGTTTTCCCTACTCAAATAACTAAAATCTAACGACATAGTGATAGTTTATTAATTCAATATATTTTCACTGAGAATTTTCTATGTTCTAGATTTGGGGATAAATGTTAACTTTAGTGAGCAGAAAGGAAATTGGAGGGATTCCAAATGTGAAAATAGTACCACACCCTGTTGCTGGCTCTGAGATGTAGGGTGCCCTGAGCAAGGACCAGTAAGAGGCCTTGCGGAGCTAACAGCAGACTTTAGCTGACAGCCATCAAGGAAACAGGACCTCAGTCCCACAAACATAAAGCAGGGAATTCTGCCCACAACCAGAAAAACCAGCTGAACCAATCCAACTTCTGACCTGCAGAGCTGTGAAATAGCAAATTTATACGGTTTTAGCCACTAAAAAAATTTAATAAACACAACCAGACGTGGACCTGGCCCTCATGAAGCTGACAGTCCTGAAGACAATATAACCATGAATGAATCACATAGACAATGTTAAAATTACAGTTGAAAATGGTTCTCTAAATTAAAGTTATATGATATTGTGAGAACATATCCTAAGAGGGTATGACTGAGAGATCAGTCAAGAAAGCACTGAAAATGCAAAAGGATAAATTATAACTAAATCCTAACAAACACTGAAATTAAAAATTAGGAAGTTAGAAAAAGACAGAAATATCAAGTAATCTGGTAATGCAACATCTGTATAACAAAACCAGTAGAAGCTAGATAATAATTACCAAAAAAAAAAAAAAAAAGCACAAAACTATTAGAAAGTATTCCAAAGTATCAATATTCACAACAAAATAAGAAAATCAATGATTAGAGAAACTCATGGTATGAAAAAAAACAAAGGTATCATGTTTAGTGAAATATGTCAGAGAAAGACATATACTATAGGATATCACTTACATTTGGAAATATAAAAAAAATAAAGCAACTTAGTGAGTATAACAACAACAAAGAACACCAGACTCACAGATACAGAAAACAAATGAGCGGTTGCCAGTGGGAAGAAGGAAAGGGGAGCGCCAAGAAAGGGTAAGGACTGACACAGTCGAGACTATTATATATAAAATAAATGAGCTACAAGGATATATTGTACAGCACAAGGAACATAGCCAATATACATCATAATAGCTATAGATGGAGTAAAGTCACTGTTATACGTCTGAAACAAAATATGGTAAGTCAACTATGAAAAAGGTGAGCGTTAGTCGCTCAGTCATATCCGACTCTTAGCAACCCCATGGACTCTAGTGCACCAGTCTCCTCTGTCCTTGCAATTCGCCAGGCAAGAATACTGGGTGGTTCTCTTCACCCAGGGGATCTTCCAGACCTAGGTATTGAGCCCAGGCCTCCTGCACTGCAGGCAAATTCTTTACCATCTGAGCCACCAAGGAAGACTTCAACTTAAAAAAGGGTAGAAATACCATAATAAACATCAATTAGCTAAAAATGAAAAATCCTGCTGAAGAGCTATAAATATCAGACAAATTAAACTTTTAGACTTTATACATCATAGAAGGGATAGAAACTATCCATGATAAAGGAAAAATACCAGTTCATTACTTGATGTGATTAATAATATAGCCTTCAGTGTTTAAAGAAAAAAAATTACAAAAAGAAATAGACAAATACACAAACATTTCTCTTGGTTTTATAGATGAAACAATAAAACATTAGTAGGGATACTGAAGATCAGAAAAAAGAAACAAGAGTAAATCAAGTGTGTGAGTGTGCATTCTAAGTCGCTTCAGTAGTGTCCAAACCTTTGTGATCATATGGACTAGCCCACCAGGCTCCTCTGTCTGTGGGGATTTTCTAGGCAGGAAAACTGGAGTAGGTTGTCATGCCCTCCAATTGATCTATTTTCATACTGCTCTACTCAATTCCTATCAATTCTGAGAGCTTACTGGCACTGTAAAATTGAGGCATGCCTCAAGAGGAAATGCCAAAGATGATAGATAGGGCTCCAGAACATGGGGTGGGATCCAATATCTGAGTTTTTAAAATATCTCAATAAAAAGTGGCATTTTATGTAGACATGAATGGTTACATATATTTGGGCCAGTGATCTTTCTACTAGTTTCTATTTTGGGCTCTATATTGGAAATAATTCATGACAAAATAAATAAATAAACGAAAAATTGAAAACACAAAACCAGTTTTAAGATGAGGATTGCTGTTTTCATTCAATCGCAAAGTCATGTCTGACTCTTTGCGACCCCAGGAACTGCCACAGTTCAAGCTTCCCTGCCCTTCACTATCTCCCTGAGTTTGCTCAGACTCCTGTCCATTGAATCACTGATGTCATCCAACCATCTCATCCTTTGTCACATCCCCATTTCCTCTTGCCCTCAATCTTTCCCAGCATCAGGGTTTTTTCCAATAAGGTGACTCTTCGCATCAGGTTGTCAAAGTTTTGGAGCTTTAGCTTCAGCATCAGTCCTTCCAATGAATATGCAGGACTGATTTTCTTTAGGATGGAATGGTTTGATCTCCTTGTTGTCCAAGCGTTGCTCAACAATTGACTACAGCACCACAATTCAAAGTATCAATTCTTCTCTGTTCAGCCTTTTTTATGGCCCAGCTCTCACATCTGTACATGACTACTGGAAAAACCATAGCTCTGACCAGATGGACCTTTGTTGGCATAGCGATGACCCTGATTTTTAATACACTGTCTAGGTTTGTCACAGCTTTTTTTCAAGGAGTAAGTGTCTTTTAATTTCATGGCTTCAGTCACCATCTGCAGTGATTTGGGGAGGCCAAGAAAATAAAATCTATCACTGTTTCCACTTTTTTTCCCATATATTTGCCATGAAATGATGGGACCAATATTCTTGCCTGGAGAATCCCATGAAGAGAGGAGCCTGGCATGCTACATCCACTGGGTCTCAAAAGTTGGACATGACTTAGCAACTAAAGAGAGAGAGAGTATGCAAGAGAGATGCCATGATCTTAGTTTTTTCGAATGTTGAGTTTTAAGCCACTGTTTTCACCCTTCTCTTTCACCCTCTTCAAAAGATCTTTAGTTCTCCTTTGCTTTCTGCCATTAGAGTGGTGTCATCTGAATATCTGAGGTTGTTGATATTTCTCCCAGGTGGCTTGATTCCAGCTTGTGCTTCATCCAGTCCAGCATTTCACATAAGGTTCTCTGAATATAAGTTAAATAAGCAGGGTGACAATATACAACTTTCACATACTCCTTTCTCAATTTTAAACCAGTCCATTTTTCCATGTGTGGTTCTAACTGTTGCTTCTTGACCTTCATACAGGATTCTCAGGAGGCAGGTAAGGTGGTTTGTATTCCCACCTTTTAAGAATTTTAAGGCAAATTTTAAATATTTTAAGATATGGCTGCATATTGATTTAAAAAAAAAGAAATTAATAAAAAAAACTTTCAAAGAAAATTTGAAATTTCCTTCAAGTGCTTATTTTTGAGGATTTCACTGGACCAGTTCTATGATATAAAAATACTCCTTAGATTAATAGCATGACATTCTGAAAGTATCCATTGATATATAATTTGAATAAAGGAAAAACAAACAAATAAACAAAACCACACTGGCTATCATTGAAAATTTCTGGAAAATCATTTGGAAATTTTAAACCCCCCAAATCTAACAAATTGTCATTAACTATAACATTTTTTTTTTGAAATTCCACCTTTTATAACCTATATCCCTTTGAGTACTGCCAATAGAATTTTCTGTCCTTTATCAATATTATAGAGCAATAATAATGCTGTCCGGTCTTGTATTTTAATTTCTGTGCAGTATTCATTTTAAATAAACTAAGGCAACACAAGCTAATCATTTGACAAATTCTTGTAAATATAATAGGCCAATTACAAAAGACAAAAAATGACTTTATTTAAAATGTTCACTAAATGCTAAGAGAATACAAATATGTTAAATACCTGTGACCAAAATGTCTACCTTACTTGGTGAACAATCTCCTATGAATTACTCTCCTTAATGCTCTTTTGACATCTTTGTTCCGAAGGCTGTAGATCAAAGGATCTAGCATAGGACTCACAAAGATATAAAAAACAACTACAACTTTGCCCTCTACTACAGATGTCTCAGAAGGGGGTCTCAGATGCATGCAGAACAGTGTCCCATAAAAGAGAGTGACAGCCATCAGGTGGGACCCACAGGTAGAGAAGGCCTTGTGCCTCCCTTCTGCAGAGCAGATACTCAGAATGGCTCTAAATATGAAAATGTAGGAGATGAGGATGATGGTGAGAGAACACGTGAGGTTGGAACCAGCCACCACGAACATGACAGTCTCTTTGAAATAAGTATATGAGCAGGCCAGGACTAGGAGAGGTGGGTCTGCACAGTAGAAGTGGTTGATTTCATTGGGTCCACAGAAGGAGAGACAGCGCATCAGGATGGTCTGTGCAAGACCATTTGCAAAGCCATAGATATAAGAAGTAGCAACGAGAAAGAGGCAGACACATTGGGACATTTTGCTGCCATATAACAAGGGTTTGCAGATGGCCATGTAGCGATCATAAGCCATCACTGCCAAAATATAATAATCTGTGATCACCAGGGCATTGAAAAAGTGAAATTGTATGACACAACCAAGGAAGGAAATAGTTTTTCTCTCAGATAAGAGACTGACCAGCATCTGAGGAGTGACATTGGTGGCATAACAGAGACCTACAAAGGAGAGCTGGCTGAGGAAGAAGTACATTGGAATCTGAAGATTTGAGTCAGCTCTGATTAACAAAATCATGCTCACATTGCCGATGACTGTGATCAGGTAGATGACTAGGAAGACCACAAAAAGGACAGGCTGAAGTCAGTTCAATCTGTCAGTCCCAGGAGGATAAACTCAGTCACCTCTGTGTAGTTTTTCTTTAACATTGTGTTGCTCAGCTTTCAATACTGGCTAAAGTAATGGAAATAAAATGCATTTGTCTTTTATCATTTTTCCATTTCCTATTCCTACATTATGTCATTTAATACTTATTCCTTTTCTTTCAGACTTGTAAATCCATGTGACATAAAGAAATAGCCTAGTAAACCTATAATTGATAGATTCAATATTGAATTGATAAATTGATAGATTCAATAATTAGCTTAATATAGAGTTCCTTTTTGTACATTCACACTTTCATATAAAGCAATCACATTTTCAATGCTCTTCTGCAAATCTTTTCATATTTAAAAAACTTTTCTCTTTTCTGCAAATACTACTATGAAATGTTTACTTATAGTTTCTTTAAATGTTGCTTTCCTTTGAAATAATTAGTCTTTGGTTTTCAATATCCCTTTTGATGTAATATCTTAAGCAAAAGAATCTGCCTGATGGCAGGAGACATGAGTTTGACCCCTGGGTCAGGAAGATTCCCTGGAGAAGGAAATGGGTACCCACTGGAATATTCTTCCCTGGGAAATTCCATGAACAAAAGAGCCTTGTGGGTTGCAGTCCATGGAGTCACAAAAGGGTCCTACATGAGTTAGTGAGTCAACAATAACACCATCTTAAGCATCAGCTATTGAAGCTCATATGTTTCCTCAGCTGAACGGACTTAAGGAAGTGGTACAGATAAGTCTTTGTAGAACTAGAATCTGTCTACCTACCCCTCCAAGATCAAGATCATTTTCAAGCTGATTCTTCACTCTGCAATGCATGTTCATTTTCCCCACTCATGTCTATCTCAGGTGGCCCTCATATCACCAAAGCTTGCTTACTTTTATCATTTTAGCTTAGGACAACTTGGATTTGTTATATTATAACCAATTATTGGAGGTAAAAATTGATTTATGGGAATTAAATCAGTGTTTTTGTATACAAACAGATGAACATACAGTACTGAGCTATATGTGCATGTATATAGGCATGTATACGCACACACACACACACAAACACACACACACACACACACACACACACACACATATATATATATATATATAGTATTAAATAGTCTAAATAGTAATGATTAAGGGAAAAGATTCCCATGTGGATCAGAAGGTAAAGAATTTGTCTGAAGTGCAGGAGACCTGGGTTCTCTCCCTGGGTAGGAAGATCCCCTGGAGAAGAAAATGGCAACCTACTCCAGTATTCTTGCCTGGAGAATTTCATAGATAGAGGAGCCTGGGGCAGGATATAGCCCATGGGGTCGCAAAGAGTCGGGCATGACTGAGCAACTAACACACACACAATATATTAAAAGTCACCCCATGGGGGAGGATACCATCATTGCAAAAGATTGTGAAACACATCTCCAAATCATAATGATTTTGCTGTAACTATAGATGGTGATTGCAGCCATGAAATTAAAAGACACTTATTCCTTGGAAGGAAAGTTATGACCAACTTAGACAGTATATTAAAAAGCAGAGACATTACTTTGCCAACAAAGGTCCATCTAGTCAAGGCTGTGGTTTTTCCAGTAGTCATGTATGGATGTGAGAGTTGGACTGTGAAGAAAGCTGAGCACCGAAGAATTGATGCTTTTGAACTGTGGTGTTGGAGAAGACTCTTGAGAGTCCCTTGGACAGCAAGGAGATCCAACCAGTCCATCCTAAAGGAGATCAGTCCTGGGTGTTCATTGGAAGGACTGATGCTGAGGCTGAAACTCCAGTACTTTGGCCACCTCACGTGAAGAGTTGACTCATTGGAAAAAACCCTGACGCTGGGAGGGATTGGGGGTAGGAGGAAAAGGGGATGACAGAGGACGAGATGGTTGGATGGCATCACCGACTCGATGGACACGAGTTTGAGTAAACTCCGGGAGTTGGTGATGGACAGGGAGGCCTGGCGTGCTGCAATTCATGGGGTCTCAAAGAGTCAGACATGACTGAGCGACTGAACTGAACTGAACTGATACCTCATTTTAACCCTTACAAAAAGTAAAGGAAATAGAGCATGAATTTAATATGTTATTTAAAATATGTGAAATGTCATGCTGTTAATAATAATAATAATCAAATTACATATACAGCTGAATCAATAGGTAAGAAATCATAAAATTCACCTCCCAGTATCTCTGCAGGCTAAAAATTACCATGACAATGATCATGCAAAAAATTCACATTTTCTTTCAATAGCTCAGATCCAGATGTGTCAATGATATCCTGGCTCTTATTAATAACTATAGTACCGAAGGATGGACACTGGTAACATTGTAAGGCACATTGTTAATGAACCACCCCTGCTTTCTTGCCCACTTGCATTAACTCATTCTGCTTTTAAGAATTTTAGACCTATTGAGTAGGGTAGGAAAGTGCAAGACAACTCACCTAAATCAATGAAATCATAATTATTTAAGTTCATAAAATTATAGCAAGTGTCATAATAAAGAAACCATTATTTTGGTCCTGGGATTGTATCCAGTGCCTCTGTTTATGGTCATTCATCAAAAACCAAAATAATATATCCAATCTTTTTTGTGTGTGTGTGTGTCAATGAGACAGTGCAAGGAATGAACATTCCAGATAATTTAACTGATACTTTATGGTAACAACCTTCTTTTACAAAAATAGAACACACACACACACACACAGAACACAACATCCTACATGGTTGAGCAGGGAAACTCAGAAGGTATTTGCAAGTGGACAGAAGTAGCTCTGGGGACAAATAAATTTTGTACTCTTGGCACTCACCCTCACCACTGAGGCTGTCTCATGTGGCCTTTGATATAGTTTTTTCCATTATTATATTACTCTACTGTACATTTATAAATATTTATATCCCTGGGTTGGGAAGATTACCCTGGAGAAGGGAAAGGCCACCTACTCCAGTATTCTGGTCTGAAGAATTCCATGGACTATATGATCCATAGAGTTGCAAAGAATCAGGCATGACTTAGTGACTTTCACATACTCTTAAAAGAATAGCAGATTTAAATCAAGACATTTGCTAATTCATCAGAGTAAGTTTCAGGCATGATTTCATTTTAGTTATTAAAATATTTATTTATAAACTACAAAATATATTTTAACAATGCCTAATCCTACCTGTGAAAGAAGAGAGATTTTTCAGATAGAGCATGGATGTGAAGAAACTTATGACTTTATAACAGAATTGTGCTAGAGGAATCAACTCCCTAGGGTTCAATTATTTCTAGCAGAAATCATTCAGACTATTAACAACAACTACAGCTTTCTTCTTTTTGAAAAATAAACTGACAAGGGGGCTGGCAAACACCTTTAATTTGTTTCATTTTAACTGATTAAAATTAAAATATTTAATTGATTCCTAAAAAAAAAACAAAAAAAAAAACAAAAAACAAACTAAGTAGAGACCTGTTCCTGAATTTACCGTGAAAGAGATAGAGGCTACTCTCACCCTGTACCACATGGCTAGTGTGTGACAGAGTAGGATTTCAATTCCTGATGTCACTTACCCAGCTGACTACATTCTCAGTGGCAGGTAGCTGCCATTTTGAAGCTGAAGTCACACTTTGTCCTCTTTCCTTCATCACTTAGTCAGTTTTTCTCTTACTGTCTTTCCAGTCAGTGCTTTCATTGTTCTCATCTGGTCCAAGTTGATCCTGACTCTAGGAAAAGGTTTAAATTGAGTTCTTCTCAAATGATGTTTTTTGCTTCCACAGAACTGAATTTAACCTCCACCAGTTCAGTCCAGTTGAGTTCAGTCACTCAGCCATGTTCAACTCTTTGTGACCCCGTGGACTGGAGCACGCCAGGCTTCCCTGTTCATTACCAAATCCCAGAGCTTGTTCAAATTCACAACCATTGAGTCAGTGATGCCATCCAATCATCTCATCCTCTGCCATCCCCTTCTCCTCCTACCTTCAATCTTTCCCAGCACCAGGGTCTTTTCCAATGAGTCAGTTCTTCACATTACATGGTCAAAGTATTGGAGCTTCAGCTTCAGCATCAGTCCTTCCAATGAATATTCAGGACAGATTTCATTTAGGATGGACTGGTTGGATCTCCTTGCAATCCAAGGGACTCTCAAGAGTCTTCTTCAACACCACAGTTCAAAAGCATCAACTCTTTAGTGCTCACTTTTCCTTGTATTCCAACTCTCAAATCCATACATGACTACTGGAAAAAACATAGCTTTGACTAGACAGACCTTTGTCATCAAAGTAATGTCTATGCTTTTTCATATGCTGTCTAGGTTGGTCACAGCTTTTATTCCAAGGAGCAAGCATTTTAAAATTTAATGGCTGAAGTCACACTTTGCAGTGAAGAATCAGACATGACTGAGCAACTGAACTGAACTGAATGAGACTGGATGCCATGATCTTAGCTTTTTGAATGTTGAGTTTTAAGCCAGATTTTTCACTCTCTTTCAGTTTCATCAAGAGTTTCTTTAGTTCCTCTTCACTTTCTGTCATAAGGGTGGTATTATCTGTATATCTGAGGTTATTGATATTTCTTCCTGCATTCTTGATTCCAGCTTGTGTTTCACCCAATCTGGCATTTTGCATAATGTACTCTGCATATTAGTTAAATAAGCAGGATGACAATATACAGCATTCACATATTCCTTTCCCAATTTGGAACTGGTCTGTTGTTCCATGTCTGGTTCTAACTGCTGCTTCTTGACCTGTATACAGGTTTCCCAAGAGGCATGTAAGGTGATCTGGTACTCCCATATAAGAATTTTCCACAATTTGTTGTGATCCACACAGTCAAAGGCTTTAGCATCATCAATGAAGCAGAAATATATGTTTTTCTGGAACTGCCTTGCTTTTTCTATAATCTGATGGATGTTGTTAATTTGATCCCTGGTTCCTCTGCATTTTCTAAATCCAGCTTGAACATCTGGAAGTTCGTGGCTCATGTACTATTAAAGCCTAGCTTGGAGAATTTTGAACATTACCTTGCTAACATGTGAGATGAGCGCAATTGTGCAGTAGTTTGAACATTCTTATCATTGCCTTTCTTTTAAATGGAATGAAAACTGACCTTTTCCAGTCTTGGGCACTGTTGAATTTCCCAAATTTGCTGGCATACTGACTGCAGTAATTGAACAGCATCATCTTTTAGGATTTTAAATAGCTCACCTGGGGTTCCATCACCTCTGCTAGTTCGTTCATAGTGACGATAGTGATACTTTCTGAGGCCTGTTTGACTTTGCATTCTAGGATGTCTGGCTCTAGCTGAGTGATCATACTATCGTGATTATCTGGTTAATGAAGATTTTTTTGTATAGTTCTGTGTATTCTTGCCACCTATTCTTAATATCTTCTGCCTCTGTTAGGTCCATAACACTTCTGTCCTTTATTGTGCTCATCTTTGCATGAAATGTTCCCTTGGTATCTCTAATTTTCTTGAAGAGATCTCTAGTCTTTCCTATTCTATTGTTTTCCTCTATTTCTTTGCACTGATCACTTGAGAATGCATTCTTATCTCTCCTTGCTATTCTTCAGAACTCTGTATTCAGATGGATATATCTTTCTTTTTCTTCTTTGCCCTTCACTTCCCTTCTTTCATCAGCTATTTGTAAGGCCTCCTCAAATAACCATTTTGCCTTTTTGCATTTCTTCTTGGAAATGGTTTTGACCACCACCTCCAGTACAATGTTATGAATCCTTGTCCATAGTTCTCCAGACACTCTATCTATCAGATCTAATCCCTTGAATCTATTACCTACATACTGCATGCTGTATTACCACTCTGCCCTATCCTTGGCTAATATACTGCTTTCATTACCTACTAATACTTCTGTTGCCAACAGTAGACTGCAAACATTTTTGATATGGAAGTGATACCCACAGCTAGGAAGGTCCCTGGCGATAAAAATTGAAGAGCAAATATGTGCTGAATAAGGAGTGTGCAGTGTGTACTTAATTCAGTGACTGTACAACAAATCTTGGCTTTTCCCTCTCAGGTAATTTTGCATTCATTGAAGACATATCCTTATCCCTTGAAACTAAAATCTATAGGGAGATAATATGGGGTAAGTGATTCTCTTCTTTAAAAACTATAGGGAAGAAAACAGAATTGGAGTAATTACTTAGAATACTTAGTAATTATTAATTACTTAGATCATAGGCACTAAATACTTAGTATATGCCAGCATTGGGGTTATCACTTTACAAGTATTAGCTTAATTAATCCTCACAAATCCATGGGCCATTAGTACTATTGTCCTCATTTTTTAGATTGGAAACTAAGGTTAGTAGAGTATAATTAACTTTTCTCTGGGAGAGTTAAGTAATGCATTGTGAGGCTGGGATTCAAACAGGCTAATAGATTTATTTTTTTTTTTTATATCAAGCAGTTTAGGAAAGAAATGTGACATGTTTACATAATATTAAACAGCCCCTGGATATTGTGGCATTCAATTATCCATCAACCCATTAATTCCTTCATCCACATAACTAACAAATACCCAGGGAGAGCATCCTATTTGTCATCATATGCTTAATGAAGAGTGTCTAAGAGAAAGTCAAAAGATCTTTTGTGTCCTTAAAGCATGTGTCTTCTTTATGATGGGAGGGATGAAGCATTACAGTTGTACAATCTGGTTTTAAATAAAGAATTAGTGGCTCAGTTGGTAAAGAATCTGCCTGCAGTGTAGCAGACCTGGGTTCGGTCCTTGGGTTGGGAAATCCCCTGGAGAAGGAAATGGCAGCCTACTCCAGTATACTTGCCTGGAGAATTCCACGGACAGAGGAGTCCAGTAGGATACAGTTCATAGGATCACAAAGAGTAGGACATGACTGTGCAACTAACTTTCACTTTCGGTGAAAATCATGTTGGAAAGTTGAACAGATTAGAGCTTGAATTACTCAATTATAATGCAAAGGCATAGTGACAGTTTATTAAACCAAGTGATATTTACTGAACCACCTGTATTCTAGGTTTTGGGATATACACTGACTTTAAATTAGTGAGCAAAGCTAAACATGGACCTAGTCAGCTTGGTCCCCCAGATGATCCTGGGGATAAAATAAACTAAACCAATCACAAAAATATTGTTAAAATTACAATTGTGAAAACTTAGATCATCTAAAGTTATATGATATTTTGAGAGCATATACTAATAGGATATGACTTGGGAAGATCAGCCAAGGAGGCAGTGGAAATGTAAGAAGATAAATATAACTAAATCCCAACAAAGACAAATGCTGAAACTGAAAATTAGCAAGTTATAAAAATACAGGATTTTACATACAGAGAAATACAAATTATCTGATAGTGCAGCCATCTGTATTACTAAAACTAATAGAAAACAGATAATGGAATATTTTTAGGTATAAAATTAAGTATTTGTGTATCTACATTTATATCCCAATAAATTATTTGAGAATTAAACTTAAAACAAGAAATTCTCAGAAAAATAAAAAGGAGAATTAATCTCACACAAATTCTCACTGAAATAACTGAATATAAGGGTATATATTACACAGAAGAAAACTAAACCTGAAGTGTGGGAGGGAAGAGAACAGTGAGAGAGTCACTGACAAAGTTCACTAAAGTTAAAGGAATATTGATATTAAATAAACATTCAATATACTTATAATTACATTCATATATAATAATAATATTTAAAGTTCATTTTTAAATAAGTTATTATCAATAATTAAGTCTATACTTTCAAGTTATGCCACATCAGTTAGAAGCAGAAGGTAACCAGAATCAAAATATTCTGAGATCCTTCTGTTATTTCATTACAAAGTAGAGTTACTGATTAATGGAGATATCTGTCAAAAATTTTATGAATGAGAATCTCGCTGTGTGGTTAATCGCTCAGTCATGTCCGACTCTTTGTGACCCCATGGCTGTAGCCCACCAGGTTCCTCTGTCCACGGGGATTCTCGAGCGAAGAATACTGGAGTGGGTTGCCATGCCCTCCTCCAGGGGAACTTTTTAACCCAGGGATTGAACCCAACTCCCTCTTTGCAGGCAGATTCTTTAACATCTGACCCAGCAGGGAAGCCTAAATAGACCTGTGTGTGTGTGTGTGTGTGTGTGTGTGTGTGTGTCTTTCAGTGTGTGTGTGTGTGTGTGTGTGGCACTCAGTCAGGTCTGATGTTTTGTGACCCCATAGACCCGGCTCAGTAGGCTTTTCTGGCCATGGAATTCACCAGGCAAGAATACTGGAGTGCGTTGCCATTTCCTTTCCCCAAAATAGGCCACTACTAATACCTAAATATATTTCTTAGAGAAGTAACTTAAAGCACTCAAATATTTTAACTGACATACAATGTACATAAAGGAAAAAAACAACAAAACACACAAAATCTTTTCCTCCTGATATGGTTGACGAGTGTTGAAAAGTAGTTTGGAAATTATTGAGCCTGCTATATCTAACAAATTATTGCTAAGGCAATTATTATTGCCTTAGCAGCATTTAGAAATTTGGCTTTTATAACTTTTTACTGTTATGAGTATTGTGGGTAGAATTATCTGGCTTTATTCATTTTACAGACCAATAACAATGCTGTCTGGCCTTGTCATTGAATTTCTATGTGATATTCATTTTAAATACAGTGAAATATCACAAGGTAATGACCTGACACATTCTTTCAAGTCTGGTAAGTGAATTGCAAAAGAAAAAAATAAGCCAATGACAAAAAGTGACTTGCTAACTTAATGTTCTCTCTAACTTGTCAGAGAATACAAAATATTACATACTGCTGAACAAATGTGTACCCGGTTTGAAAAACAGTTTTTCTTGAATCACTTTCTTTATTACTCTTTTAACATCTTTGTTGCGAAGGCTATAGATCAAAGGGTTTAGCATAGGACTCACAAAAATATAAAAAACAGCTACAATTTTGCCCTGTTCTACAGAGGTCTCGGAAGGGGGCCTCAGATACATGCAGAACAGTGTCCCATAAAAGACAGTGACAGCCATCAGGTGGGACCCACAGGTGGAGAAGGCCTTGCGCCTCCCTTCTGCAGAGCGGATACGCAGAATGGCTCTAAAGATGAAAATGTAAGAGATGAGGATGATGGTGAGAGAACACGTGAGATTGGAACCAGCCACCACGAACATGGCAGTCTCTTTGACATAAGTGTCTGAGCAGGCTAGGACGAGGAGAGGTGGGTCTGCACAGTAGAAATGGTTGATTTCATTGGGTCCACAGAAGGAGAGGCGGAGCATCAGGATGGTCTGAGCAAGACCATTTGCAAAGCCGTAAATATAAGGAGCAGCAACAAGGGAGATACAGACACCTCGGGACATTTTGCTGCCATATAACAGGGGTTTGCAGATGGCCATGTAGCGGTCATAGGCCATCACTGTGAGCATATAGTAATCCGTGATCCCCAAGGAAATGAAAAAGTTGAACTGTATAAAGCAACCAAGGAAGGAAATAGTTTTTCTCTCAGATAAGAGACTGACCAGCATCTGAGGAGTGACAGTGGTGGCATAACAGAGATCTACAAAGGAGAGGTGGCTGAGGAAGAAGTACATTGGAGTCTGAAGCTTTGAGTCAGTTCTGATTAACAAAATCATGCTCACATTGCCAAAGACTGTGATCAGGTAGATGACTAGGAAGACCACAAAAAGGACAGGCTGCAACTCAGCTCGATCTGTCAGTCCCAGGAGGATAAACTCAGTCACCTCTGTGTAGTTTTCCTTTAACATTGTGTTTGCTCAGCTTCCAATGATGTCTAAAGTAAAGGAAATAAAAGTGAATTTTGCCATTGTCATTTTTCCATTCCTCACATCGTGTCATCTGATGCCTATTCCTTTCAAACTTGTAAATACATGTGGTATAATGAAATAATGGAGGGGACTTCCCTGGTGATCCAGTAGTCAAAACTTCACATTCTAATGCAGTGCGTGAGTGTTTGATCCCCAGTTAGACAGCTAAGATCCCAGATGCCTCATGGCCAAAACACCAACACATAAAACAATTGTAATAATACAACAAATTCAGTAAAGATTTTATCTATGTGCCACATCAGAAAGTACTTTAAAAGCTGAAATATGCTAGTAGGCATGAACTATGTATTTTCAATATCTAACTTAATATAGAGTTTCTTTACATAAAGGCAATCATATTTTCTAATGCTTCTTTGCTATTCTTTTCATAGTTGAAAACTTTCATCTTTTCTATAAAGTGTTAGCATGAATTGATCACATAATTCCAAAAACATTGCTTCTTTTCAAAATTATGATCCTTTGTTTTCAGTATAATTTTAATGTGGTATCTAAAGTATCAATAATTTAAACTCATTTTTTTCCACAGCTGAGTGGACTTACATAAGTGGAATAGACAGATGTTTATAGAACCAGTGTCTGTCTACCTGCCACTCTAACCTCAAGGTCATTTTAAAGATAGTCCCTCACCTTGTGATGTATGTTCATTTTATCCACTCTTGCTTTTCTCTCCTGGCCCTCACCAAATCTTACTTAACTTTTAAGATATCTCAGGATATCCTTAGCTTACTATATTACAGTCAATTATTGACGGCAAAAGTTGATTCATAGGGCACAAACTGAACCTGTTTTTTGATGTAAAATCAGGTAAGTATATAGTATATAAATAATATGTGTATGTTTTTATACAAACACGCATAGATATGGTATTAAACATTAAATTAGGGAGTAATAATATATTAACCATATTATCATGGAAGTAATAATGTATTAAAAATATTAAACATAATGTTGGAGAAGTAATAACGTATTAAATGTATTATTGGGGAGAGTAATGTATTAGAAATTTCCTCTTAGGAGAAGAGACAATTATTTTAACATCATTGACAGACAAAGCCCCAAACTGTAATGATTTTACTGTAACTCCTCCTCATTTTAACTCTTGCAAAGAATAAGGATAATCTCTACAATAAGAATTCTATTTAAGTTCTTTAAATCATGTAAAAGATAACATAATAATAGCCATACTGCCCATAAAATTGAGAAAACATGTAAGAAATCATAAAGTGCATTTCTCAACTTTTGTGTATGATAAAGGAGACCATGAAGGCCACACTAGAAAAATCTACACTTTCTTTCAATAGCACATAACCAGGTACGTCATTGTTATAATGACACATACTAATTGCTACAGTGCCAAGGATGGACACAGATCACATTTAAAGCACTTTGTAAATGAACCACTGCTGCTTTTTTGCCCATTTGCACTAACTCAGTATCCTCCTGAGATATGTGAACTTATTGGCTAGGGTGGTAAAATAAAAGTGAAGTCATCTAAATCAATGAAATCACAATCATTTGGTCTTCCATTTATACATTCCTAAGACTATAGTTCTTCTTGTAATAAGTAAATATGCTTTAGGGTATGGCTTGTATCTTTAATCTGTATTTATTGAGTCCTAAATCATTATCTCCTTTCAATTTTCACTGTGCAGAAATGAGACAGTGCAAGCAATGAACATTCCTGATCATTTACCTGAGTACTTTATGGTCATGATCTTTCTTTTCAAGCAACAGAACACAGTATCTTCACATGATTGGGTGAGAAATGCTCAGAGAGAAGTGGAAAAAATGGCTCTGAGGAACAGCAATTTTTGTACTCTTGACAGTCACCCTCACTCTGAGACTCTGTCATGTGGCATTTGATCTATTGCTTTATCCCTTAAGATGCTACTCCACAGTACACTTATAAATGTTTTTAGTAGTAGAAAGATACCAGAATTTAAACCTGTTCAGTTTTTGCATCTGTATGTTAATGAGGGTGGTAATTTTCAACTAATGAGATCTTGCACTTACCTCTCCTTGAGGTAAGTGTCCAAAACACCCAGTCCAGTATTTAGAAATGATGCCTGAATCTGAGTTACATTACAGCATTCTCAAATTTATATGTGTGTCTTATATTTGATGTGTGCATTTATGACATCTTTTTTACGGGAAACATATCACCTTCAGGTGACAGCTGGCAATCAGGGGCAGGAGAGCAGAAAGGGGGCTTCCTGATGGCTCAGAGGGTAAAGAATTTACCTGCAATGCAGGAGACACCGGTTCAGTTCCTGAGCTGGGGAGATCCTCTACAGAAAGGAGTGGCTACCCATTCCAATATTCTTGGCTAGAGAATTCCATAGACAGAGGAAACCAGTGGGCCACAGCCCATGGGGAGCAAAGAGTTAGACATTACTGAGGAGCTAATGCTTTCACTTATTTTTTCATTTTTATTGCAGAAAGTAATCAAAAAGCAGTAATTACTTAGCTGATGATCTAAGCATGGCTAAATCTTCTTTTACCCTCATTACAGAGAAAAAGAAGAAAAATAACATTTAAAAGAACTTTTCCTAGCTTATAAAATAATAATGATTTTCATACAACATTCAATGAAGAATTTTTCTTCCATTGTATTTATTCTAAATTTGTACTATTCTTTTCTAAGCTAATGCAGAACTTTTACTAAAATTCATTTAAGGACAGTTAAAAAAGACATTTCATAATTTATGAGAATAGGTTTCAGGTCATGATTTTATTCATTAAAATATTTATTTTGGGATTTCAAAAAATTTTAATAATAACTAGTCCTACCTGTGAAACAAGAGTGATTTCCCAGTGATAGCATGGAACTGAAGAACCTAAGGAGTTTATACTATTGTTGTCACAGAAGAACCAACTCCCCAGGGTTCAATTATTTCTTACATAAAATCATTTAGACTATAAACAAGGGTTTCACTCTTTTTATAATCTTAAATCCATTGAGGACATAAATTCTTGCCAATCCCCAGTATTATCAGGGAATAAAATCTCCTGAAGTAGTGAAGCAGTGTGATTCATTACTTATTTTAACTTATGCCTAAATGTCTTGATATTTTGAGATGTGACTTGGGGAACACACTAAGTTCTCCTGTTTACAAGATCCGAGATGGAAGAGATCGTGATATAGGAGAACCATCGGATGATCAGGCAACTTTTGTTGCATTTGGCCTACTTATGTCCTGATTCTGAACCTTGTTCTCTATATTTCTGATAGTTATAATAATAAACGCATAGTGATGGGAACACTGTGGGTAGACATAATATAAATGTGCTGCTGATTCTTTCTTTGTCAGCCCAGCCCATCTAGATTTATTGTCTTTTTTCTCTACATTGTTGCTGCTGTTGTTGTTCCCTTGTAGTTTATTCCTTAGATTCCATCAGTAGAGCCCCTAGGGTAACTAGTTCTGAGTTTGGCCAATGGCAGAAATCAAGAGCATAACACAGGGGAGAGTAAGAGAAAAGTATCCAAACCTCTTTTCCATTTTTCTCCCAGTTTCATAATGAAGTGCTAGGGTGGCTGCATCCTTCCAAGGAAAATTCCTGCTGAGATGTGGGTTGAGAAGGTGGGCTGGGGCATTCTTCCTGGATCTAGTTTCACTGGACTCCTGACAGTAACACTTCTGTTGGCCTCATCAGGTCTGGGAAGAAAATTGCTTTCTAGACTTAGCCTCCAGATACTTCAACTTCTTGGACTGATTTCTTTAACTCTGACTGCATTCTCTTTATAAATTTGTTCCATTAAATTCTCTTTAATTAACATATCTGAGTAGAATTTTGTCTCTCATCCTTATCCACACCAGGGTGTCACATGCTAGTTATTCAATAAATGCTGCAGTAGAATATGCATTTCTGGATTCAGTATTGCTGGATGCTAAAGGGGCCCTTGAATCATCATCATTCTGGATCATGGATCACTTGCAGACTAAACACAGGAATCAGAGATTAACATTACTGGGATTATCGCAGATAAAATTGGATTTAAGAATGTGTCTTAAATGTGTTTTTCTGTCCCCTTCTTTTGACAACTGGAATCACCCGGGCACAGCAGGGCAGTGAGATATCTACTGCTCCCTCCTACCCTTTCCAGAGCCAAGACCACGCAGGGTGTCTGACTTGTTACCCATCACCTCTAAGTAAGTAGGCAAAAGTGGAGAGTATCTGAAGTGTACTTCACCTCCCAGTGTGTTTATGGTTGCTTCCAGACGTGTTTGACTTGGAATAAAGATATGGTACCTGTGCACTGTCTGCAGTACGGTAGAGCAGAGTACACAGAAGCACTGTCGGTTGTAGAGGATGCACACACATAATGTCGGCCAGCCATGTGAACTAACCTACGTGACTGGCCCTGTGAACACGCATTCACATCTTTGAAAGTTCACAACTTCAAAGTTCACATGTAAAGGACCTATTGTATGTGAATGCAGTTTTGCTGTTTGTGGCAACATGGATGTACTTGGAGGGCATTAAGCTACTAAAATAAGGCAGAAAGAGGCAAAAAGAAATGCTGTATGATATCACAAATAGGTGGAATATAAAAATACAACAATATGGTGAAGTAATCAAAAAAGAACCAGAGTCACAGATATAGACCCAAATAGTGGTTACCAGTGGGGAGAGGGAAGCAGAGGAATGCAGTACAGCATTAGGGGAAAAAGAAGTTGTTATGAGAAAATATAAAATCATGTGTATGACCCTTTTGAAAGTTTCAAAGCACTACAGATTTTAAAGAATGGTTGAGTCAGTAAAAATAATAGCATAACATAACATAAAACTTATATATGTATAAACAGTTGTTCAGTTGCTAATTCATGTCTGACTCTGTGACCCCATGGACTGCAGCATGCCTGGCTTCCCTGTCCTTCACCATCTCCCAGAGTTTGTTCAAACTCATGTCCATTGAGTCCGCAATGTCATCCAACCATCTTATCCTCTGTCACCCCCTTCATTCCTGACCTCAATCTTTCCCAGCATCAGGGTCTTCACATCAGGTGACCAAAGTTTTGGACCTTCAGCTTCAACATCAGTCCTTCCAATGGATATCCAAGATTTATTTCTTTTAGGATTGACTGGTTTGATCTCCTGGCTGTCCAAGGGACTCTTCAATAGTGTTCTCTAGCACCACAGTTGAAAAGCATCAGTTTTTCAGCACTCAGTCTTCTTTATGGTCTAGCTCAAACATCCGTAAATGACTACTGGAGAAAACATAGCATTGTCAATATTGATCTTTGTTGACAAACTGATGTTTCTGCTTTTTAATATATTGTCAGGATATGTCAGACCTTTTCTTACAAGGAGCAAGGATCTTTTAATTTCATGGCTACAGTCACGGTCAAAAGTGGTTTGGAGCCCAAGAAAATAAGATCTGTCATCGTTTCTATTTTTTCCCCATTTATTTGCTCTGAAGTGATGGGACCCAACCACATGATCTTAGCTTTTGAAATATGAGTTTTAAGCCATTTTTTTTTCACTCTTCTCTTTAACCTTCATCAAGAAGGTCTTCAGTTTCTCTTTGCCTTCTGCCATAAGGGTGGTGTCACCTGCATATCTGAGGGTATTGTTATTTCTCTGGGCAATCTTGATTTCAGCTTGTACATCAGCCAGTCCAGCATGTTGCATGATGTACTCTGCAAATAAGTTAAATAAGCAGGGTGACAATATATAGCTTTATCATACTCCTTTCCAAATGCTGAACCTGTTTGCTATTCCATATCTGGTTCTAGCTGTTGCTTCTTGACCTGCATACATATTTCTCAGGAGGCAGGTAAGGTGTTCTGGTATTGTTCTGGTATTCTCATCTCTTTGAAAGCTTTCCAGTTTGCTGTGACTACACAGTCAAAGGCTTTGGCATAGTCAGTGAAGCAGAAGTATATGTTTTCCTGCAACTGCCTAGCTTACTCTCTGATCCAGTGGACATGGTCAATTTGATCTCTGGTTCCTCTACCTTTTCTAAATTCAGCTTTACATGTGGAAGTTCTCAGTCCCCATACTCTTGAAACTTAGCTTGAGTGATTTTGAACATCAATTTGCTAGTGTGTGAAATGAGTGTAATTGTGTGGCAGTTTGAACATTTTTTGGCATTGGCCATCTTTGGAATTGGAATGAAAACTGACCTTTTCCAGTCTTGGAGCCACTGCTGAGTTTTCCAAATTTGCTGGCCTTTTAAGGACAGCATTTTAACAACATCATCTTTTAGGATTTGAAATAGCTCACCTGGAATTTCTTCACCTCCTCTAGCTTTGTTCATAGTAATGCTTCATAAGGCCCACTAGACTTCACACTCCAGGATGTCTAACTCTAGGTGAGTGATCACACCATGATGAATATCTGAGTCATTAAGACTTTTTCTGTACAGTTCTTCTATGTATTTTTGCCACTTCTTCTTAATCTCTTCTAATTCAGTTAGATCCTTACTATTTCTATCCTTTATTGTGCCCATCTTTGCATCAAATGTTTCCTTGGTATCTAATTTTCTTGAGGAGATTTCTAGTCTTTCCCATTCTACTGTTTTCCTCTATTTCTCTGCACTGATCACTTAGGAATGTTTTCTTATCTCTCCTTGCTATTCTTCAGAACTCTGTATTCAGATGCATATATCTTTCCTAGTCGCCTTTGCCTTTTACTTCCCTCCTTTCTGCAGCTAATTGTAAGGCCCCCTCAGACAACCATTTTGCCTTTTTGCACTTCTTCTTGGGGATGGTTTTGATCACCACCTCCTCTACAATGTTACAAACCCTGGACCGTAGTTCTCCAGGCACTCTATCAGATCTAATCCCTTGAATCTATTAACCTCCATACTGCATGCTATATTACCATTCTGCCCTATCCTTGGCTTACATACTGCTTCCATTACCTACTAATATTTCTGTTGCTACTAATAGCCTGCAAACACTTTTAACAAGAATCTGATACCCACGGCTAGTAAGGTTTTGGAGATAATAATTGAAGAGCAAATATATGCTGAATAATTGAAAGAAAGTGCAGTGTGCATTTAATTCAATGACTGTACAACAAATCTTGGCTTTTCTCTCTCAGGTAATTTTGAATTCTTTGAAGACATCCTTATCCCTACTCTATAGGGAGATAATTTGGGATAAGTGACTCTCTTGTTTAAATATTATAGGAAAGAAAACAGAATTGGAGTAATTACTTATATAGATCATAGGCACTGAATCTTTAGTATATGCCGGCAGCAGGCTTACCACTTTACACGTATTAGCTTAATTAATCCTCACAAATCCATGGGCCATTAGTACTATTGTCTTCATTTTTTAGATTAGAAACTGAGGTTAGTAGAGTATAATTAACTTTCTCTGGGTGAGAAAACTAATGAATTGTGAGACTTGGAATCAAACAGGCTAATAGATAGGGTTTTTTGGTTGTTGTTGTTGTTGTTGTTGTTTTTAATCAAGCAATTTAAGGAAAGAAATGTGACAAGTTTACAAAATATTTCACATCCTCTGTGATATTGTGGCATTCATTTATCCATCAATTCATTCATTCCTTCATCCACATAACTAACAAATATCCAGGGAGAGCATTCTATTTGTCACCATATGCTTAATGAAGAGCGTCTAAGAGAAAGTCATAGAGTATTTTGTGTCCTTTAAGCATGTCTTCTTTATGGTGGGAGGGATGAAGCCTTACAGTTTACAATATGGTTTCAAATTATTAAGAGTTAGAAAAGTTCCTTAGTGGCTCAGTAGGTGAAGGATCTGCCAACAATACAGGAGACCTGGGTTCAATCCACGGGTCATGAAGATCCCCTGGAGAAGGAAATGGCAACCCATTCCTTGCCTATAGATTTCCATGGACAGGGGAACCCAGTAGGATACTATCCATGGGATCGCAAAGAGTAGGACAACACTGTGCAGCTAACTTTCACTTTCACTGAAAATCATGCTGGAAAGTTGAAGAGAATAGAGCTTGAAATACTCAATTATAATGCAAAAGGCATAGTGAGTTTATGAAATCAAATGATATTTACTGAACCACCTGTATTCTAGATTTTGGGATATATACTGACTTTAAATTAGTGAGCAAAGTCAAACATGGACCTAAGTCAGCTTGAAGATGACAATCCTGGGATAAAATACACTAAACCAATCACAAAAATATTGTTAAAATTGTAATTGTGAAAACTTCTATCATCTAAAATTATATGATATTTTGAGAGCATATACTAAGAGCATATGGCTTGGAAAGATCAGCCAAGGAAGCAATTAAAATGTAAGAAGATAAATATAACTAAATCCCAACAAAAACAAATGCTGAAACTGAAAATTAGCAAATTATAAAAATACAATATTTTACCTACAGAGAAATACAAATTATCTGATAATGCAACCATCTATATTACTAAAACTAATGGAAGACAAATGATGGAATATTTTCAAGTCTGAAAAGAAAGTACTTGTGTGTCTACATTTATATCCAAATACATTCTTTGAGAATTACAGTTAAAGCAAGAAAAACCCACTTCAATATTGTAAAGTAATTAGCTTTCAAATAATAAAAATAAATGAAAAAACAAGTTAAAGCAAGAAATTTTCAGATAAATACAAAAGGAGAATTAATCTCATGCAAATTCTCACTGAAATAATTGAATATAAGGGTATATATTATACAGAAGAAAACTAAACCTGAAGTGTGGAAGAAAAGAGAAAAGTGAGAGATACATTGACAAAGTTCACTAAAGCTAAAGGAATATTGATATTAAACAAGCATTTAATATAACAATAGTTACATTCATATACAATAATAATATTTAAAATTCATTCATAGATAAAAGGTATTGTCAAGAATCAAGTTTATACTTCCAAATGATATCACATAAGATAGAAGCAGAATGTAACCAGAATTAAAATATTCTAAGATCCTTCTGTTATTTCATTACAAAGTAGATTTACTGATTAATGGAGGTTTCCATCAAAAGCTTTATGAATGAGAATCCCACTGTGGGGTTAGTCGCTTAGTCATGTCCGACTCTTTGGGACACCATGGACTGTAGCCCACCAGGCTCCTCTGTCCAAGGCGATCTCCAGGGAAGAATACTGGAGTGTGTTGCCATGCCCTCCTCTAAGAGAATTTCCCAGCTCCGAGATGGAACCCAGGTCTCCTGCTTTGCAGGCAGATTCTTTACCATCTGAGCCACAGGGAAGCCTAAACAGGCCAGTGCGTGAGTGTTTTAGTGCTCGGTCATGTCCGCCTTTTATGACCCCACGACCTGGGGCTCACCAGGCTCTTCTGGCCATGGGATTCTCCAGGCAAGAACACTGCAGTGGATTGCCATTTCCTTTACCAGAAATAGGTCAGTATTAATACTTAAATATATTTCTTATAGAAGTACCTTAAGATACTCAAAGATTTTAACTGATGTATAATGTACACAAAGGAAAAAAATAAACAAACAAACAAAGTTCTCCTCCTGATATGACAAGTTTTGAAAAATAGTTTGGAAATTGTTAAGCCTCCCATATCTAACAAATTATTGCCTTAGCATCATTTGGAAATTCTGACTTCTGTATCTTTTTACTGTTATAAATATTGTGGGTAGAATTAGCTGACCTTTATTAATTTTACAGAGCAGTAACAATGCTGTCTGGCCTTATCATTGAATTTCTATGTGATATTCATTTTAAATACAGTAAAATACAAGGTAATGACCTTACAATTTCTTTCAAGTCTTGTAAGTGATTTACAAAAGAAAATGAGCCAGTGACAAAAAGTGAATTATTAATTTAATAATCTAGTTTGTCAGAGAATACAAAATATTACATACCATTGATCAAATGTGTACCCGAATTGAAAAACAATTTCTCTTGAATCACTTTCTTTATTACCCTTTTAACATCTTTGTTCCGAAGGCTATAGATGAAAGGGTTTAGCATAGGACTGACAAAAACAGCAAAAACAGCTATAATTTTACCCTGTTCTACAGAGGTCTCAGAAGGGGGCCTCACATACAGGCAAAACCGTGTCCCATAAGATACAAAGACAGCTGTGAGATGAGACCCACAGGTGGAGAAGGCTTTGCGCTTCCCTTCTGCAGAGCGGATACGCAGAATGGCTCTAAAGATGAAAATGTAGGAGATGAGGATGATGGTGAGAGAACATGTGAGGTTGGATCCAGCCACAATGAGCATGGAAGTCTCTTTGACATAAGTGTCTGAGCAGGCCAGGACTACCAGCGGTGGGTCCGCACAGTAAAAGTGGTTGATTTCCTTGGGTCCACAGAAGGAGAGGCGGAACATCAGGATAGTCTGCGCAAGACCATTTGCAAAGCCGTAAATATAAGGGGCAGCAACAAGGGAGACACAGACACCTCGGGCCATTTTGCTGCCATATAACAGGGGTTTGCCAATGGCCAGGTAGCGGTCATAGGCCATCACTGTGAGAATATAGCCACCTGTGATCCCCAAGGACATGGAAAAGTCAAACTGTATAAAGCAACCAAGGCGGGAAATAGTTTTTCTCTCAGATAAGAAATGAACCAGCATCTGAGGAGTGACAGTGGTGGCAGAACAGAGATCTACAAAGGAGAGGTGGCTGAGGAAGAAGTACATTGGAGTCTGAAGCTTTGAGTCAGCTCTGATTAACAAAATCATGCTCACATTGCCAAAGACAGTGATCAGGTAGATGACTAGGAAGACCACAAAAAGGACAGGCTGCAACTCAGCTCGATCTGTCAGTCCCAGGAGGATAAACTCAGTCACCTCTGTGTAGTTTTCCTTGAACATTGTGTTGTTCAGCTTCCAGTGATGTCTAAAGAAAAGGAAATAAAAATGAATTGGTCCTTTGTCATTTCTCCATTCCTTACATCGTGTCATCTGCTGCCTATTCCTTGTAAATACTTGTGGTATAAAGAAATAACTTAGGGGACTTCCCTGGCGATCCAGCGGTTACATCACCTTCTAATGCAATCCGTATGTTTTCATTCCCAGTTAGACAGGTAAGATCCCAGATGCCTCATGGCCAAAAAACCAAAACATAGAACTATATATTTACTAATTTAACAAATTCAGTAAAGATCTTATAAATGGGCCACATCAGAAATTAAAGACAGAGATAAGCTAGTAAGCATGAACTATGTATTTTTGATATCTAACTTAATACAGTTTCTTTACAGAAAGTCAATTATATTTTCAAATGCTTCTGTGCTATTCTTTTCCTAGTTGAAAAGCTTTTAACTTTTCTGCAAAACATTAGCGTGAATTGACCACTGATAATTCCTTTAAATATTGTTTCCCTTTGAAATTATGATCCCTTGTTTTTAGTATCATTTTGATATGGTGTCTAAAGCATCAGTACATGAAACTCATTTGTTTAACAGTTGAATGGGCTTAAGTAAGTGGAATAGACATATCTTTAAAGGACCAGTATCTGTCTACCTGCCACTCCAACCTCAGGGTCATTTTAGAAATAGTCCCTCAAACTTGCGATGTATGTTCATTTTATCCACTCTTGCCTCTCTCTGGTGGCCCTCACCAAATCTTCCTTAACTTTTAAGACATCTCAGGATATCCTTGTCTTTCTCTATTACAGTGTGCTGTGGTTCATGGGGTTGCAAAGAGTCAGACACGACTGAGCGACTGAACTGAACTGAACTGAACTATATTACAGTCAATTATCGAGGGCAAAAGTTGGTTCCTGGGGCACAAATAAGCCAGTTTTTTTTTTTTGTGTAAAAGCAGGTGAGCATATAGTACATAAACGATATGTGTATATTTTTATACATGCACATGCATCAGTGGTATTAAATGAGGGAGTAATAATGTATTAAACATATTATTTGGGGATCAATAATGTATTAAATGCATTAAACATATTGTTGGAGAAGTAATAATGCATTAAACGTGTTAATGGTGGAAAGTAATGCATGAAAAATTTCCTCTTAGGAGGAGAGACAATTATTATAAGGTGATTGACAGACACATCCCCAAACTGTAATGATTTTATTGCAAATCTACCTCATTTTAACTCTTGCAGAGAATAAGGATATACTCTACAATAGGAATTCCAAGTTCTTTAAAGCATGTAAATGATAACACTGATAATAATAATTATATTGCCCATAAGGTTGAGAAAGTATGTAAGAAAGCATAAACTACATTTCTCAAAATTTATGCATGATAAGGGAGACCATGAAGGCCGTGCTAAAAAAATCTACACTTTCTTTCAACAGCACATAACCAGGCGTGTCATTGTTATAATGAAACTTATTAAGAGCTCCAGTGCCAAGAATGGATATGAGTCACATTTAAATCACTTTGTAAATGAACCAGTCCTGCTTTTTTGCCATTTACACTACTTCACTACCCTCCTGAGATATGTGAACTTATAGACCAGGGTTGGAAAATGAAAGAGAAGTCATCTAAATCAATTAAGATGACAATCATTTGGTTTTCCTTTTATAAGTTTCTAAGATTATAGTTATTCATTGGAAGGACTGATGCTGAAAAGGAAACTCCACTCCTTTGGCCACCTGATGCAAAGAACTGACTCACTGGAAAAGACCCTGATTCTGGGGAAAACTGAAGGCAGGAGGAGAAGGGGATGACAGAGGATGAGATAGTTGGATGGCATCACCGACTTGATAGACATGAGTTTGAGTAAACTCCGGGAGCTGATAATGGACAGGGAAGCCTGGCACACTGCAGTCCAAGGGTGGAAAGTGTCAGACACGACTGAACTACTGAACTGAACATTATAGTTCTTCTTATAATAAGTAAACATATTTTAGGGTAAGGATTGTGTCTTTTTTATGTATTTATTGAATCCTCAGTCAAAACTGCAAAGAATTAGCATCTCCATTCAGTTTTCACTGTGCAGAAATGAGACAGTGCAAGCAATGAACATTCCAGATCATTTACCTGAGTACTTTATGGTCATGACCTTTGTTTTCAAAAACGGAACATGGTATCTTAGAAGATTAGGCAAGAAAAACTCAGAGAGAAGTGGAAGAAATGGCTCTGAAGAATGGCAATCTCTGTACTCTCGACAGTCACCCTCGCTCTGAGGCTGTGTCATGATGTGACCGTTGATATATGCTTTTACCATTAAGATGCTACTCCACAGTATATTTATAAATATTTTTAGTAGTAGAAAAGTGCCAGAATATAAAACTGTTCAGTTTTTCACATGTGTATGTTCATGAGGGTGGTAATTTTCACCTAATGAGATTTTGCACTCACCTGTCCATGAGGCAAGAGTTCAAAACACCTAGCCCAGTATTTAGAAATGAGGCCTGAATTTGAGTTACATTATAGCGTTTCATCAACTGAAATGGCACCAACGGAGATGGCATCACTGACTCGATGGACATGAGTTTGAGTGAACTCTGGGAGTTGGTGATGGACAGGGAGGCCTGGCCTGCGGCAGTCCATGGGGTCGCAAAGGGTCGGACATGACTGAACGACTGAACTGAACTGAACTGAACTGATAGCATTTCACAGACTGAATTGTGTCTTATAGTTGAAGCATGCGTTTATGACAACCTTTTTCTTTTGGGGGGAACACATCACCTTCATCAGATGAAAGTTAGCAATTAGAGGGGCAGGGTAGCAGAAAGGGGCTTCCCTGGTGGTTCAGATGGTAAAGAATTTACCTGCAACAGCAGACACATTCAACCCCTGTGTTGGGAAGATCCTCTACAGAAAGGAGTGGCTACTCACTCCAGTATTCTTGCCTGGAGAATTCCTTAGACAGAGGAGTCGAGTGGGTCACAGTCCATGAACTAGCAAAGGGTTAAACACGACTGACTGACTAACACTTTCACTTTGTTTTTAATTTTCACAGCAGAAAGTACTCAATAAGCAGTGATTACTTAGCTGATGATCCAGGCACAGCTAGTTCTTTTACCTCCATTGTAGAGAAAAAGAGGAAAAATAACTTTTAAATGAACTTTGCCTAGCTTATACAATAATAATGACTTTCATGCAACATTCAGTGAAGAATGTTTCTTCCACTGTATTTATTCTAAGTATATACTGCTCTTTTCTACGTTAATGCAGAAATTTTATTAAAATTTGTTTAAGAATTGTCAACAAAGGCATTAGATATTTTAAGAGAAGAGACTCGGGTAATGACTTTTTTTAATTAAAATATTTATTTCTAGATTCCACAATATTTTAATGATAACTAGTCCTACCTGTGAAAGAGTGATCTCCCAGTGACAGCATGGAAATGAAGAACCTTAGGATTTTATACCATTATTGTTACAGAGGAAACAACTCCCTGGGGTTCAATTATTTCTCACCTTAAATCATTTAGACTATAAACAAGTGTTTTACTCTTTTAATAATCTTAAGTCCATTGAGGACATAACTTCTTGCCACTTCCTAGTATGATCAGGGAATAAAATCTCCTGGCTTACTTCACACTGTATAATGGCCTCCAGTTTCATCCATCTCATTAGAACTGATTCAAATGAATTCTTTTTAACGGCTGAGTAATATTCCATGAGTAATTCCATGAGTAATATTCCTCATCCATTCATCTGCTGATGGGCATCTGGGTTGCTTCCATGTCCTGGCTATTATAAACAGTGCTGCGATGAACATTGGGGTGCACGTGTCTCTTTCAGATCTGGTTTCCTTGGTGTGTATGCCCAGAAGTGGAATTGCTGGGTCATATGGCAGTTCTATTTCCAGCTTTTTAAGAAATCTCCACACTGTTTTCCATAGTGGCTGTACTAATTTGCATTCCCACCAACAGTGTAAGAGGGTTGAGGTATAGAACAGACTTGTGGACTCTGGGAGAAGGCAAGGGTGGAATGTTTCAAGAGAACAGCATTGAAACATGTATATTATCTAGGGTGAAACAGATAACCAGCCCAGGTTGGGTACATGAGATAAGTGCTTGGAAATCTCCTGAAATGCATGAAGCAATGGGATCCATTATTTGTTTTAACTTATGTCTAAATGTCTTGATATTTTGAGACTTGACTTGGGGAACACGTTAAGTTCTCCTGTTTACAAGAAGAAAGATGGAAGAGTTCATGATATAGGTAAACCATTAGATGATCAGACAACTTTTGTTGCATTTGGACTACCTATTTCCTGATTCTGATTCCTTGTTCTAGTATTTTAGACAGCTATAATAATAAACACATAGCGATGGGAACACTGTGGGTAGACATAATATAAATGTACTGTTGATTCTTCCTTTGTCAGCTTAGATCTATTGTCCATCTAGATCTATTGTCTTTTTTCTCTCCATTGTTGCTGCAGTTGTTGTTCCCTTGTAGTTTATTCCTTAGATTCCATCAGTAGAGCCCCTAGGGTAACTAGTTCTGAGTTTGGCCAATGGCAGAAATCAAGAGCATAACACAGGAGAGAGTAAGAGAAAAGTATCCAAACTTCTTTCCCATTTTTCTCCCAGTTTTATAATGAAGTGCAGGGTGCCTGATTCCTTCCAAGGAAAATTCCTGCTGAGATGTGGGTTGAGAAGGTGGGCTGGGCACTCTTCCTGGATCTAGTTTCACTGGACTCCTGACAGTAGCACTTCTGTTGGCCTCATCAGGTCTGGGAAGAAAATTGCTTTCTAGACTTAGCCTCCAGATACTTCAACTTCTTGAACTGCTTTCTTTAACTCTGACTGCATTCTCTTTATAAATTTTTCCATTAAATTCTCTTTAGTTGACACATCTTAGTAGAATTTTGTCTCTCATCCTTACCCAAACCATGGTAGCACATGCTAGTTATTCAAATAATGCTGCAGAAGAATATTCATTTCTGGCTTCAGTATTGCTGGGTCCTAAAAGGGCCATTGAATCACCATCCTTCTGGATCATGGATCACTTGCAGACTAAACACAGGAATCAGAGATTAATATTACTTGGATTATCACATATAAAATTGGATTTGAGAATATGTCTTAGACGTGTTTTTCTGTACCCTTTTTTTGACAACTGGAATCACCCGGGCACAGCAGGGCAGTGAGATATCTACTGCTTCCTCCTCCCCTTTCCAGAGCCAAGACCACGCAGGGTGTCTGACTTGTTACCCATCACCTGTAAGTAAGTAGGCACAAGTGGAGAGTATCTGAAGTGTACTTCACATCACAGTGTGTTTACAGTTGCTTCCAGACATGTTTGACTTGAAATAAACATATGGTACCAGTGTACTCCCTGCAGTATGGTACGGCTGAGTACACAAAAGCACAGTCAGTTGTGACTGGCCCTGTGAACACACATTCACATCTTTGAAAGTTCACAACTTGAAAGTTCACATGTAAAGGACCTATTGTATATGAATGCAGTTTTGCTGTTTGTGGCAACATGGATGTATTGGAGGGCATTGAGCTACTAAAATAAGGCAGAAAGAGACAAAAGGAAATGATGTGTGATATCACAAATAGGTGGAATATAAAAAAATATAGCAATATTGTGAAGTAAACAGAAAAGAACCAGAGTCACAGATATAGATCCAATTAGTGGTTACCAGTGGGGAGAGGGAAGCAGAGGAATGCAATACAGCATTAGGGGAAAAAGAAGTTGTTATGAGCATATATAAAATCATGTGTATGACCCTTTAGAAAAATTCAAAGCACTACAGATTTTAAAGAATGGTTCAGCCAATAAAAATAATAGAAAAACATAAAATGTTTACATGTATAAATAGTTGTTATTCAGTGGCTCATTCACATCTGACTCTGTGACCCCATGGACTGCATCATGCCTGGCTTCCCTGGCCTTCACCATCTCCCAGAGTTTGTTCAAACTCATGTCCATTGAGTCTGCAACGTCATCCAACCATCTTATCCTCTGTTACCCCCTTCTCTTCCTGACCTCAGTCTTTCCCAGCATCAGGGTCTTCATATTAGGAGACCAAAGTTTAGAACCTTCAGTTTCAACATCAGTCCTTCCAATGGATATCCAAGATTTATTTCTTTTAGGATTGACTGGTTTGATCTCCTGGCTGTCCAAGGGACTCTTCAAAAGTGTTCTCTAGCACCACAGTTCAAAAGCATCAGTTCTTCAGCACTCAGTCTTCTTTATGGTCTAGCTCAAACATCTGTAAATGACTTCTGGAAAAACGATAGCATTGTCAATATGGATCTTTGTTGACAAAGTGATGTTGCTGCTTTTAAATATGTTGTCTAGGTTTCTCAAACCTTTTCTTGCAAGGAGCAAGGATCTTTTAATTTCATGGCTACAGTCACTGTCAACAGTGGTTTTGGAGCCCAAGAAAATAAAATGTCATCATTTCTATTTTATCCTCATCTATTTGCTATGAAGTGATGGGACCTGACCACATGATTTTATCTATTGGAATATGAGTTTTAAGCCAGTTTTTTTCACTTTTCTCTTTAACCTTCATCCAAAAGGTCTTTAGTTTCTCGTTGCCTTCTGCCATAATGGTGTTTTCACCTGCATATCTGAGGGTATTGTTATTTCTCTGGGCAATCCTGATTTCAGCTTGTGCTTCAGCCATTCCAGCATGTTGCATGATGTACTCTGCAAATAAGTTAAATAAGCAGGGTGACAATACACAACTTTATCACAGCTTTATCATACTCCTTTCCAAATGTTGAACCTGTTTGCTGTTCCATGTCAGTTTTAACTGTTGCTTCTTGTCCTGCATACATATTTCTCAGGAGGCAGGTAAGGTGTTCTGGTATTGTTCTGGTATTCTTATCTCTTTGAAAGCTTTCAATAGCTTGTTGTAACTACACAGTCAAAGACTGGCATAGTCAATGAAGCAGAAGTGTATGTTTTTCTGGAATTGCCTTTGTTTTTCTATGATCCGCTGGATGTTGGCAATTTGATCTCTGGTTCCTCTACTTTTTCTAAATTCAGCTTGTGCTTGTGGAAGTTCTCAGTCCCTATACTCCTGAAACTTAGCTTGAAGGATTTTGAACATTAAGTGGCTAACATGTAAAACTAGTGTAATTGTGCGGCAGTTTGAACATTTCATGACATTGGCCGTCTTTGGGATTGGAATTAAATCGGACCTTTTCCAGTCCTGTGACCACTGTTGAGTTTTCCAAATTTGCTGGCCTTTTAGGTGCAGCATTTTAACAATATCATCTCTTAGGAATGAGACAGTTCAGCTGGAGTTTCTTCACCTCCACTAGCTTTGTTCATGGTAATGCTTCTTAAGACCCACTTGACTTCAACTCCAGGATCTAACTCCAGGTGAGTGATCACACCATGATGGCTATCTGAGTCATTAAGACCTTTTTTGTACAGTTCTGTGTATTCTTGCACCTCTTCTTCAAATCTTTTGATTCTGTTAGGTCCTTAACATTTCTGTCCTTTTTTGTGCTCATCTTTGCATAAAATGTCCCCTTGGTGTCTCTGATTTTTTTGAAGCTCTCTCTAGTCTTTCTCAATCTACTGGTTTCCTATATTTCTTTGCCTAGTGTACTTAGGAAGAGTTTTGTATCTCTCCTTGCTGTTCTCTGGAACTCTACTTTCACATGGGTAAATCGTTCCTTTTCTCCTTTGTCTTTCACTTCTCTTCTGACCTATTTGTAAAACCTCCTAAAACTTTTGCCTTGTTGCATTTCTTTTTCTTGGGGAAAAAGAAAAAGTAACTGCCTCCTGTACTATGGAACCTCTGTCCATAATTCTCCAGATACTCTGCCTATCAGATCTCATCCCTTGAATCTATTTGTCACTTCCACTGTATAATTAGAAATCTACAAATTATTAAACATAGAACTAGGATATTGTATACCATAGACAAGATCCACTACAAAGGAAACTGTTCTCAATCATTGTTAAAAAAACTGTCAAACATTTCAAGACAATGAGAGTAGAGCATGTAATTAATGGGCTTCTGAAAACAGAAGCATGCTAACTGCACAAGTTGGTCTGCATGAAGCTTGCTATTTCTGCAACACAGTTTGTAAGCAGGGCTGCTAATGAAGTATGGAGGGAAAAAGGAAAGTATCCTAAAACTACACAATTATCTTTTACATGGAAAATAGAAAGGAAAATTGCACCCCAAATCAAGTGTTAAATACTTGTGTAGTGTGTGTGCTCATTCACTAAGTTGATTCTCACTCTTTGCAGCCCCATGGATGTAGCCAGAGGGCTTCTCTGTCCATGGAAATTTCACTGGCAAGAATATTGAAATGGGTAGCCATTTCTCCTACTTTGCAGCCAAAGATGGAGAAGCTCGATAGAGTCAGTAAAAACAAGACCTGGAGCTGACTGTGGCTCGGATCATGACCTCCTTATTGCCAAATTCAGACTTAAACTGAAGAGAGTAGGGATAACCACTAGACGATTCAGGTATGACCTAAATCAAATTCCTTATGAATATACAGTGGAAGTGAGAAATAGATTTAAGGGATGAGATCTGATAGACAGAGAGCGTGATGAGCTATGGACGGAGGTTCGTGACATTGCACAGGAGACAGGGATCAAGACCATCCCCATGCAAAAGAAATGCAAAAAGGCACAATGGTTGTCTGAGGAGGCCTTACAAATAGCTGTGAAAAGAAGAGAAGCAAAAATCAAAGAAGAAAAGGAAAGATATTCCCATTTGAATGCAGAGTTCCAAAGAATAGCCAGGAGAGATAAGAACGCCTTCTTCAGCAATCAATGCAAAGAAATAGAGGAAAACAACAGAATGGGAAAGACTAGAGATCTCTTCAAGAAAATTAGAGATGCCAAGGGAACATTTCATGCAAAAATGGGCTCGATAAAGGACAGAAATGGTATGGACCTAACAGAAGCAAAAGATATTAAGAAGAGGCAGCAAGAATACACAGAAGAACTGTACAAAAAAGATCTTCATGACCCAGATAATCACAATGGTGTCATCACTCACCTAGAGCCAGACATCCTAGAATGTGAAGTCAAGTGGGCCTTAGAAAGCATCACTACAAACAAAGCTAGTGGATGTGATTGAATTCCAGTTGAGCTATTTCAAATCCTGAAAGAGGATGCTGTGAAAGTGCTGCACTCAATATGTCAGCAAATTTGGAAAACTCAGCAGTGGCCACAGGACTGGAAAGGTCCATTTTCAATCCAATCCCTAAGAAAGGCAATCCCAAAGAATGCTCAAACTACCGCACAGTTGCACTCATCTCACACGCTAGTAAAGTAATGCTCAAAATTCTCCAAGCCAGGCTTCAGCAATACGTGAACTGTTAACTTCCAGATGTTCAAGCTGGTTTTAGAAAAGGCAGAGGAACCAGAGGTCAAATTGCCAATATCCACAGGATCATCATAAAAGCAACAGAGTTCCAGAAAAACATCCATTTATGCTTTATTGACTATGCCAAAGCCTTCAACTGTGTGGATCACTATAAACTGTGGAAAATTCTGAAGGAGATGGGCATACCAGGCCACCTGACCTGCCTCTTGAGAAACCTGTATGCAGGTCAGGAAGCAACAGTTAGAACTGGACATGAAACAACAGACTGGTTCCAAATAGGAAAAGGAGTATGTCAAGGCTGTATATGGTCTCTGTGCTTATTTAACTTATACACAGAGTACATCATGAGAAACGCTGGGCTGGAAGAAGCACAAGCTGGAATCAAGATTGCCGGGAAAAATATAAATAACCTCAGATATGCAGATACCACCCTTATGGCAGAAAGTGAAGAGGAACTAAAAAGCCTCTTGATGAAAGTGAAAGAGGAGAGTGAAAAAGTTGGCTTAAAGCTCAACATTCAGAAAACAAAGATCATGGCATCTGGTCCCATCACCTCGTGGGAAATAGATGGGGAAACAGTGGAAATAGTGTCAGACTTTATTTTTTTGGTCTCCAAAATCACTGCAGATGGTGACTGCAGACATGAAATTAAAAGATGCTTACTCCTTGGAAGGAAAGTTATGACCAACCTAGATAACATATTAAAAAGCAGAGACATTACTTTGCCAACAATGGTCTGTCTGGTCAAGGCTATGGTTTTTCCAGTGGTCATGTATGGATGTGAGAGTTGGACTGTGAAGAAAGCTGAGTGTTGAAAAATTGATGCTTTTGAACTGTGGTGTTGGAGAAGACTCTTGAGAGTCCCTTGGTCTGCAAGGAGATCTAACCAGTCCATCCTGAAGGAGATCAGTCCCAGGTGTTCATTGGAAGGACTGAAGCTGAAACTCCAATACTTTGGCCACCTCATGAGAAGAGTTGACTCATTGGAAAAGACCCTGATGCTGGGAGGGATTGGGGGCAGGAGGAGAAGGGGACAACACAGGATGAGATGGCTGGATGGCATCACCGACTCGATGGGCATGAGTTTGGGTGGGCTCCAGGGGCATTTGTGAGGGACAGGGAGGCCTGGCGTGCTGCGATTCATGGGGTCACAAGGATTCAGACATGACTGAGTGACTGAACTGAACTGAACTGAAAGTATTTGTGAGACTGTTCAAAAAGAGAATCCATCTGTCTAGATGAGTTTCATAGGACATTCTATTACAAGTGAAAGGGAAACTATTTTTTTCCAGAAAAAAAGCAGGAAAAATAAACTCTTTGCAAGAATTCACTGTAAGAATATTTCTCGTTTCCTCGGTTCTTTGTTTTGTTTTAAATCTCATGAGAAAATGACGACAGGCTGTTAAAATCATGGATCCTCAATGAAAACAATGCACCCACACAAAATCTTTTCCAATGAGTGCAGTTTTTTTGCATCAGGTGGCCAAATTATTGGAGCTTCAGCTTCAGCATCAGTCCTTCCAATGAGTATTCAGGACTGATTTCCCTCATGCTGGGAAAGATTGATGACACGGGGAGAAGAGGATGACAGAGGACAAGATGATTGGATGGCATCACCGACTCGATAGACATGTGTTTGGGTAAGCTCTGAAAGTTGGTGATGGACAGGGAAGCCTGTTGTGCTGTAGTCCATAGGGTAGCAAAGAGTCGGACACAACTGAGATGACTGAATGAGTGACACAAAATCTTCCAAAGAAATGAACAAATCCACATTCACGTGGTTCTTGGATGATCTGCCTCTAATGATAAGATCTCTTGTACTAGAATCAGTCCCATTCTACATCTGAGGACATGTTTGTGGGGAGCAGAACGTTTGCCTATTTAGATTCTTCTGCAACAGTGACAGCTCTGTAAAATATTGTTCATAAAGATCAATAGATATTTCAATAACTCTGTTGTTCAGGAAATTAGTTGAATTTGAAATTGGCACTGAAAACAGAAAGGATTGCATGTACATATTTTGAGAAAACAAAGTGCAAATTGTGGGCATAAAATTAAGACTTTAATAAAATGTCCTTTCAACTAGAAATAGAAAGTAGAAACACAGAGGCTTAATATTGGTTTTTCTACACTGAGAAATGCAACCATATTTCTACCAGAATATGGGAGGTTGAGGCCTGCTCTTAAAGCAAATCTCAGAAGGACTTAGGAGCAGAAGACATGAATGTGATATTGGGAATAAACCCACATGAGATTCACTGGAACATCTGGGTTCAGAAAGTCAACTGTATGCCTCAGTCTTATTCTAAATAATTTCAAATCTCTAATTGCCCTAAGAGCTCTATGCAGGCACACAAAATATTTCAACTTGAAATTTCATGAGCATTCAATGTTTTCCTTTTCTTTAATACTGAAACTGTCTCTTCTTCAAAATCCAGAGCTCTAAACAATGTCCTCCTGATGAACATGTATGTCTTGGGCAGGTCAGGCATGAACAGAATTCTGAAAGTGACAATGTGATTGGCAAACACCATTTATGTAGGTAATTTAATTGATTCCTCTAAACAAAGAGGCAGTGATTTACTTTTGAAATTTCAGCTAAAGAGATAGAGTTTCCTCTAAAGGAACAGTGAATCACTAATCACCTGTGCCACATGGCTAGTATGTCTCAGGGTAGGATTTGAATTCCTGCCTTCACAAATGCTGTTGACTGTTTTTTTCAGTCATAGATAGTTTCCATTCCTCAACCTAAAAGACACAGTTTGTCCTTTCCTCCCTCACTATTTTTTTAAACATTCCTTTAGCTTTCTCTGCTCTCCCCATTCTCATCAGATTTAAGTTAGTCATAGAACTAATTGAAAGGTGAAAATTGAAAATTTTCCGAAGATTCCTTCTCTGCTTCCTCCAAGTTTGACTTCCATTCACCATGCTGTCTACCTCTCTGCCCTATTCATGGCTGATACACTATTTTCATTACTAATAAGTATGCTTCTATTGCACAACTAGATTTCAAATCCTTTTGAGCAGTGGTCTGATTTTCACAGCAAGCATAGTCCCTTGAGATAACATTTATGAGATACTATGTGCTAAGTAATGCAAGGAATGTGAATGAGTATTTAATTCAGGACTTCACCACAAGTCTCAATTTTCCTGTCTCATATGACCCTGCATTTCATTGAAGATATAATTGCATCCCTCCAAGCTGAACGTCTACACAGAAAGGATATGAGATGAGTGAAGAACTTGTTTAAAAACCACAGGAAAGAAAGTAGAGTGGGTGTAACTACTTATAAGTAACAAGCATTGAGTACTTAACATGTGTCAGCAATAGCCTAAACATTAGACAAGCATTAGCTCAGTTAATCCTCAAACTCTCTGAGTTCTTAGTATTGGTACCTTCATTTTACAGATGGGAAACAGAAGCAAGTAGAGGTTTACTATCGCTCCCTGCTACCTATAGTTTATATATTGTAAGACTTGGGTCAAACAGAATATTAGACACTCTTTGATATCATACTGCTTAGGAAAGAAACATGGCAAGTTGACCCAAAGCTACTGATAGCATATGGTAAACGATGTCAGATCTGTGATCTCTGAAGAAGAAGATTTAGCTTTGGGACCAGGGAAGAGGCTTGATCACTCAGAGCTTTTGTGTAGCAGAGTTTTATAATAAAGTGTAAAAAAAGACAGAGAAAGCTTCTGATATAGACATCCAAAGGGGGCAGAGAGTGCCCCACTCTAGCCTTATCAAGGCCTTACATACTTTTACCAGACCCACTCCCACAACATGCAACTTAAACTAGCAAGATTAAAACTAACAATAGAAAGGTCTTACCAGACACATTCTCATCACACACATAAGATAATAAGCTTAGTCAGAAGGTTGTTGTTAAGAAGGGGAAACAAGTCCTCCAGCAAGATGCGTTGTTATTACCTAATCATTAGCACAGAGCTTAAGGAAACACATACCGCTGAACAAGGTGAGGTGTTTTGTTCTGTAATCATTAGCTCTAGGCTTAAAGAAAGGCAGTCATAAAGATTATTGTCATAACAACTCAGAATTTAGGAAAAAAGTCTTATGTGACTAAGACAAAGGAATGTAGGAAAAAAAAATTGTCTTTCTCTCCTCCTTGAGAGCCCCAGACTCCTTATCAACATACATAAGAATTAACTCTCTCACTACACATTTTCTGGGTAAAATGGCATCCATTTATTCATTAATCCTTTTATTCATGTATTCATAGAGTTATCAAATATTCAGAGATAATCCTTTGTTTGCCACTGTATGGTCAATGAAGAAAGTGTAAGAAAAAGACAAAAGACGTTTTTTGTCCTTCAAATGTTTCTGTTTCATGGTGGGAGAGATGAGGCATAGAAGTTGTACAATCAGATTTTAAATAGTTGAGAATTAGTGAAAATCATGTTGGAAAGTGGAAGAGAATAGAGCTTTCAATACTCAAAGAACTATAATGCAGTGGTCATCAGTTTGTTCAGTTCAGTTCAGTCGCTCAGTCGTGTCTGACTCTTTGTGACCCCATGAAACGCAGCATGCCAGGCCTCCCTGTCCATCACAAACTCCTGGAGTTTACTCAAACTCATGTCCATCGAGTCAGTGATGTCATCCAGCCATCTCATCCTCTGTCGTCCCCTTCTCCTACCCCCAATCCCTCCCAGCATCAGGGTCTTTTCCAATGAGTCAACACTTCGCATGAGGTGGCTAAGGTATTGGAGTTTCAGCTTCAGCATCAGTCCTTCCAATGAACACCCATAGTGATAGCTTATTAACTCAATACATATTTGTTGAGAACTCTAGGTTTTGGGATAAATTCTGGCTTTAAATTAGTGAGCAAAGCCAGACATGAACCATAGATCTGACCTTCATGAAGCTGAGAATACTGCAGATGATATAATCATGAGACAATCACACTGGTAATATTAAAATTACAGTTGCCAAATTTCTATGAATTAAATTATATGATATTTTGAGAACATATCCTAAAAGGATATGACTTTAAGAGATCAGCCAAGGAAGCATTGGAAATATAAAAGGGTAAATATAACTAAATCCCCACAATGAAACTGAAAAATAGCAAATTAGTAAAGATAATATTTTACCAACAAAGAAATAACAAATAATCTGGTAATGCATCTATCTGTAAAACCAAACTAAGAGAAACTGGAAAATAAAATATTTTAAGTACTGAAAGCAAGTATCTGTCTTTCTACATTCATACCCAAATGAATGCTTCTTTGAGAACTGACAAGTCATATTCTCAGATAAGTGAATAGGGAGAGACTCTCACTAAAGAGAACTAAGTAAGGGTTTATAACACAGAGAACAAAACTAAACTGTAAATTAAGAGAGGGAGCAAGAAAAATTGTAAGTGATAAATTTATAATTGTCACTAAAATTAAAGGGTAATTGATATTGAATAATTTTCATGTAATTATAATTGCAATCAGATGCAATGTAGATAATATTTAAACATTAATTGTTAAATAATTTATAATTAGTGATGTATTCTATACCTGTAAATGACCATTTATAAGTTAGAAGCAGGATGTATGCACAATTAAAATATTCTCAGTTCATTTTACTATTTAATTAGCAAAGTAGATGTGCTGATTAATGAAGACTAAGTTAAGACAAGTATGCATATACAATTTACAGGAATTTATTAAAAATAGATAAAGGAATGCATCATAGATAAACAAACAGCAAAAAGAATAGAAACAAAAATATGATTTAATTCACAGCAGGTAAAGGGGGAAAAACATATAAGGAAGATTTGTGAAAAGCACAAATTAACTTGTTAGGAAATATTCAAAAGTGCCAACCTCCACAATAAAATAAGTACACAATGATTAAAAGGACTCAGGACCTGAAAATAAAAGTTGTGTAATATACATAATAAGCATAACCAACTAAAATCAATAAAAAAAATACTGCCCAACATATGTGAATATCAGACTTTTAGACTTTATATATCATAGAAGGGATAGAAACCATAAATGATAAAATGAATAACACTAGTTCAGTACTTGACTAGACCAAATCATACAGCCTCAATATATTTAAAAAATACAAAAAAAGAAAAAAAGAAAAATAACAATTGGCAAATCCACATCATCTTTCTCTATTTTTGCATAAGAAATTCAAACTTTTTTAAGGCTATGGAAGATCTTAAAGAATAAATTGCACTCGATGGATATAATAGGACCCTACTCTGCTCAGTTCCCATCTCTTATAAGCACTTTCAGCATCATAGTCTTTCCCCGACATGTGCCTCAGGAGAAGATGCCAAAGATGGGCAGTGGGGTCCACGACATGGACAGGTGCAGTATCTGAGTTTCTAAAATGTATGAAACAAAAGGACCTGCTGTCAGAGCATAGGAAGCACTGTTCAATACTCTGTAATAATCTAATGGGAATACAATTTGAAAAAAGGAGTTACATGTGTATGTATAACTGTGTCCCTTTGCTGTATACCTAAAATTAACACAACATTGTTAGTCAACTCTGCTCCAGTATGAAATAAAAATTAAAAAGAAAAATGTTGCATTGCGTGAAGATATTACCTGTTACTTACTGAAACTGGTGGTCTTTAATTATATATTTTTGCTGTGTATTCAAAATAGTCCATAACAAAAAAAAAGTGAAACCACAAGACTAATTTTATAATAGGGATATAAATTGTTTTAAAACATTAACAGAATAATAAAATTATTCTATAGGATATATGACATTTACATCAAAAATCTCATGAATGAGGATTCTAAAGATATGTCTTAGAGTAATTACCTGACATCCCCAAAGATCATCATTCTTATATAATTTGGATAAAAGAAAACAAAAGAAAAATACCAACAGACAATACACATACATTGTTGACAAGTTCCTGGAAAATAGATTGGAAACCATTAAGCCCTAGAAATCTAACAAAATGTCACTGCCTTAGCATAATTTTGTAATTCTATCTGGTAAAACTGTGTACCTTTATAGGTAATGTGGACATAATAATCTGCCCTTTATTAATTTTATAGAGCACTTGCAATAATGTTTGATCTTGTGTTTTAATTTATATGTGGTATTTGTTTAATACATTGAGTCACAACTAACTATTTGAAAACATTTTTCCAGGTCTAATGCCTTAATTACAAAAAGGAAAACAATAGTTTATAGCCAAAATGATTTAATTTAAAGTACTCACTAATTGACCAGAGAATATGGATATGTGATATACAAGTGACCAAAATATCTATCTTATTTGGCAAATAATTTCTCTTGAGTCACTCTCCTTATTGGTTTTTTAACAATTCCTCCTCCAAGACATATTCCTAACTAAAGCTCAAATAGGAATCTTCTGAGCCGCCTGTACTGTAGGCATTCTTTATTGTTGAGCTAATGGGGAAGCCTTCTATCAATTAAAAAATAGTGAGTCCCTATGACATACATTTGAAACTTATCAATTATAAATTAATTTTTTAAAAAGTGGAAATATATAAATAAGCACCAACTAAAAACAATAAAAAGTGCTGCTGAAGATTTATGATGATCAGAAGCAACTTTTAGATTTTAAGTATCAGAGATGGGCTAGAAACTTTAAATGATATGAGGAATAATACTAGTTTATTATTTGACATAATATAATAATATAAATTCAATATTTAGATAATTATGAAAAGAAAGAGAAAAATTCACAAAGTTATCTTTCATGTTTTATGTATGAAATAATAAACATGTGTGGGGATACTGAAGATCTGAAAAAAGAAAAATCAACTAACTTGTCTGGATAGAATTATGTTCTGCTCAACTGCCATCTCTTCTGAGAGTTTTCCAGCACTATAAGATTCCCCAACTTCTATGCCTCAGGAGGAGATGCCAAAGGTGAGCAGTAGGGTCCATGACATGGAGATGTGTGAAAATCCTAAACAAAAGTGTGAATGCTTACTGATGATTAGTTATGCATAGCCAAGTGCTCTTTACATTATTTTCTACTTCTGGCTGTGAGCTGTTAACAGTTCATAATAAAAAAAAATTAATAAATCAAAACACAGTATCAGTTTTAAAGTGGAAAGCATATTGGTAAAACAAACAAAAATCAAAATAAATAAGTTTTTAAAAAACCTAAAGTAAATTTGGCATTTCTCTCAAAATGTTTATGAGTGAGGATTCCATTACACAAGTACTAATATCTACATATATTTCTCAGAATAATAACTTAAGATACCCAATGATCTTAACTGATATATAAGGTGAACAAAGGAAAAACCAACCAGAAGAAGCAAAGAAAGAAAAACCTTTCTTCCTGATATGGTTGACAGGTTTTGGTAAATAGTTTGCAAATTATTAAGCCCTCCAAATCAAACAAATTGTCATTGCCTTAGCATCATTTGGTAAATCTGTCTTTCATAAATTTTTACCATTATGAGTACTACGGGTAGAATTATCTGACATTTATTAATTTTACACAGCAACAGCAATACTTTATGAATTTCAGCATGGTGGGTGGTGGTGGTTTAGTCACTAACCTGTCAGACGCCTGCCTGATCCTCTGTCCATGCAATTCTCCAGGCAAGAATACTGGAGTGGGTTGCCATTTCCTTCTCCACCCAATGTTGTAGTCATTTTAAATACAGTAAAGTAACACAAGCTAATGACTGGACAAATTCTTTCAAGTCTCATAGGTGAATTACAAAAGAAAAAGACAAGTCAATGAGAAAAAGTGATTTATTAGTTGAAAATTTTCTCTAATTGGTCAGAGAATACAATTATATTACACACCTCTGATTAAATATGTACCCGATTTGACAAACGATTTCTCTTGAAACACTTCCCTTATTGCTCTTTTAACATCTTTGTTCTGAAGGCTGTAGACCAAAGGGTTTAGCATAGGACTCAGAAAGACATAAAAAACAGCTGCAATTTCGGTCTGTTCTACAGATGCCACTGAAGGCGGCCTTAGATACATCCAGAACAGTGTCCCATAAAACATAGTGACAACTGTTAGTTGAGACCCACAGGTGGAGAGGGCCTTGCGCCTCCCTTCTGGAGAACGCATTTGCAGGATGGCTGTAAAGATGAGAATGTTGGAGATGCAGATGATGGTGAGAGAAAACATGAGGTTGGAACCAGCCACCACAAACATGGCAGTTTCACTGACATAAGTATCTGAGCAGGCTAGGACTAAGAGAGGTGGGTCCGCACAGTAAAAGTGGTTGATTTCATTGGGTCCACAGTAGGAGAGATGGAGCATCAGGATGGTCTGGGTAAGACCATTTGCAAAGCCATAAATATAAGAAGTAGCAAAGAGAGAGGCAGACACCTCAGGATATTTTGCTGCCAAGGGTTTGCACATGGCTATGTAACAGTCATAAGCCATTGCTGTGAGAATATATCTATCTGTGAGCCCCACAGGAAATGAAAAAGTCAAACTGTATAAAGCAGCCAAGGAAGGAAATTTTTTTTTTTCCTTAAATGAGAGATTGACCAGCATCTGAAGAGTGACAGTGGTATCATAACAGAGATCTACAAAGGAGAGGTGGCTGAGGAAGTAGTACATTGGAGTTTGAAGCTTTGGGTCAGTTCTGATTAACAAAATCATGCTCACATTGCCGAAGACTGTGATCAGGTAGATGACTAGGAAGACCACAAAAAGGACAGGCTGCAACTCAGTTCAATCTGTCAGTCCCAGGAGAATAAACTCAGTCACCTCTGTGTAGTTTTCCTTTAACATTGTGTTTTCTCAGCTTCCAAAGATTTCTAAAATAAAGGAAATAAAATTTAATTGGTCCTTGTTTTTTTTTTTCCCCCCCTAACTCACATGGTGTTATCTGATGCCTACCTCTCTCAAACTTGTAAATACATGTTGTATAAAGGGCTGATTCATGTCAATGTATGGCAAAAACCACTATAATATTGTAAAATAACTAGCATCTAATTAAAATAAGTAAATTAATTTAAACAAATAACCTAGGAGACTTCTCTGGCAATCCAGTGGTCCTACAATGCAAGGGGTGAGGGTTTGATCCCCAAATAGGAAGCTAAGATCCCACATGACTCATTGACAAAAAACAAAATGTAAAACAGAAGCCACATTTTAAGAAATTTAGTAAATACTTAAAAATTGTCCACATTGAAAAATTCTTAAAACACACACACACACACACACACACACACACACACAGAGAAATATCCTAGCATGCATTTGGTATTTTCAATAGCTAACTTAATGTAGAGTTCCTTTACATAAAAGTAGTCATATTTTCAAACGCTTTTCCACAAGTCTTTTCCTATATGGAAATTTTTTACCTCTCTGTAATCTATTCTCGTGAATTGGTCACTGACATTTCCTTTAAACATTGCCTGGTAAGCTATGGTCCATGCAAAGATTTGGACATGGCTGAGTGACAAGCACATTCACTTTTTTTTCACTTTCACAGTAGCAAGGACTCAATAACAGTAATTACTTAGCTGATGATCTAGGTACCACTAATACTTTTTTACCCACATTACAGAGAAAGAGAAGAAAACTGACTATTAAAGAAGAACTTTGCCTAAATTATAAAATAATAATGGTTTTCATACAACTTTCAATGAAGAATGTTTCTCACATTGTACTTATTCTAAATATGTGCTGTTATTTTTTTATGCAAACTCAGATTTTTTTTATTCACTTTAGAATTGTTTATAAAAGCATTTGCTAATTTATAAGAATAGATTTCAGGCCATAATTTTATTTTTATTGATTAAAGTATCTATTTCTAATTTCCCAAATATATTTTAACAATACCAAGTCCTACCTGTGAAAGGAGAGTGATTCAGGGACTGCACTGATGTGAAGAACCTGAGAAGTGTACACCAGAATGTCACAGACACCCCAGCTCCCTAAGCTTCAATTATTTTTCATAGAAAACCATTTAGGCTATAAACAAACATGAGTGTTTCACTTTTTAAAAAATCTTAAGTTCATTGAAGACATGACTTCTTGCCCCAAGATCATCAGGGAATCAAATCTCCTGAAATGGTAAAGCAATGGGACTCATTGTTTGTTTTAACTTAAGCCTAAATGTCTTGATATTTTGAGCTGATTGGGGGATATATTAAGTTCTCCATATTTTGTAGATATTAAATTATACTAAATTAGATATGCATACTGGTCCAATAGTATCCTAATTCATAAAACTTTTGACGGAAATGCCAATTTTCCTTTAGATTTAAAAAAAGTATTTCTTTTGGTTTTGTTACCAATATGCATCCCACTTTAAAAGTGATACTTTGCTTTCACTTATTACTTTTTATCATGAACTGTTAACATCTCACAGACACAAATAGAAAATAAAAAGCACTTGTCTAAGCATAACAAGTCATCTTTACGTTTTCTCATAATGACGCTTTTGTCTCAGTTGCACATCTCCTTGTCTTGGCCTCCATTGCTCACCTTTGGCACCTCCTCCTGAGTCTGGGGAAGATTATAGTGTTGAAAAGCTCTCAGAAAATATGGGAGTTGAGGAGAACATGGTTCTGTTACATCAATCTAGTTGATTGTTCTGCTTTATTCAGATCTTCAATATTCCCACACATGTTTTATTATTTCATATGTAGAACATGAGAGAGATGTTTGTGGATTTTTCACTATCTTTCTGTAGTTATCTAAACATTGACTTTATATTATTAGATTATGTCAAACAATAAGTTAGTGTTTTTCCTAATATAATTTATAGTTTCTATCCCATCTCTAATACTTAAAATCTAAAAGTTGTTTCTGATATTCACAAATCTTCAGCAGTTCATTTTATTGTGTTTAAATTTTCAACATGCAAGATAGAAGAGTGCATGATGTAGGAAAACCACTGGACAATCAGTCAACTTTAGTTAGTTGGACTACTTATATCCTGATTCTAAACCTTGTTCTTTATATTTTAAACAGTTCTAATAATAAATATTTAGCAAAGAGAATATGGTGGATATGCAGATAACATAAATGGGCTGGTGATTCTTCCTTTGTCAGCCTAGCCCATCTAGACCTAATGTCTTTTTTCTCTACTTTTTTTTTTTTGCGCACTTGAAATTTAATCCTTAGATTCCATCACTAGAGCTCCTTTGGTTTCAAATTTCTGAGTTTGGCCAGTGGGAGAAACCAGGAGCATAACAGAGGTGAGAGCATAATAAAAAAGTATCCAAATTTCTTTCTCATTTCCCCCCAGTTTCACAATGAAGTGCTAAGGTGGCTGCATTCTTCCAAGGAAAATTCCTGCTGAGGCGTGTGCTGAGATGTGGCCTGGGATGTTCTTCCTGAATCGAGTTTCACTGGACTTCTGACAGTGGCCTTTGTGTTAGCTGCTTCAGGACTGGGATTTATTTACCTTCTGAACTTAGCCTCGAGGTGCTTCAACTACTTGCATTGATTTCTCTAACACTGTCTGTGTTCTCTTTATTAAGTTAAATTCTTTCCATTAAATTCTCTTCTGTTAATGAGTATAATTTTGTTTTGCCTCCACAGAGTTTGACCTCCATTCACCATGCTGCCTACCTCTCTGCTCTACCCTTGACTAACACACTCTGCTTTCATTACTCACTTATATTTCTAGTGTCACTGCTAGAATTCAAACCTTTGTGAGCAGAGGTGTCATTTCCATAGCTAGCATGGTCCCTGGAGATAACAGTTATGAACCAATGTGTCCTAAATACTTCAAGGACTGTGCAATGTGTATTTATTGAGGACTGTAAAACCTCTTAGTTTTCCCGCTCTCAGGTAAATCTGCATTTCATTGAATGCATAATCTCAGCCCTTAAACTGAAAGGCTACAGAGAGAGGATTTGGGATAATGACAAACTTGTTTAAAGGTCACAGGAAAGAAAACATGATGGGAGTAATTAGTTAAAGGCTTCCCTGATGGCTCAGAGGTTAAAGCGTCTGCCTGCAATGCAGTCAGGACCCAGGTTCAATTCCTGAGTCGGGAAGATCCCCTGGAGGAGGAAATGGCAACCCACTCCAGTACTCTTGCTTGGAGAATCTCATGGAGGGAGAATCCTGGGAGGCTACAGTCCATGGGGTCTCAAAGAGTCGGCCACGACTGAGCGACTTCACTCACTCACTCACTCACTCCACAGGCATTGAGTGATCAATGTGTGCCAGCCTTAGGCTTAATAGCTAACATCATTAGCTCAGATAAACTGACAGATGGTGCAGGTTCTTAGTATTAGTACCTTCATTTTACAGACAGGAAACTGAAACAAGTAGAGGTTAATTAACTTTCCCTGGAACCTACAGTTAATACATTGTGAGGCTGGGATCAAACAGATTATTAGTCTTTGATATCGTATTGCTTAGAATAGAAATGCGGCACGTCCACATAATGCTGCACATTCTCTGGGTATAAAGGCATTCACTTATCAATTAATCTGTTCATTCATCCATCCACATAGTTGTCAAGTATTCAGAGAAAATCTTCTGTTTGCCACTGTGCGGTCAATGGAGAAAGTGTAAGAAAAAGACAAAGATGGTTTCTGTTCTTCAAATGTTTCTGCTTCATGTTAGGAGGCATGAGGCATAGAAACTGTACAGTCAGATTCTAAATAATTTAGATTGAATAAAAATTATGTTGGAAAGTGGAAGGGAGTAGATCTTCCGCTACTCAAAAAATGATAATGCAAAGGTCATAGTGATAGTTTATTAACTCAAGTGATATTTATTCAGAATATCTCTATTCTAGGTTTTGTGATAAATTCTGACTTTAAATCAGTGAGCAAAGCTAGACAAGGACCTTGGACCTGGCCCTCATGATGCTGAGAATACTGGGGATAATATAATCTTGAGTCAATCACAATGGTAATATTAAAAATGCGGTTTTAAAATTTCTATGAATTAAAGTTATATGATATTGTGAGAATATATCCTAAAAGGATATGACTTCAAGAGATCAGCAAAGAGGCACTGAAAATACAAAAGCATAAATATAACTAAGTCCCAACAAACACTGAAACTGAATATTAGAAAATGAAAAAGATAAATAACAAATAATCTGGTAATACATCCATCTGAGTAGCCAAACAAAAAGAAGCCAGAATATAAGATATTTTAAATACTGAAAGCAAGTATCTGTTTTTCTACATTCATATCCAAATAAATTCTCCTTTGAGAATGGACAAGTGATATTATCAGATAAGTGGATAGAGAGGGACTCTCACTGAAAGAAGTGCTTAAGGATATATATCACACAGGAGAAAACTAAACCAGAAATGAAGAGTGGGTGCCATATAACAGTGAGAGAAAAATCAATAAATGTCATGAAGTTAAAGGAACCAAACATTGAATCACTATTTAATATAATTATAACTGTAATCATATACAATATAGATAATATTTAAAGTTCATTAATATTTATTAATTTACTATTAATGATTTATTCTATACCTAGTTAGAAGCAGGATGAATTCATTATTAAAATATTGTACATTCTTTTTATTGTTTAATAGCAAAGTAGATGTACTGATTAATGAAGACTAAGTAAGACAAGTATGCATACGCAATTTAAGGGAACTTATTAATAACAAAAAATAGAATGTGTGATAGTCAAACAAGGATTAAAAAGGAAGGAAAGTAGCAAAATATGATTTAATTCACAGTAAGTAAAGAGGAGAAAAAGCATAAAGAAGTTTGTGAAAAGCACAAACTAAGTTGTCAGAAATATTCAAAAGTGTCAATATCCACAATAAAATAAGAAATAGTGATCAAAAGGACTCTCAAAATAAAAAAGTCAAAATAAACATAGTGGACATAAACAACTAAAAACAAACAGAAAATAAACAGCCAAATATATGTGAATATCAGACAAATCAAACTTTTAGACTTTACACATCATAGAAGGGATAGAAAGTATAAATGATAAAAGAATAATACTAGTTCAGTACTTGATAAGACCTAATAATATAGTCTCAATAGTTTTAAAAACTACAAATCTACATCATCTTTCTAGATTTTCATGTATGAAAATTCAAACATCTGTATGGACACTGAAGATCTGATAAAAGAAAATTCACTGGACAGACTTAATAGGACCCTGCTTTGCTCAGGTCCCATCTCTTCTAAGCATGCTTCAGTGTCATAGCTTTTCCCCCAGATACGCTTCAGGAGAAGATGCCAAAGGTGAGCACTAGTGTCCATGACATGCAGAGGTGCGGGATCTGAGTTTCTGAAACACTGAAATAAGGGACCTGTTGTTATAGCACAGGGAAGACTGTTCACTACTCTACAATAATCTAAATGGGGAAGCAATGGGAAAAGTATAGATCCATGAATAGGTGTAACTGAGTCACTTTGCTGTGCACTGGAAAGTAACACAACAGTGTTAATCAACTATGCTCCAAGATAAAATAAAAATCTAAAAGATGAAAAATGTGGCATTGTGTGATATATTAATTGCTAGTTCTCCTGACACTGGTAGTCTTTATGTTGCTTTATATTTGGGATGTGTACTGGAAATGGTTCATAACAAAACCAAAAAAACAAGACCTCAAACTAGTTTATGATAGGGATATAAATAGATTAAAACACAAAATATATAATGAAAATATTCTGTAGGATATTTAGGATTTACATTAACAATCTTGTGGATGAGGATTCTATTGGACCAGTACTATTATCTAAAGACATAGCTTGGAGCAATAACCTGAGATTCCTAAAGATCTTCATTTCTATATAACTTGAATAAAAATTACAAAAGAAACAATCCAACAAGCAAGTTCACATGTCTGGTGACTATGGGTAATGTAGACAGAATGATCTGCCTTTTGCTAATTTTATAGAGCAATGACACTGCTGTTTGGTCTTGTGTCTTAATATATGTGTGGTGCTATTTTAATATACTGAGTCAAAACTAACAATTTGATAACATTCTTCCAAGTCTCATAGGTGAATTATAAAAGGAAAAGAATAGTCAATCGCCAAAATGATTTGTTAAAGTCTTCACTGACTGATCAGAGAATATGGATATGCTACATACCTGTGACCAAAATGTCTACGCTATTTGGCAAATAATTTCTCTTGAATCGCTCTTACTGTTTTTTAAACATTTCCTCTGCCAGTGGATCTTCCCAACCCAGTTCTGAAACCTGTATTTTCTGAGTCGCCTGCACTGCAAGCAGATCCTTTACCACTGAGCCAACCGGAAAAGCCTCTTTAACAGTTCTAAAAATTGTAAATTACTGTGCTGAACACCAGGCTTCCCTGGTAGCTCAGACACGAAAGAATCTGCCTGCAATGCAGGAGACCTGGGTTCGATCCCTGATTTTGCAAGATCCCCTAGAGAGGGGCATGTCAACCCACTTGAGTATTCTTGCCTGGAGAATTTCCATGGACAGAAGAGCCTGGCAGGCTACAGTCCATGGGATCACAAAGAGTCGGACACGACTGAGTGACTTTCAAATGGTGTATACCTGAAACTTAAAATTACAAATCAGTTATAAATCAGTTAAAAAAAAATCAACTCGATTGACCTAACAGAACCAAGTTCTGCTCAACTCCCGTCTCTTCTGAGTTTTCCAGCATTGTGAGCTTCCCCAACCTGTATGTCCCAGGGGGAGATGCCAAGGTGAGCAGTCAGGTCCATGGCATGGAAATTTGTGCAAATTTGAAACAAAGTGTCACTGTGTGAAAACTTAATGATGATTAGCTATGCTTTGAAAAGTGCTCTTTATACTATTCACTATTTTTGTCTGTGAGCTGCTAACAGTGCACACACACACACAAAAAGTGAAAGCCAATAATAAGTTAATGCTGGAGGTATATTGGTAAAAGAAAAATCAAAAGAAATATTAAAAAAAAATTAAAGGAAATTTGGCATTTCTGTAAAACATTTAATCAATGAGGATTCTGTTAGACCAGTACTAATATCTAAATATAGTTCTTAGAGTAATAATTTAAGATACCTAAAAATCTTCTTGGTCATATATTGTGAACAAAGGAAAGAACCAACCAACTAAACCAAAAACTTTCCTCCTTATATGATTGACAAGTTTTGGAAAATTTTTTAAAAATTTGGAAATTTTTAAACCCCTCAAATCAAACAAATTGGCATTGTCTTAGCATCATTGGTAATTCTGTCTTTTATAACTTCTACCTTTATGAATATTGTGCACAGAATTATCTGTCCTTTACTAATATTATAAAAATAATAATGCTGTCTGGTCTTGTCATTGGATTTCCATGTGGTATTCATTTTAAATACACTGAAATGACACAAGCTAATGATCTGACAGATTCTTCCACATTTTGTAAGTGAATTGCAAAAGGTAAAAATAAGTCAATGACAAAAAGTGACTTATTAATTTAAAATTCTTTCTAATCAGTCAGAGGATACAAATATATTACATACCTCTGGCCAAATGTGTACTTAATTGACAAACAATTTCTCTTGAATCACTCTCCTTAATGCTCTTTTAACATCTTTGTTCCGAAGGCTGTAGATCAAAGGGTTTAGCATAGGACTCAGAAAGATATAAAAAACAGCTGCAATTTTGGTCTGTTCTACAGATGCCACTGAAGGCGGCCTCAGATACATCCAGAACAGTGTCCCATAAAACATAGCGACAACTGTCAGATGAGACCCACAGGTGGAGAAGGCCTTGTGCCTCCCTTCCGGAGAATGCACTTGCAGAATGGCTGTAAAGATGACAATGTAGGAGATGAGGATGATGGTGAGAGAAAACATGAGGTTGGAACCAGCCACCACAAACATGGCAGTTTCATTCACATAAGTGTCTGAGCAGGCCAGGACTAGGAGAGGTGGGTCCGCACAGTAAAAGTGGTTGATTTCATTGGGTCCACAGAAGGTGAGGCGGAGCATCAGGATGGTCTGTGCAAGACCATTTGCAAAGCCATAAATATAAGATGTAGCAACGAGAGAGAGGCAGACACCTCGGGACATTTTGATGCCATATAACAAGGGTTTGCAGATGGCCATGTAACGGTCATAAGCCATTGCTGTGAGCATATAGCTATCTGTGAGCCCCAAGGAAATGAAAAAGTCAAACTGTATAAAGCAACCAAGGAAGGAAATGGTTTTTCTCTTGGATAAGAGATTGACCAGCATCTGAGGCATGACATTGGTGGCATAACAGAGATCTACAAAGGAGAGGTGGCTGAGGAAGAAGTACATTGGAGTCTGAAGCTTTGAGTCAGTTCTGATTAACAAAATCATGCTCACATTGCCGAATGACTGTGATCAGGTAGATGACTAGGAAGACCACAAAAAGGACAGGCTGCAACTCAACTTGATCTGTCAGTCCCAGGAGAATAAACTCAGTCACTTCTGTGTAGTTTTCCTTTAACATTGTGTTTGCTCAGCTTCCAATGAAGTCTAAAGTAAATGAAATAAAAATGTATTTTTTTATCATTTCCCATTAATAACATCACTTCATCAATGCCTACTCCTTTCAAACTTCTAAATACATGTGGCATAAAGAAGTTACATAGGGGACTTTCCAGGTGATCCAGTAGTTAAAACTTCATTTTGCAATGCAGGGAACAAAGATGTGATCCCCTTGTAGGGAGCTATGATCCCACATGCCTCATGGTCAAAAAAAACAAAACATAAAACAGAAGCAATATTATAAGAAATTCAGTAGTCTTTAAAAATGTTCCTCATCAAATTTGTCTTTAAATATCCAGAAATAACCTAGAAATCATGCACTAGATGTTTCAATATTTAATTTAAAATAGAGCATATTTACATAGTTTCAAATGTTTTTCTGCAAGTCTTTTCATAGTTGAGAAACTTAGATTTTTTTCTACAAATCATTATCATGAATTGGTCACTTACACTCCCTTTAAATATTGCTTTTCTTTAAAACTATGATTCTTTTTTTCAGAATAATTTTGATGATAGTGTCTAAAGTGTCAGCAATTGAAATTCATTGTTTTTCCCCCACAAGTGGATGATTTAGGGAAATGGAACAGATAGATCTTTATAGAACCAGTGTCTATCTACCTGCCACTCTAACCTCAAGGTTATTTTCTAGGCAGTCGCTCACCCTGTGTTGCATGTTCATTTTATCCACCCTTGCCTATCTCAGGTTGCCCTCACATGACCAAATCTTACTTCAGTAAGATATCCCAGGCTATCCTTAGTTCTGTATATTTCAGCCAATTATTTAGGACAATAATTGACTTGGCAGCAGCAGCAATTGGCTCATGGGACACAAAATTAAATTGGTATTTTTGTATAAATACAGGTAAAAATACAGTACATAAACAATATGTGATTATTTTTATATATCCATATTTATCAGTGGTATTAAATATTAAAGGAGGGAATAATTGGGATAAAATTATGTATTAAAAATTTCCCCTTGAGGAAAAGACAATTTTTTAAAAAGTGATTGACACACCCATCCCCAAACAGTAAAGATTTTGTTGTAACTTTACCTCATTTTAACTCTTTCAGAAAATAAGAATAAACTGTATGATAGGAGTTCAATTTGAGTTCTGTAAAGGTCACACTGTTAATAATAATCATATTATTTATAAAACTGAGACAGTATGTAAGAAATCATAAAGTGCATTTCTCAACTTTTGTACATGATAAAGAGACCACCTCCTTGGAGGAAAATCTATGATAATCCTAGACAGCATATTAAAAAGTAGAAACTCCTTTGCTGATAAAGGTCTGTCTAGTCCAAGGTATGGTTTTTCCAGTAGTCAGGTATGGATGTAAGAATTGGACCATAAAGAAAGCTGAGCACCTAAGAATTGATGTTTTTGAACTGTGGTGTTGGAGAAGACTCTTGAGAGTCCCTTGGACTGCAAGGAGATCCAACCAGTTCATCCTAAAAGAAATCAGTACTGAATATTCATTGGAAGGACTGATGCTGAAGCTGAACCTCCAATATTTTGGCCATCCGATGTGAAGAATTGAGTTGGCAAAGTAATCTTAGAGAGAAGTGGACAGAAATAGCTCTGGGCACTATAGAGCTTTGTATTCTTGACAGACACTTTCAACCTGAGGCTCTGTCTTGCGGCCTTTGATCTATTTCTTTGGCCATTGTGATACCACTCCATGGTATATTTATAAATACTTGTACTATGAGAAAAACAGAATTTTGCTTAGCTGGTAAAGAATATGCCTGCAACTCAAGAGATCCCATTTTGATTGCAGGGTCCAGAAGATCCCCTGGAGAGGGGATAGGCTACCCACTCCAGTATTCTTGGGCTTTCTTGGTGGCTCAGATGGTAAAGAATATGCCTGCAGTGCACAAGACCTGGGTTTGACCCCTGGATTGGGAAAATCCCCTGGAGGAGGCCATGGCAACCCATTCCAGGATGCCTGGAGCATCCTCATGGACAGAGAAGTCTGGTGGGCTACTGTCCATGGGGTCACAAAGAGGCAAACACGAGTGAGTGACTAAGCATACAGCACAGCAAACTGTTCAATACCTAGTCCTACCGGTGAAAGAAGAGTGATTTCCCAGTGACAGCACGGATATGAAGAAGCTGAGGAATTTATACCAGAATTGTCACAGAGGGATCAGCACCCTAGGGTTCAATTATTTCTCACAGAAAATCATCTAGACTTTAAACCACCATGAGTGATTTACTCTTTTAATTTTTATTTTTATTTTTATTTTTTTTCCATTTATTTTTATTAGTTGGAGGCTAATTACTTTACAACATTGCAGTGGTTTTTGTCATACATTGAAATGAATTAGCCATAAGTTTAAAAAAAAAATGAGTCCCATTAGTATACCATCATGTATGATTCTTGCCTCTCCCCAGTATCTTCAGGGAATCAAATCTTCTGAAATGGTATACTAATGGGACTCATTTTTTTTAAACTTATGCATAAATGTATTGCTATTTTGAGACTTGACTTGGGGAAGTTATTAAGTTCTCATGCAGATAGAAGACTGAATGATACAAGAAAACCATCAGACAGTCAGATAATTTTGCTGCATTCGAACTACTTATTTACTGATTCTGAACCTTGCTCTTTATATTTTAAATTATTATAATAATAAATACCTAGCAAAGGGAACATCATGGATATACTGATAATATAAATGTGCTAATGATTCTTCCTTTATCAGTCTAGACCATCTTTACAGTTTGTCTTATTTATTTATTTATTTATTTATTTATTTATTTTGGTGTGTTGGGGGGGTGTCTACCTGGAGCTTAATCCTTAAATTCCATCAATAGGGTTCCTTGGGTGTCTAGTTTCCATCTGAGTTAGGTCAATGGGAGAAACCAGGAGCATAACAGAAATAAGAGGAAGAGAAAAGTATCCAAATTTCATTTTCTCCCAGTTTCACAATGAAGCATTAAGGTGGCTGCATTTTTTCAAGGAAAATTCCTGCTAAGGTGTATGTTGAAAAGGTGACCTGGCATGCTCTTCCTGGATCTCATGACACTAGAATCCTGACAGAGGCCTTTGTGTTGACTGCTTCAGGACTGGTATGAAAATTGCCTTATGAACGTAGCCTACAGGTACTTCAAGTTCTTGGGCTGATTTACTTAACACTGCCAGTATTCTCCTTATTAAATTAAATTATTTCCATTAAATTCTCTTCAGTTAAAACATCTGAGTAGAATTTTGTTTTTGTCTCACATCCCTGACTCAGACCAGAGTGTTCCACAATATTAGTCAATAAATGTTATGATTAAAGTGATATTTCTGGCTTCACCACTGCTGGATACTAAAAGGGCCATTAAATCATCATCCTTCTGGGTCATGGATCACTTGCAGACTACACACAGGAGTGAGAGATTAAAATTACAAGCATTGTGCTGTGTTTATTCACTCAACAGGTCTGACTCTTTGTGACTTCATGGACTGTCACCTACCAGGCACCTCTGTCCATGGGGATTCTCCAGGCAAGAATGCTGGAGTGGGTTGCCACGGCCTCCTTCAGTGGATCTTCCCAATCCAGGGGTGGTACCCAGGTCTTTGCATTGCAGGCAGACTCTTTACTGTCTGAGTCACGAGGAAAGCCCAGGAACACTGGAGTAGGTAGCCTACTCCTTCTGCAGGGGAACTTCCTGACCCAGGAAGTGAACCAGGGTCTCCCACATTGCAGGTGGATTCTTTACCAGCTAAAATACCAGCATTATTGCAGATAAAACTGGATATGAGAATGAGGCTTAGACATGCCTCTCTATCCCTTTCTTGAGAATTAAAGCCACCTGGGCAAGCAGAATAGTGAGATAATTCTTGCTCCCTCCTCCCCTTTGACATAACCAAGCAGCATCTCTGATTGAGATGGACAAGGGTATCAACTACACAGAGCAGAAAAGGACATTTCTATTGATGATTAGGCACCTGCAGTGATCTTTTTCATCATGCCATATATTTTCATTCATCAAACCAGTGTAACGTGGAAACCTATAGAGAGGATCTGAAGTGTCCTTCAAAATCAACACTGCTTTTACACTTGCCTCTGGATACCTTTGCAATAAAGATACTGTACACTACTGTACAGTAGAATACACAAAAATGCAACCACGTGTAGAGGATTTACACACATAATGTACACACGTCATGAGAACTAACTTACATGCTTTGACATGTGAGCAACACGTTCACATCTTTGAAAATTCAGAGCTTGAAGGCTCATATGTAAAGGACTTATTGTATATGAATACAGTTTTGCTGTTTGTGAGAACATGGATTCACTTGGAGGGCATTAAACTGCTAAAATAATGCAGAAAGAGAAAACACGCAAATGTTGTATGATATGACATGTATGTGGAATATCAAAAATATAACACACTTGAGAAGTAAACAAAAAAGAAGCAAACTCACAAATATAGAAACCAAATTATGGCTACCAGTGGGGAAAGGGAAGTGGGGAAAGGCAATATAGGGTTAGGGGAAAGTTGAGTTATTATAACAATATGTAAAATCATGTGTATGAAACTCTTGAAAATTTTAAAGCATTGCAGAATTTAAAAAAATCTTTCACTAAACAAGGATGGAGGTCCTAAGGTGGCAAAGGAATAAGAAGGGGAGGCCACTTTCTCCCCCACAAATTCATCAAAAGATCATTTGAATGCTGAGCAAATTCCACAAAACAACTTCTGAACACTGGCAGAGGACACCAGACACCCAGAAAGGCAGCCCAATCTCTTCAAAAGGAGATGTTTTATCATCGGTGCGACATGGATGGAGAAGTCTTGAGGCTACTGTAAGAGTAAGACTGAAAACCAGAGGCAGGAGGCTTAAATCCAAAACTTGAGAACACCAGAAAACTCCTGACTCCAGGGAACATTAATTGACAAGGGCTCATCCAAAAGCCTCCATACCTACACTGAAACCAAGCCCCATCCAAGAGCCAACAAGTTTCAGAGCAAGACATACCAAGCTAATCCTCCAGCAACGCAGGAACATAACCCTGAGCATTAAAATACAGGCAGCCAAAAGTCACACCAAACCCACAGACACCTCAAAACTCACTACTGTACACTTCATTGCACTCCAGAGAGACGAGATCCAGCTCCACCAACCAGAACACTGACGCAAGCTTCATTAACTAGGAAACCATGATGAGCCACTCATCCAACCCCACCCGCAGGGGGAAACCTCCACAATGAAGAAGAACCACAAACTTCCAGCATACAAAAAGGCCACCCAAACACAGCAATCTAAACAAGATGAAAAGGCAGAGAAATATTCAGCAGGTAGAAGAACATGATAAATGCCCACCAAACCAAATAAAAGAGGAGGAGATAGGGAGTCTATCTGAAAGAGAATTCAGAATAATGATAGTAAAAATGACCCCCAAATCTTGAAAGCAAATGGAGTTACAGATAAATAGTCTGAGACAAGGATTGAGAAGATGCAAGAAAGTTTAACAAGCACCTAGAAGAAATAAATGAATCAAAAATGAATAATGCAATCAATAATGAATAATGCAATAACTGAGATCAAAAGCACTCTGGAGGGAACCAACAGTAGAGTAACTGAGGCAGAAGATGGGATTAGTAGGTGGAAGATAGAATGGTGGAAATAAATGAAGCAGAGAGGAAAAAAGAAAAAAAAAAGATTAAAAGAAATGAGGACAACTTCAGAGACCTCTGGGACAGTGTCAAACGCCCCAACATTTGAATCATAGGAGTCCCAGAAGAATAAGATAAGAAGAAAGGCCATGAGAAAAAACTTGAGGAGATAATAGTTGAAAAGTTCCCTAAAATGGGGAAGGAAATAGCCACCCAAGTCCAAGAAACCCAGAGAGTCCCAAACAGGATAAACCCAAGGAGAAACTTCCCAAGGCATATATTAATCAAATTAATGGAGATCAAACACAAAGAATGAATATTATCTTTCAATAGAAACTCTAAAGGCCAGAAGGGAATGGCAGGACATACTTAAAGTGATCAAAGAGAAAAGCCTACAACCCAGATTATTGTACCCAGCAAGGATCTCATTCAAATATGAAGGAGAAATTGAAAGCTTTACAGACAAGAAAAAGCTGAGAGAATTCAGCACCACCAAACCAGCCCTTCAACTAATGCTAAAGGATCTTCTCTAGACATGAAACACAGAAAGAGTGCATAAACTCGAACCCAAAACAGCAAAGTAAATGGCAACGGGATCATACTTATCAATAATTACCTTATATGTAAATGGTTTGAATGACCCAACCAAAAGACAAAGACTGGCTGAATGGATACAAAAATAAGACCCCTATATATACTGTCTACAAGAAACCCAACTCAAAACATGGAACACATACAGACTGAAAGTGAGGGCTGGAAAAAGTTATTACATGTAAATGGAGACCAAAAGAAAGCAGGAGTCACAATACTCATATCAGATAAAATAGACTTTGAAATAAAGGCTGTGAAAAAAGACAAAGAAGGACACTACATAATGATCAAAGGATCAATCCAAGAAAAAAACATAACAATTATAAATATATATGCACCCAACATAGGAGCACCACAATATGTAAGGCAAATGCTAACAAGTATGAAAGGGGAAATTAACAGTAACAATAATAGTGGGAGACTTTAATACCCCACTCACACCAATGGATAGATCAACTAAACAGAACATTAGCAAGGAAACACAAACTTTAAATGACTTAATGGATCAGTTGGACATAATTGATATTGATAGGATGTTTCACCTCCCCCCCGCAAAAAAAAATGAATTTCACTTTTTTGTCAAGGGCACAAGGAACCTTCTCCAGGATTGATCACATCCTGGGCCATAAATCTAGCCTTGGTAAATTAAAAAAAAAAAAAAATGGAAATCACTTCAAGCCTCTTTTCTGAGCACAATGTGGTAAGATTAGATGTCAACTACGGGGGGAAAAAAACTATTAAAAATGCAAACATATAGAGGCTAAACAGCACACTTCTGAATAACCAACAAATCACAGAAGAAATAAAAAACAGAAATCAAATATGCATAGAAACAAATGAAAAGGAAAACACAACCCCAAACCTATGGGATTCAGTAAAAGCAGTGCTAAGGGGAAGGTTCATAGCAATACAAGCTTACCTCAAGAAACAAGAGTAAAATCAAATAAAAAGCCTCACTCTACACCTAGAGCAACCAGAAAAAGAAGAAATGAAGAACCCCAGGGTGAGTAGAAGGAAAGAAATCATAAAAATTAGGGCAGAAATAAATGAAAAAAAGAAACAAAGGAGACTATAGCAAAAATCCACAAAGCTAAAATCTGGTTCTTTGAGAAGATAAATAAAATAGCCAGACTCATCAAGAAAGAAAGGGAGAAGAATAAAATCAACAAAATTAGAAATGAAAATGGAGACATCACAACAGACAACACAGAAATACAAAGGATCATAAGAGACTACTATCAGCAGCTATATGTCAATAAAATGGACAACTTGGAAGAAATGGACAAATTCTTAGAAAAGCATAACTTTCCAAAACTGACCAAGGAAGAAATAGAAAATCTTATCAGACCCATCACAAGCACAGAAATTGAAACTATAATCAGAAATCTTCCAACAATCAAAAGCCCAGGACCAAATGGCTTCACAGCTGAATTATACCTAAAAATTCTACCATTCTACCATTTAGAGAAGAGCTAACACCTATCCTCCTCAAACTGTTCCAGAAAATTGCAGAGGAAGTGTTAGATTTCTTTTTTATAACAAAAATAGGAGAGTTCCAAGGAGAGCAAGATTCCTCAATATGTTTCAATTCTAATTGTGTGTCTATAAGTTCTTTAGCAGCCTGTAATTTTTCTTTCATAAGGGGCCACTGCTCTGTCCAAATAGGCTCGTCATTCTTCCAAGTTATTTTAATAATTGCTTTGTTTGTTAAATGAGCAGTGGCCCCTAGGAAAAATGTGGAATGTATATCTGAGTTTGCCATTGCATAAATAAGTCCCTTCCTATTATATTAATACTTTGATAGACTTCTTGTACTTTAGTTTGAGAAATTCCTGTAATTTGGCAAGAAACTTTTTGTATAGGCCAGGATTTGGGCCATAAGTGTTTGGAAATAATAGTAATATCAGATCCAGTGTCGAGGAGACCAGAAAATATTTTACCATTAATTTTGATATTTATATTTGGTCGGACATATTTAAATAACAATGATGTCCATAAGGATTGTTTTTGATCTGTATTACCAAATCTGCCTCTCCCTACATTAGTAGAGGAGTTAATAGAAGTGTAAGGCAAAAGAAGTAATTGAGAAATTTTGTCCCCCCTTTTGAATTGCCATAGAATCTGAGTTGACATCATAATTTGAATTCTTTCCTGACCAGGAAATGGTGCCTCTTAACAGACCTTAGAAAAGTTAATGCATCTATGAAACCTGTCAGTGCATTGTAACCAGGAATCCCATCACTTACTACTATTCCTCAAAACTGACACATTATTATTATTGATTTACAAGATTGTTTTTTTAAATATACCTTTACACCCTTTAGACCGAGAGAGATTCGCTTTCTCTCTCCCTTTTCCTAATCACATCGGACCTCATAAATGAAATCAATGGACTGTGCTGCCTCAAGGAATGATGAATTCTCCCACCATGTGCCAATATTACGTGGCTAAAGCCCTTGAGCCTGTGAGAAAACAATTTCCTGACTTTCTTGTTATTCATTATATGAATGATATATTGTTTTCAGCTCCATCTGTTTTAGAAACACAACACATGCTTGATATAGCTCAACAATGCTTAAAAAACTCTGGGTTAATCATTGCCCCTGAAAAAATTCAAACCTCTACACCTTACTATTACTTAGGATTTATTGTTAATAGACAACGTATTATCCCTCAGTTAACTCAGATTCATATTGATAAATTACCAACTTTAAATGATTTTCAAAAACTCTTAGGTGATATAAATTGGATTAGACCCTCATTACACATTGCTAATTATCAACTGACTAATCTATTTAATATTTTGAAAGGAGATCCTACTTTAGATAGCTCTCGTTCACTTTCTCAAGAGGCATGAGAGGAACTCTATTTAGTGCAAAATAAATTACAAAAACAGTTTGTTACTCGCATCAGACTAAATTTACCTTTAGAATTATTTATACCCCCCTCTCTTCATTCTCCCACAGGACTTCTTGCCCAACAAGAACACCCAGTAGAATGGATTTATACCCATTTTAGAGGAGTAAAGTCACTTACACCCTACCTTGATTTAATTGCTCTCATCATTATCAATGGAACAAATAGAACTAAAACTCTAATTGGCTCTGATCCTCATAAAATTGTAATACCTATCAATAAATCTTAATTTGAGAACGCATTACAAACTTCCACCGATTTTCAAATAGACTTTCTGGAATACTTTGAAGAAATTTCATTTCATTATCCATCTAACAAGCTATGGAATTTCTTCAAAAATACTGAATGTATTATTTCCCACATTGTCAGCTTACAGACTATACCACAAGCTGAAGTTTTCTATATAGATGTGACTAAAAACGCCAAAGCCTCATTCTGGTCTCTCAAAGAATATAAAGTCTTTTACACTAAATTCCATTCTGCTCAACAAAACGAATTATATGCTCTTGTTCAAGTTATTTGCCTACATCCTTACCCCATTAATATAGCCTCTGATTCCTTATATTCAGTTTTTGTATTAAAAAATATAGAAACCTCTACCATAAACTCCAATCAGCCTATTATTCAACAAACTTTTTTTAAAAATTACAATCCATTATTAGAAACTGCACTTCACCCATTTATATTACCCATATCCTGGCACATTCCTCCCTTCCTGGTCCTATGACTCATGGTAATGAACAGGCTGATAAACTTGTTTCTTTTGCTACTCTGGAAGAACAACATGCTCTGTTGCACAACAATGCTGGCTCCCTACACCAGCTATGGAAAATCCCATAGCACCTGGCTAAAGAAATTATTAATAATTCCTCTACTTGTAGACCCCTACATCTTCGACCCTTTGCACAAGGTATTAATCCTCGGGGATTGCAACCTAATGAACTATGGTAGATGGATGCAACTCATTGCCCTGAACTTTCTCCATCTTCCTTCCTACATGTCTGTATTGACACCAATTCTTCTTTTATATGGGCCACACCTCTTCGTGGTGAAGCTACGCAACACATTATAACTTCACCTATTAGCCTGCTTTGCTATAATGGGAACTCCTAGTTCTATTAAAACAGACAATGGCCCTGCCTACACTTCAAGATATTTCAAACAATTTCTACAATCCTTTTCTATTAAACATATTACAGGCATTCCTTATAATCCACAGGCACAAGGCATAGTCGAACGAGCACATCACACACTAAAATTACAAATAAAAAAATTAAAAAAAGGGAAATGCACAAGAACACTGCTGTCTTCCTTATCTAAAGCAGACTTTACTAAATTCCAATATAAGATATTTTCTAAACCTGTAACTATTGTTAATACAGCTTTATTTGTTTTAATTTTTTTAAACTTACCACAGGGGGATATCTTGACAAGAGCAGAAAAACATTTCAAGGAATTGAAGGGCTCTTCTCTTCCTCTTGGCAACCCACTCCAGTATTCTTGCCTGGAGAATCCCATGGATGGAAAAGCCTGGTAGGCTACAGTCCACGGGGTCGCAAAGAGTCGGACACGACTGAGCGACTTCACTTTCTCTTCCTCTGCCTATCTGGTACCAAGACGGGTTAAATAAACAACGGAAATCTAGGAAGTCAATCTTAGAGGGAAAGGGGTATGCTTGTATTTCCCCAGATGGATCCGACGAACTCACATGGCTTCCTCTTCAGAAGATCCGAGCCAAGGGGGCCCCCGGCCTTCAAGATAGAGAAGAGACAACAAAAACCCCAGGAGGAAGAAATTCCAATACGGGCTATGGCGGCTCTAAAGATCTCCAGAAGACACTGCCCTAATAAAAACCCTTACTAGTCAAGCAGAAAATCTCATTTTCCAACAGGGAATGCCTCGGAATCCCGAGAATATTTTCGTCGCCCTGCTTGCTCTGCTTGCTTGTGCCTCCCCTGGTCGAACTGAACTAATTGATCACACTTATTGGGCTTACATACCCAACCCCTTTACTTCAGGTTGTAGAATGGATAAAGAGAGGACCAATCGTATTAACCAATGACTCCATACATATGCCTTCTCCCTGGAGCCTTAAAGGACCCTCACACCCTGAAGAAGAAGGGAAACTAATTAATATCTCTCTAGGTTATGAAGTCCTTCCTTTGTGTATGGGCCCAGCAGAATTATGCATAAACGTTAGCCGACAAACTTGGGCTTTTGCCCTGCCTCCAAAAGAGGACTTTTGGACGTTGCTTGGATTATTTACTGCCCTTTCTTTGTCCGTGAACCATGTTTATACTACTGAAACTTTAGGGAAAGAGTTAGGGAAAGAACAAAGAACACTATGCAAAGGGTTTACTAATAAGAACTTTAAATATACCACTGTTCATTGGGACAAATGTCAGGCCAAATCAGGAAAATTAATGTTTATGGCTAATCAAACAACTGTCGGTTGGGGACCCCATGGTATGTGGTTATCTAACTGCTCAGATGATATTAACAGCACTATGTGTGATTATGTTACTCAAGTAGTATGAAGATTACCGATATTACAAAGGAGCATTACCATGACAAAGGACTTCTTGGGTGGCCTGATGGCGGAACGGCCCCCTTCATCCTCGAATCGTCTTCAATAAACAGATTGGTCCTGAACAATGGGACATCTGGAAGCTTGCTGCAAGCACTGAAGAACTTGGGACTTGGACCGGACATTTCACAGGGACCAGTTGTAGTCATAGCAATTATTTCTTTCACTCTAATCAATCATATTTTATGCAAGCCTGTGTTCTACTTCCTTTTGCTGTAGCTATAGGAAATCTACAATGCAATAAAGACTTTATGTTCTGTAACTTGCATAAATTGCAAATTATATACTTGTCTTAACTCCTCCATTTCCTTGAGAAATGACTCCCTTTTGATTCTTCGATCTTAATGTAATCTGTGGTTACCAATAAATCTCCAGCGGCCCTGAGAAGAAGGTCCCATGGCTGGACTTGCTTCCCGGTTACTTACTAAATTGCTCCAGCGATCTAAACGATTCATTGGATGGCTGGGTTTTGGCATTTTTGGATTAATAGCTATTTGCACCACTGCTGCTGTCACTGGTGTTGCTTTACAAACCTCAATTAAAACACATAATTTTATCCAAAATTGGACTAAAGATGCCCATACTATGTGGGCCACTCAGGCTCAGATAGATGAAGATATTCAAGATGAAATACAGGAACTGAAAACAGCCATCAAACGGGTCGGAAATCAATTAACAGATGTATTAAAATAGGTGATTCTAAAATGTGATTGGAATTCTACTCAATTTTGTGTTACTCCTGTTCAATTCAATAATAGTTCTACAACTGGGAGCAAATCAAATTTCATTTACAAAACATACATGATAATGCCTCTCTGGATGTACAATTATTACAAAAAGAAATCTTTGATACCTTTTCTAAAAATCTGCCCTCTTCCACTAATTTGGAAACTTTAGCTGAAAACTAGCTGATCAATTATCTGGGCTACACCCACGTGGATGGTTTCAAAGCTTTACTCACAGCAAAGGGTCTGGAACTGTAATTTTGGTGATTGTCTTGACAATTATATGTGTCGTTTATCATTGCCTTCATGCAAAAAATTGTTAAAACTAAACACATTCAAATGGTCAGAACCCTTTTTAAAATATTACAAATAAATAAGGGGGAATTGTCAGGGGATGTTTAACAAGAGGATTCCTACTTGCTGTTTCTCATAAACCCTCTGTTCCTTATCAGTGGAACATCAAGCTGCTCCCAGGACTGAGGTCATTGTGTGAGACAGGCTTGGGTCTCCTTCAGGAAACATTCTCTTTATGACAAAACTGCTTAGTTTCGATCCTCTTTCTTGAGATATGGATTGCCTCCTGGCCTTGTGACCATTATTAATCCCTTGTTCCCTTGGTAACGGTTACTGTACGTTTGGTTTCCTGAAATATTTTTTGAAATATGTATATTATCATATATGAAAGAGATCTCCAGTCCAGGTTCAATGCATGAGACAGGGTGCTCAGGGCTGGTGCACTGGGATGACCCAGAGGTTTGGGATGGGGAGGGAGGTGGGAGGGGGGTTCAGGATGTGGAACACATGTACACACATGGCTGATTCATGTCAATGTATGGCAAAACTCACTATAATATTATAAAGTAATTAGCCCGCATTTAAAATAAATTAATTAATTTTAAAAAATAGGAAAAACATTATGTTTTGCATATTTTTGGTATTTCTTTGTTTTTCTACAATTAATATGTTCAATTATTTTTGTAACTAAGTGTGATTTAACTGTTAGTATTAACTGCATTAAAAGTGGTGCTCACCAAAAATAGTATCTTTGAAATGTAAACCTTATACTATCTAATGAAACTCAAAATTTATATATAGTACATGATTCCAATTTTGCTTTATCAATTATAATAATATATGTACATAAAATTATTGAGAAGAGGTATTTAAGAACACAAAGAGAATTCATTCATTGGTTTAGAACTCATAACTAATAAAAGTTATTTCTTCACATCTTTTTTTTATTTTCTAGTCATTTATAATGAATATGTGTGTTTTATAATCTGAAATATATATTCATAAAATACAGTCAAAATAAATCTTCCACATATCAAAATTGCCTGCTACATGGAACAACACAGATTATCCTGAGGACATGTAGAAGAAATTTGCATTATCTGTTATTAGTTATTTTCCTCTCATTACAACCACCATGATCATTTATAACAATAACCTGGTCACTTCATCACCCCCAACATCCCATCCAGTATTTGTTGTATAATAAGGGATTTAGCTGAGTTTCTCAGATGGTGCTAGTGCTAAAGAACCCACCAGCCAAAGCAGGAGAAGTAAGAGATGCGGCTTCAATCCCTGGGTTAGGAAGGTCCTCTGGAGGAGGGCATGGCAACCCACTCTAGTATTCTTGCCTGGAGAACCCCATGGACAGAGGAGCCTGGTGGGCTACAGTCCATAAAGTCACAGAGTCAGACACGACTGAAGTAACTTATCATGCACACAAAAGAGGTTTAGCCACTTCAATATGAATTGGAAAGAGAGAAAATTTGGAATAAAATTGCCTTTGTGCTACTAAGTGGCTGAATGACTTTGGGCAGGTCATTTAGTCCCTCTGTGCCTAACAAAGTAAAACTTATAAGTGGAGATAATCATTTTCTCACTAGTTCATTTATTAGGATTTAATGCCTAATGTCTCTTGAGAAACCTGTATGCAGGTCAAGAAACAAGTTAGAACTGGACATGGAACAACAGACTGGTTTCAAATAGGAAAAGGAGTACATCAAGGCTGTATATTGTCACCCTGCTTATTTAACTTATATGCAGAGCACATCATGAGAAACGCTGGGCTGGAGGAAGCACAAGCTGGAATCAAGATTGCCGGGAGAAATATCAATAACCTCAGAAACGCAGATGACACCACCCTTATGGCAGAAAATGAAGAGGAACTAACAAGCCTCTTGATGAAAGTGAAAGAGGAGAGTGAAAAAGTTGGCTTAAAGTTTAACATTCAGAAAACTTAGATCATGGCATTTGGTCCCATCACTTCATGGCAAATAGATGGGGAAACAGTGAAAACAGTGTCAGACTTTATTTTTGGGGGCTTCAAAATCACTGCAGATGGTGACTTCAGCCATGAAAATATAATACACTGACTCCTTGGAAGGAAAGTTATTACCAACATAGATAGCATATTTAAAAGCAGAGACATTACTTTGCCAACAAAGGTCCATCTAGTCAAGGTTATGGCTTTTCCAGTAGTCATGTATGGATATGAGAGTTGGACGATGAAGAAACCTGAGTGCTGAAGAATTGATGCTTTTAAACTGTGGTGTTTGAGAAGCCTCTTGAGAGTTCCTTGGACTGCAAGAAGATCCAACCAGTCCTTCCTAGAGGAGATCAGTCCTGGGTGTTCATTGGAAGGACTGATGTTGAAGCTGAAATTCCAATACTTTGGACACCTCTTGAGAAGAGTTGACTCACTGGAAAAGACCCTAATGCTGGGAAGGATTGAGGGCAGGAGAAGGGGATGACAGAGGATGAGATGGCTGGTTGGCATCACTGACTCGATGGACATGGGTTTGGGTAGACTCCGGGAGTTGATGATGGACAGGGAGGCCTGGCATATTGCGATTCATGGGGTCACAAAGAGTTGGACATGACTAAGTGACTGAATCGAACTGAACTGAATGCATGATATAAAAGTGAGAACTCATTTGTAGTTGTGTTACTTATGATTTTTTCACACATGTTGATATATACTCTCACGAATTTCTGAGGTGAATTTCACCCAAAGACTTACAGAGTACAAAAACATAAATCACAAATAGGCGCCAATAAGTAGAATATTAAAAAATGAGAGACTACAAATAGGTCAACCATTGGATTAAGAGTTGCAAAGACTGAGTTTAAATTTGGGTCCTGAAAGCCACAGTGGTTTTCAAGACTATAAAATTTAGGCAAAATTTTAAGTAGTTTACAATGATTTTAAAACACATTTTCAAACTGTATATAAATCTTGACATCAGAATATTCTGTTGGTTAAAAGTGAAACACAGCTCTTTGCTTAATCAGAAGAAGAGATTGCTATCCGTCTTGTCCCAATGACTAAATGATCCTGATCCTCAAATAATAATAATAATAATAATAAAATAAATAAACCTGGAATTCTATCACAGTTACAGTTCTGTGTTACTGATTTCTAAGCTCTAAAACACAAAGCTGTTATGGATATTTAGTCATATCAAAGGAACAGATGTTTAAACTGCAATATTATGAAAGATTTCTCTTAATCATTTGCTGCATGGCTTGGATCACATCCTTGTTCCTCATACTGTAGATCAAAGGGTTCAACATTGGGCTCAAAAAGCTATAAAAGACTGCAAATATTTTGGACTCCTTTACAGACTTCTCAGTTGGAGGCCTCAAGTACATGCAGAAGAGGGTTCCATAAAACAGAGTGACTGTTGTCAGGTGGGAACCACAAGTAGAAAAGGCTTTGTACCTGCCTTCCACAGAATGGATCGCCAAGATAGATGCAACGATGAAAACATAAGAGAGGAGAATGATGAAGAGAGAGCTTGAGAGAGTGAAACCAGCAACCACAAACATCGCCATCTTTTTGACATAGGTGTCAGAGCAGGCCAACATTATCAGAGGAGGATCAGCACAGTAGAAATGGTTGATCTCAAGGGAGTCACAGAAGGACAAATGAAAGGTCAGCAGGGCCTGAGAGAGGCCATTGAGGAATCCACAAGTATAAGGGACTGTGACTAGAAAGATGCACACGTCCTTGGACATCCTGGTGCTGTAATGTAGAGGGCTGCAAATGGCTACATAGCGGTCCAAGGCCATTGAAGCAAGGAGATAAAATTCAGTGATCACCAGGGCAATGAAGAGAAGACACTGTGTGAAGCATCCAGCATAGGAGATGGTCTTCTGGTCTGAGAGGAGGTTGTGCAGCATATTTGGAGTAATATTGGAGGAATAGCAAAGGTCTACAAAGGAGAGGTGGCTGAGGAAAAAATACATGGGAGTCTGGAGGTGGGGATTGGTCCTGATCAGCATGATCATGCCCAGATTCCCTGCCAGTGTGATTAGGTAGATCACCAGGAACACCCCAAACAGGGCCTTCTGTAGCACTGGGTCATCTGTGAGCCCCAGGAGAATGAATTCAGTCACTACAGTGTGGTTAGGGGAAGACATATTCTCATCCCTTAAAAACTGAAAGTGGTAAAGTGAAGAATTCTATCTGATCCTGATTCTGCATTTATTCCATTCTTTTGTCATTTACGTTTGATCTATCTCTCTATAAGTAAATTACTCTTCTCAACCAATGCATCAGAATGTCTATTTAAATATTTGCACCTTATCTCTTTGCAATATATTTTTTTATATGCATATACTGGAAACACACACTCACAAACTCACACATTCCCTTTCCCTTTCTTATTTGTAAATTGTGTATACACATATTCAATTAAACCTGTTTTCTTGGAAAACTCCATATTCGGTATTTTTTTTTTTTCAAATTCTGTGAAAAAGAAAGCCAAAAGAATGAAAATCAGGTCTGGAAAGCAGCAGGTCAATGGCATCATTCAAATGGACAAATGAAGGATGCAGAGTTTCTATGGTTCCTGCACCTCTGATACCTTACTGTTCTTGACACATATTAGAAGACATGTTCAGTCCAGCATTTTCTGCTGAAACCCATACTTGTCTGGCTTAAATTCATTCAGAAGACATTTAATTAGTAGATGCATCTCTTGACATATGGCTAAGAAGGTACAGAATGAAGAATTGTTCTTCCTGCTTTTTAAATCTACCCACTCATTACTTACGGAGGCATTTTTTTTTTTTTTTTTTCTGTTCTCACTCCTGGGGTTACAGGAGTGAGCAAATTACCTATCCTTGTGAACCATATATTGTAAGAGAGATAACAGATATTGAGCACATAGACAAATGTTTACAGCAGTATGTCACTTAGAAGAAAACACTATGAAGAAAATAAAAGTGGAGTGCTTTTAGATGGCCATTCAAAGAAAATCTGAGAAGGCGGAATTTGAACAGTAAATAAAGAATTCAAATATCTGATGAGGAATTTGTTTCTGTTACTTTTTAAAACTGGCACACCTCTGAATATATTTGTTTAGGAAAGCACATTAGGATAATATTTAAATGCAACTTAGCTCGCAGCTGGAATTATCATTTTTTTTTTTGTGTGTGTGTGAAATTAAGATATGACTGGAAATTTTATGGCTCAAGAATTTCACCTCAAGGCTTTTTAAATTTAGTTTTCACATACACATCAGAAGAGCCTGTATATAATACTTGATTTTTCAGAAATGCCATGAAATATTAACATTTGAACAGAAAAAAACAAGTATAAATGATGAAAATAATTTTTTCAATATCAGTGAGAATATTAATCTTCACACAAAATAAAAAACATATTTTTAGTGAACAAATGTAGAAAATGACTTACCTGTAAAATTGACTTATCATATTTTCTAAATTGAGGTGGGAAGATTTATAATGTGTTTCTTAGGAATATTCCCTAGAGTATTTTTTTTAAAATTCTTAAAATCCAATTAAGATAGACTTTGTTCCCTCAAGGGAATAACCTTAATTTCATGCTTTGAGGTCTTTAATTTTCCTTCAAGACCAAAATCTCTACATAACATCTTTGTTCCCTGCTTTATACTATGTGACTGAGATCTTTGGCAAAAATAAAGAAGTTCACCATCACTTTTAATACTATGAAAAGACAAAAATGTGGTTGGATGAATTTTGCATTTTTCATGTATAAAAATCTGAGAACCAGGATCACTCATAAAATTGATATATCAGAAAATTGGTGATTTAGGAGGAGAGGTCAAATATGAGTAAAGAATCTCTGAATAGTGTTTGATACTGCATTTGTTAGAGAATAAAGGAATCTAGAGATGGTCTTAGTAGCCTCTATTTTCCAAGGCATTGATAACTCCAGCCAATACAATCAAAGGAATTAAAGTAGAGTCTCATTAAGACAAGAGAGGCATCTCTGATTGTTTTAGATTTCCAAATATTGGCTTACAGTCTGAGAAATCAGTCAATGAAATAAATCTGTATATCATTATAAAAACATATATTGTCAGCAACTTAGTACATTGGGGGAGATTTGAGCATAATCATGTATTTTTCAGATTGGGATAGAAAATATTTATTTATCCTAAAATTTTCTGTTTTACCTTGATTCCTTGAACAAATTAAATAAAAATTTAAAGTGTAAAATCCTAAATATTCCCATGAAATAAAAGTTTCTTATATGATTGTAAAGTTCACTGTAGGATAGTAGAGCTCTTATTTCCTGACCCCTTAATGTAAAGACTCCTTATTTTGCATAAAGATACTTGAAGATTTGACCCTTCTTAAGCTGAATGTCAGCACTGGTTTCCCAAAGTACTTATGTAAGTACATTCTGATAAGGGCTTCCCTGGCGGCTCAGACAATAAAGAATTCGCCTGCCAAGCCGGAAACACTGGCTCAATCCCTGAGTTAGGAAGATCCCCTGGAGAAGGAAATGGCCACCCACTCCTGTATTCTTGCCTGGAGAATCCCATGGACAGAGGAGCCTGGTGGGCTACAGTCCATGGGCACACAAGAGTTGGACACGACTCAGTGATTAAACCACCAATACTACTATATCCTGACATACTTTAATATAGAATAGCATTGTCATAATCCTAATATTTACAAACTTTTCCAAGAAGAGGTAGGACTAACTCAATAGCAATTGAACAAGTAGATAAAAAGTAGTGACTTAATTCTCGAAAGGCAAAGTAACAATGCTTTTCAGTATGGGGTCACTTGATCAGAAGTTCACACATAAGAGTAAATGCTTATTTTTTTTACATATATAACAACAAATAATACTGGAGGGCACAGAATTTACCTATCTACCTTTGATACTAGCTAAAAGAAGAGTTTTAAGCGTTCTTATTTTATTTTCCTAGAAAGCCTTCAGGAGACACTATTTAATTTCTATTTGAAGACACGAATTCCTTAGTTAGTATCACTCTGCTTCAATTGCGAAGACCAGTTGACATGTGTCTGCTAAAAGAACACATATTGCTTTAGCTACACAAATGTCAAACAGTCAGATAATTGAAACTATCCCACTGACACTGCTATTTGTGTTCTTCTGATTATTTAATTCACTATATTTTTGGTTATGGCAGATTCAATAATATACTGGAAGTTCTAATCTATGAATAAAATTGTACTGATTGAAAGGGAAAAAAAATAAAAGCATCCTATTCACAGATCGCTTAATAGTTTATATAGAATCTCCTTTTAAGATACACAGGTAAAATGTTAACTAGATTTATTATGATGATCATTAAGTTGTACATCTCATTTTTTAATATGCTAAGAGTATATAGTGGAAGGTCACATGGTAAAGATCAATATACATAGATTATTTATATTATTATGTAAAAACCAACCATAACTAGAAAATAAATGTTTCTGTATATCACTTATAATAACATCAAAAGAGTAAGCCACTTAAAAATGATTTTTTGTATAAAACTGCAAGAGTTACATACTGATAACCACAAAACACGCACGCAGAGAGAAATTAAAGGAGACTTAAATAATGGAGAGATATATCTTCCTTGTGGATTGTAATATACAGTAGTTTTAAGTCCAGTATTTTTAAGTTACCAATTTGTCTAAAATTGATCAATAGTTTTAATGCCAGTTCAGCTGGCTTATTTTTAATAGACAAACTGATTATAAGTTATATAGAGATTGTTAAGAAAAAAAAATCTTAAATTAGCCAAAACAATTTTGAGACAGAAGAAAAATCACTAGATGATTTACACTATCTAGTTTAAGAGTTAGTAAGGAACAATAGCACTCAAAACAATAAATTTAGCTACACTGAAGAACGTATTTTCAATATGGGTGAAATAGCCTTATATTAGAAAGAGATGTTATCTAGGACTTCCATAGCTAAAGAGAAGTCAAAGTTTCAAAGGACAGGGTTTGCCTCACTTCAAACCTTCAAAGGATTGACTGATTCTCTTGTTAGGGGCTAATGGAGCTCGAGGCTTCAATTGAAGTCAATGCTCACTTACCACTTTGAACATTCCAGGGCCCTTAAGAAGCGTGCTAAATCTACTCTGCCTCTGCTCTATAAATAAAACAACAGTGTAGATGATAGCACATCTGTTTACAACATGCTGCTGCTTCAGTCATGTCCCACTCTGTGCTACACAATGGACTGTCGCCTGCCAGGCTCCTCTGTCCATGGGATTCTCCAGGCAGGAATACTGGAGTGGGTTGCCATGCCTTCTCCAGGGGAATCTTCCTGACCCAGGGATCGAACCCATGTCTCTTATTTCTCCCGCATTGACAGGCGAGTTCTTTACCACTAGTGCCGCCTGAGAAGCATGGTTCACTAAATAGTTTAAGCTCACTGTTGAGATCTACTGCTCAGAAAAAATAAAATGAAGAAAAAAATATTTCTTTTTAAAGTATTATTAACTTATTGACAATGCACCTGTTCACCCAAGAGTTCTAATGGAGATGTACAACAAGATATGTGCTGTTTTGAAGCTTGCTAACACAACAGAGCAAACACATTCCCCATCCATTCTGCAGCCTATAGACCAAGACATCATTTCAACTTTCTGATGTTATTATTTTAAAAATATGTTTTGTAAGTCTATGGCTGCTGTATATAGTGATTTCTTTGATGTCTGTGCAAAGGAAATTGAAAGCTTCCAGAATGGATTCATTGTTGTGAATGCCATTAAGAACATTCATGATCCATTTGGAAGATGTAAAAATACTAACATTAACAGGATTTGGGGAAAGTTGTATCCCACCTTCATGAATGATTTTGAGGAGTTCAAAATTTTGGTGGAGAGATTAGCTGTAGATGTAATGGAAATAGTAAGAGAACTTGATTAGAAGTACAGACCGAAGATGTGACTGAATTGCTGTAATCTCAGGATAAAACTTTGATGGATGAGGACTTGCTTCTTGTGGATGCGCAAAGCAAATCATTTCTTGAGATGGAATCACTCCTGGTGAAAAATATTGTACAGATTGTTGACACAACAACAAAGGATTTAGAATATTACATAAGCTTAGTTGATAAAGCAGTGGCAGCCTTTGAGAGTATTGATTCGAACTTTCAAAGTTCTGCTGTGGGTAGAATGCTGTGGAACGGCATTACATGCTACAGGCAAATCTTTTGTAACAATGTCAATTGATGTGGCAAACTTCATTGCTGTATTTTAAGGAATTGTCACCACAACCCAAATTTTGAGCAACTGTCACCCTGATCAGTCAGCAGTCATCAGCAGTAAGGCAATACCCTTCACCAGTAAAATGATTGCAATTCACTGAAGGCTAGATTTTAATATTTAATAAATATTTTAGTGAAAATACATACACTTTAGACATAATGCTGTTGCCTACTTAATACACTACAATATAATATAAATATAACTGTTACATGCCCTGGGAAACCTAAAAATTGTGTAATTTGCTTTATTATGCCATTCACTTACTGCAGTGGTCTGGAACAAAGCCTACAATATATTTTAGGTATGCCTATTTTGAGTTTTATGCTCCTAAATTGGGAGTTGAACTATGATAATTGTTTTTTTTTCAAGCATATAGGTTCTCTGGAATAAATGGGATTTATATAGAGCAATCATATTCCCCAGGATGCTTGGAATATTAGGTCCAATTCCACTATTAGGAAAAAAAAAAAAAAAAGCAGAAACAAAACAAGAAACCTCATGACAGAATGACATGGAGCCGGAGTAAACACATGTGGATTTGGCCATTTCTAAGTTCCCTCTGAGTCTTAAAAGCCCACGCTTTGGCAATTCTAAGTACAGAAGCAAAAAGAGGATGTTCTAAAAATTTTGCCAAAGGAAGTTTGGACGTCCTTGTTTCTCAGACTGTAGATGAGGGGGTTGAGCATCGGGATGACCACTGTATAAAACACAGACACCACTTTGTCCTGGTCCATTGAGTAGCTGCAGCTGGGGCGCAGGTACATGAACAGGATTGTGCCAAAGAAGATGGTGACCGCCATCAGGTGGGATGCGCAGGTGGAGAAGGCTCTGTGCCTCCCCTCAGCAGAGTGGAGCCTCAAGATGGCAGTGAGGATGTAGAGATAGGAAATGAGAATAGTCAGCAGGCAGCTCAGTTCGTTAAAACTGGCAAAAGCAAAAATGACAGCTTCATTGACACGAGTGTCAGAACAAGCGAGCTTCAGGAGGGGTGGAATGTCACAGAAAAAGTGGTTGATGACACTGGAGTGGCAGAAAGACAGCTGGAAGGTGAGGCCCGTGTGAATGGCAGCATTTATGAAGCCGGCGAGGTATGTGGCCAACACCAGCAGGACGTTCAGTTGGGGGGACATAGTGACCGTGTAAAGGAGAGGTTTGCAGATGGCGACATAACGGTCATAGGCCATCACGGTCAACAGGAATCCCTCAATGCCAGCGAAGGAACCATAGAAGAAGAACTGAGTGGCACATTCATTGAATGAAATGACTGGGTTCTCTGCCCAGAAATTTACGAGCATTTTAGGGGCAATGACAGAAGAGTAACAGAAGTCAACAAGAGACAGGTTACTGAGGAAAAAATACATTGGAGTGTGGAGATGGGAGTCAGTCTTGATTAACAGGATCATGCCAAGATTTCCAAACACAGTGATCGTATAGATGAATAGAAATATCATGAAAAGAAGACTCTGTAGCTCTGGATGGTCGCTGAACCCCAGGAGGATAAATTCAGTCACTGTTGAATGGTTGCTCATCCCTTTGTCTCAGAATGGATGATTTGCTTGCTGAGATAAGATAGAACTCATAGATATAAATTATGCAAAAAAAAAAAAGGAAACAAAATCAAACAGTTTATTCTCTACTGTAAAATTACTTCTAAAATGTCCAAAGAGCATGTATATTAAGGCTTTTTATTTTTTTAACTGCAGAACAACAGAAAGATTTCTTAAGTAAACTCAGCAACTTTAATTTTAAAATAAGCATTTATCCACGTGTGTGTGAAGTTGAAAACCAATCCCTGCTTGTCTATATCTTACCTTACCTCCCAAACTTTTTCTCCTCCTCTGTTGATCTTTTTGCCTTCACTGTCTATCATCCAGTTCCTTTGTATTCTCTTTGGCAATGAAATGTATGACACAGTTGGATATATAATACTTCCTGAATTCAGTTCCTTTTTTTTTCCTGTTTTCTCTGAAGCCCACTCTAATCAAACTTTCACTCCATCACTCCACACAAATTGTTCTTGTCAAGGTTGTCAGGGTTCTTTATGCTGCCAAATTCAGTGGTCAATTCTCAATCTTCAACTTTTTGATCTATCAATATTTGGCAGAGTTAATTGCTAACTACTCCTTGAGAAACTATCATCTCTTGTCTTCTAGGACACAACATTCTGAGTTTTCCTCCTACCATATGGGTTGCTCCTACTCAGCCGTCTTTGTTTATTCCTCTTTTCTCTGACTGTTAAGATAGGAGTAGCTCAGAACTCATTTCATGATCCTCTTCTATTGTTTGTTTTTTTTCTATTTACACTCTACCTTCATGATCATATTCAGTCTCATGACTATAAATACTATCTATATATTTACAACTCCTGAGTTTAATTCAGCCCTGACCTCTTTCCCAAACACCAGACTTATAATGCACTTACATTTTCACATTAATATCAAATAATGATTCAACCTGACTCAAAGCTGATTTGCTCATGTCTTCCTTTACTTCTCCCAAAGATAACATTCTCTATCTCAAGTGGGTGACAACTCTCTACTTCCATGCATTCAAATAAAAAACAAATACAAGCAGATAAATATTGAAAAAAATTGTTCCTTTTCTTTCTCACACACTATGTAACTAGTCTATCAGACAATTATGCTATCTCTATTTTCAAAATATCTACATCAACAAACCAACTACCTCCTTCCATCTTTATTTCTACCATTAAGTCTCAAGCCAACATCATCTTTCACCTAGATTACTACAATAGTCCTTTAACTGACCATTTTTTCTCTAAAATCAGTTAAATTCCATCCTGTAAAATACCACTTAAAAAAATTCGTAACCATTTTGTAGAGGTCCACTTTATAGATATAAATATATGTATACATTATATATATATATGCTATAAATGGAATTATATTCTATATGACATATATGATCTTATATGTGTGTGTCTGTTTGCATATGTTTATGTATATAGATAGATAAAGGCTGACAATTGCAGAGGTTTCTCAAAGTGTGCATATAAGAACATAAAATAATTTTATTTAATGTACTACAGTGTATTAAATATTCCAAGTGCTTTGGCACTCTTTCTGAACAAAACTAATTAAATTTCCCTGCTTCATACACACACAAAAACACACATATGTACACAGAGAGATGCATATGTACATGTGTGTTTGTATGTGTATGCATAGGTTGAATATTCTATAAAATCCTCATCTCTTATTAGTCACCCTAAACCCTTTTCTTCTAAAAAAAAAAAAGTGTTAGTTTAGTTACTAACCTTAAATTTGGTGTTTCAGACATGTTGCAATTTAGAGATATGGTGTTTTTAAAATTTGTATTTATTTATCTTAGTTGGAGGATAATTGCTTTACGATATTGTGATGGTTTTTGCCTGTATCAGTATGAATCGGCCATAGGCACACATGCGTCCCCTCCACACTGAGCCTCCCTCCCTGCCAAAACTATCCCCTCCAGGTTGTCACAGAGCACCGAGAGGTTTTGTCTTAAATTCTTGAATGCTTTTCAAATCCTCTTTGAAGCTTTCTATATCTGACCACTTAGAGATAAATTAAATCATCTTACCTGCTGTCCTTAAGACATACTCACTGAAAGTGTGGTGTTTATAAGTTTAATTTTATTTATTGTTTTTGGAGGAATACAATTTTTTTTTCCTTACAGCGTGAAATTTATGGCTTTGATGAAAATGGAAGTGGCATAAGGAACTCAGCTGTGACAGACTCAAGATATGGTTAATTACTTCAACAAATAGTGTAAAATGCTGCTTCTGAATTTGAGGCTGAGGGTCAGATTATTAAGGTTGTGACAATGCTCTTGAGATTTAATCATCTTTGCAAAACACTAAAAAAACGAAAGCCTGAAATATACTAACCCAAAATTAAGACATCCACTTATTTTTCGCTGAGATAATTGAACTATTTTCTCCCCAGGGAATCACTTATACCTTCGTGAATAAGTTAGGCATTTGAAGCACAAAATCTCTTTTTATGGTCTTAAGACTCCATTGTGCATAACATTGAATTAAATGATATAAAATTTATTAGGTCTTGCCTCAAAATTTCAGAATTCCACTGAAAATGTAATCCCTACTCATTTCTATTTTAATAGGCAAGAATACTGGAGTGAGTTACCATAACATACTCCAATTGATTCATCAGTCCCCAAACACCTTCCTGATTGCAGTTTTTTCTCTCTTTTTATTTGCTCACTCTGTTCCACGTATACTTGTTCCCTTACTATTCTTTTAACAAACCAAGGAGGATCTTACCTCGGGGCCTTTGTATTCACCACGAATATTCATGCAATGTTATCCTATGCAGGACTCGCTCAAACGTTATTTCCACAGGCTGCTCTACTCCCATCCTTTAATAAATTTCTTTAAAGCACAACTCTTATCCATGTCACACAATGCATCCCACACAAACAAGAACAAATGCCTATGCACACATGCATACACATTTTGCTGTTGACAATAAAGTCTTCCTCACTCAAAAACAAGTTTCATGAAATCAAGAACTTTGTTTTCTCTCATGGTATATCTTCAGCATGTGTTACCTGCTGAATACATTTTTCCAGTAATGTCTTTGAGAGAAACATTGGTTAATAATTAAAAGTGGAATTAACAGGAGATTGGAGGGCTGTTCCAGGGGGACAGGATGAGTTATCTCTTCCTTTGTGGGGTCTAACAAACCTTTTGGACATTGGTATTCCAATGTTCCAACACTGGTCTGTAGTGGAGAGTGGGATGGAAAGAAATAGGAAACAGACATTTAGCTGATTCCAAATCATTACTTAGTCCTTCTTCAACATATCATCTCATGAAATACAGTTTTTTCCCTGTTGTTCCAACATTGACAGCCCCAACTGCACTACAATGAGCAATAAATAGATAATTGTGTTTGATAAATGTTTATTGAAAATTATGTGAAACTTTGGCTGGGTTACAGATAAAAAGTTAAAACACTTTGACTTTGAGATTACCACACTCCAAAATACTTCAGTTAATTCACAAAGTCAGTAAACTATACCCCCCATTGTTGCTATAGCACCCATATTATTAAACAGCTAAGACTTTCTTCTATAGTATTTGGTACTCTTGACATCCATGTGAATGGGAGTGTTACTATTTATAATAGACGTTGTGATATACTACCCAGATTGGACTTTCAGTATTGAAGCATTTCCTTCCCCAGCTTCCTAGGGCGCCGGCAGCTGACACCTCAGAGCTGAGCTCTAGTCCTGGGATATGCTGCTGAGAGGCATTGTCATCCTGAAAGTTAGACCGCATCCAGTGGGTGCCCCGTATCTAAAGCAGGCTATTATGGAGGCATAAATACCTGTTCAAGTTTGAAACATCTCTGAGAAGGATAATCTCAGCTCCAGATCTGCACACGGAACTGGCTGAGTACTCTGATGCAATTTCATCACAAACTTCTTCATCAGTACTGTTCCTGGTAACACTCTCCAATAAATTTCCTAAATACAAATATCTGTCTCAGAGTCTATGTTCCAAGATCCAATCAAAGTCATATATATAAATAATTTTATGTATAATTTTATATATATATATAATTAGAGTGGAAAAGCTCAATATTAAAATTGAGACTTCAATCTAGATCAGCCAGTTCCAAGTATTTTGATATTTTACCAGACAGCCTTCCTTCACTCTATTGATTCATACTATAGGCTAATAAATACACATTTAAGACACCAGGAAATTAAGAATACATCTCATTTTAAACAATATACTTTTTTTTCATTTATTTTTATTAGTTGGAGGCTAATTACTTTACAATATTGTAGTGGTTTTTGTCATACATTGACATGAATCAGCCATGGATTTACAAGTATTCCCCATCCCGATCCCCCCTCCCACCTCCCTCTCCACCCTATTCCTCTGGGTCTTCCCGGTGCACCAGGCCAGAGCACTTGTCTCATGCATCCAACCTGGGCTGGTGATCAAACAATATACTTTAACACAGAAAAACAGTTCAAGCAATTAGACAATACAGTTAACATGAAAACATTCTTATTCCACATAATAGGGTGATATGTAACATGGCTTCACAGTATCTGTTTCTGTAAGATCTTCTTTAAGGCCCCTTTCACATCCTTATTTTTCAAACTGTAGATGAGGGGATTTAGCATAGGGATCACTACCGCATAAAAGACAGAGGCAATCTTGTCCTGCTCCATTGAGTAGCTAGATGTAGGACGCAAGTACATGAAGAGAATCGTCCCAAAGAACATGGTGATGGCCATGAGGTGAGAGGCACAGGTGGAGGAGGCTTTGTGTCTTCCCTCTAATGAGGGCATCCTCAAGATGGCAACGAGGATGCATAGGTAGGAAATGAGGATGATCGTAACACAGCCGATGACATTAACACTGGAGAAAGCCATGATCGCAATGCCATTGATGCGGGTATCAGAGCAAGAGAGTTTGAGCAGGGGTGGTGTATCACAGTAGAAATGATTGATCTTATTGGAACCACAAAAGGGCAATTTGAAAGTCATTCCTGTGTGTATGGCTGCATTTCCAAAACCTGCTAGGAATGAGGTAGCCACTAGCAAGACGCAAATTCTCTCAGACATGAGAATTGGATACAGCAAAGGGTTCCAAATGGCTGCGTAGCGGTCATATGCCATCATAGCTAACAAGAAGCATTCAGTCCCCAGGAAGGAGCCAAAGAAATAGAACTGGGCAGCGCATCCATTAAAAGAAATGGCCTTCCTCTCAGCCATGAGGTTCACCAACATCTTAGGAGTGACAGAAGAAGAGTAAGAGGCATCGACAAAGGAGAGACTGCTGAGAAAAAAGTACATGGGGGTGTGGAGACAAGGATCCATCTTAATTAACACAATCATCCCCAAATTACCCACCATGGTTGCCATATAGATCAACAGAAACAATCCAAAGAGGATGACTTGTAGCTCTGAATTGTCTGAGAGTCCTAAGAGGATAAATTCTGTCACTTCTGTTTGATTCCTGGTTTGCACCTCTTTCATATATCTGGCCATTTGAGCTGCAATAAGAGAAAAGATAGACCATGCTATTTGGTCAGATGAATACATGACAGGTGGGCTTCCCTACCGGCTCCCTGGTGGACAAGCTTGCCAATACAGGAGCTTCAGTTTCGATTCTTGGGTGGGGAAGATCCTCTGGAGAGGAAATGGCAACCCACTCCTGTATTCTTGCCTAGACAATTTCATGGACAGAGGGGCCTGGTAGGATATAGTCCATGGAGTCACAAAGGGTTGGACATGACTTAGCAACTAAACAACAACAAATGCATGACAGAACTTAAACACCTCTTCACTGACATGTACACATGCAAATTTTAGCACAGTGCATAATGTGAAAAACAGTAAAAATTGTGCTAAGTTTGATACTAAAACATGAAAGCACTGTGTTGAGTTCTAGGTGTGCTGCTAACTAACAAATGACCTTAAAACAAGTGACATATGTCCATCAATTATGAGCACTTCTGGCATTAACTGTTTATTGGATAACTACAGGAACGTATCCTTAAGATGCATCTCATTATTTATGATAAATTAATTGATATTTAGCATACCTGTTAGGCACATCTCCCAGAGAAAAAATGTCAAAATGGAATGAATGAAAAGTATTGAAAATGATTAAAATTAATTAAAAAATAAAATGAATTTGAATTTTCTGGTGGTGGAGGAGGTAATTTTTAAAGTTGATGGCCAATCCAGGAGACACAATATTCCCGTATAGCCAGCATGGTTCCAACCCTACCCTAATTTTCCAGTGTCAGCATTTACAGAAAAAAAAAAAAGTCAGTTAAATATTGAGCATTTTGAATAATCCCCTTCAGTTTTTAGAGAAGCAGGCTGTAAGAATAAGCTCACATCCCGGATGACAGTAATAGAACAAGTCAGGGCAGAGAAGACTCCTACCGACACTCAGATTCACAGGATCACAACTGAAGCAGAAACCACCACCAGCAGCATGTGGAATGTTCTGGCCTCCATATTTAAATCTGGGGAATGATTTAATACGAAGTCATCCAAGCGGAGGTAAAATTTACCCCTTGAAATGTATAATGAAGTGAAATCTATGACAAAAGGAAGAAGAAAGAAGGAAAAAGATAGAAGAAAGAGAGGAAGGAAGGATGGAAGGAAGGGAGAGAGGGAGGAACAAAGGAAAAAAGAAAAAAAAAAACAACAACACATCCCCAGTCTACATTTTTAAAGTAAAAGTTTGGGCCAATTACTCTAGTGGAATTCTCTATTTCCACCCCAATTCCTCACCTGGTCCATGGACTTAGATTATAAAACAGTAGATAGCATGATACTAACTTAGTTATCTAATCATATCTCAGAGTGTTAAACCCCTTATCATTTAGAGCTTCAAGCTATTTGGTACTGTCTGAAATTAAAACATAAGGTGAAATTCTCTGGTAGTCTAATGGTTAAGACTCCATGCTTCTACTGCAAGGGGTGTGGGTTGGATCCCTGATTGGGGGAACTAAGATCCCACATACTATGTGGCATGGTCAAATATACATGGGCTTCCCCAGTGGCTCAGCGGTCCAGAATCTGCCTACAATGCAGGAGATGCACAAGACAGGGATTCGATCCCTAGACAGGGAAGATCCCCTCGAGGAAGTCACGGAAACACACGTCAGTATTCTTGCCTAGAGAATCCCATGGACAGAGGGGCCTGGTGGGCTACAGTCCGCGTGTGCCTAGTTGCTCAGTTGTGCCCGATTCTTGCGACCCCATACTGTAGCCTGCCAGGCTCCTCTCTCCTTGGGCTTCTCCAGGCAAAAATACTGGAGGGGGTTTCCATTTCCTTCTCCAGGGGATCTTCCCAACTTGGGAGTTGAAACCAGGTCTCCTGCATTGCAGGCAGATTCTTTGCCAACTGAGTTATGAGGGAGATGCCACAGTCCATAGGGCTGCACAGAGTTGGACATGGCTGAAGCAACTCAGCGTGTATATAAAGCTGGGCACTGAAGAATTGATGCTTTTGAACTGTGGTGTTGGAGAAGACTCTTGAGAGTCCCTTGGATTGCAAGGATATCCAACCAGTCAATCCTAAAGGAAATCAGTCCTGACTATTCATTGGAAGGACTGATGGTGAAGCTGAAATGCCAATACTTTGGCCACCTGATGTGAACTGACTCATTGGAAAAGACTGTGAGGCTGGAAAAGATTGAAGGCAGGGGGAGAAGTGGATGACAAAGGAGGAGATGGCTGGATGGCATCACTGACTCAATGGGCATGTGTTTGAACAAGCTCCAGGAGTTGATGATGGACAGGGAAGCCCGATGTGCTGCAGTCCATGTCGCAAACAATCAGACATGACTAAGCAACTGAACTGAATTAATATAAATCTTTTAAAAAAGACTTAAAACAGAAGATCAAAGTAATTCAGCACCTGTGCTGATATTGATGTTAAAAGATCTACTGAGCACAGTTTGGGGGAAGGGTGGCAGGATCTGGTTCCATTCTTACAAACACCACCATACAACAAGTGCCTATTCATGCTCAGATCTGCTCAGTTTCCAGTGGGACAGGGACTCAATACTCCAATAAGCAAAAAGCCTGACATTTGTATGCAGTACTTTCAGCATGTCATTGCACCCATTATCTTATCTAAGTCTCATCACAGTTCAGTGAGGGAGATAATCAAGAATAAGCCAATGAGTATTAAGAAGATTATCTTTTGTTAGCTGAGGTCAGTGAAAGATAGGAATGTCACAGCTAATCAGTGGTGAATGCTGGCTAGAACATAGGTCTCTCGATGCCACATTATTTGCTCCTCAAAACTACACTGCCTCTCTTCTGATTTCACTGGACAGATATTCAGCCTAGGTCCTTGTCCTTGGACTAAACTTGCTGTTTGAACGTCACAGAAAAGCATCTTCAGCAGGTATTAAAAAGAAGGAATGGGTATTTTCTTCTCTTCTTCAACAAGAAAGAGTCTGTGAGAGTACTTTTCCATCAGAAATAGCAGAAAGAATAAAATGCTCTAGAAACTTTGGTGTGTGTTAGGCACATAAAGAAAGGCAATGATGTGTAAAAATAATAAGTACTAAATTAGGTTAATCATTCCCTGTGATCTAAAAGTTCTGTGTTAAGTATTTTTCCTGAATTATTTTATTTAAATTCTGTGATATATGCAGTATTATAGTCCTCTTTTTGCACATGAGAAATGAGAGGTACAAAAGATTGGTAACTACTGCTCAGAGTCCCAGAGATAGCCTTTGGATGTCTAATTTAATGTCAATGCAGTTCTTCTCTTAACATTTGAGGTTATTTATAAGGACCTTGTCAATAATAGGTGTGAGCACTAATATATATAGATGATATTGTAATTCTCAGAACTGTATTAATACATTAGAATCCATTTACCTACATTAGGAAAAAATGTGTATATCTCCTAAAAAGAAAATATAATTATAGAGGCTGAAAATTGTCTTTTTCATAACTCACTCTCATTAATTTGTCTTTTAGCAAAATACCATTCATTTTACACCTAGCATTGCAAATTACATGCTTCATTCTCTCTTCCTTAGCAAATACATTTCTTGTTTTTGTGAAATATACTCTTCCCCCTAGCTGAGAGTTTGCAGTCAACCATTTAGTCCAGATATTCTTCATCTGGGTTTTCAATTTCTAAGAGTTTGTGAAAATAGTAAGATTTCCTTAAAATCTCTGGTGTTTAAAAAAGCATTCAAGTCATATTAGTTATTCTCCTTAGTTTTCTCCTAAAGACTAACAAATTTTGTATTGGTAAAGATGGACAGAGCAGCTATTAAACATACTTTCTTAGTCATTCAGTATTCTCAGAACCTTGGGTCTGTGGGTAATTGGAGAAATTAACAAGACTGTGAGTTTTTCTTCAGATCAGTAAACTACATGGGACACAACTTTAATATTTTTTTCTTACCTTTCTTAATTGGTTAACTTCTACTTGATCCCTTTGCCTGTTCTTACCCAATGTCCAAATTCACCAGAAAAACAAATCAGGAGGCAAGAAAACATAAAAACTTTTTAGAAAAGTTTCCTCTGATTGTCCCAGGTTAAGCAGTAGACACAGTTGCAAAGGACTTCAGACACCAACCAGTAGAGACAAGAAAACTGAAACACTTATACCTTTCCTGTCACGAGAGAATCACTTACACTCAGCAGAGACTGAGTCCTTCTTATTTTTACTTTTCCTTTAAGGTAAGAATCCCAGTATGTTAAAATGCAAAATACATTTCAACATATAGAATACATTGCTGCAGTATATTTGTAATACTGTTTGCAGCTATTTCCAGTTGGAGAGTCCCTAGACCAGAGTCTGGAGTAAGCATCTGACATTTTAAATAGGATATATTGTTCTTATGGCTCTGGGGACTGTGTTCCTCATGTCATCTCATTTTAATATACTTTTTTTTTTTTTTTTCCCCTCTGCAACTAAGGGAATCACGTGTCTCTTTCATGTTCCTCTCCTTTACCCTTGGGATATCTGGGGCTAAATCGAATGAATTTTCAGATGAGGATTTCTAACCACTGTTTTGATTTTTTTTTTGGATTCATTGCTTCATTGCTGTCAGACTCTCACTAGTTGCCACGAGCAGGGACTGCTGTCTCGTGGCAGTGAGTAGGCAGGCTTCTCATGGTGGGTCTCTTGTTGCCGCGCACGGGCTCCGGCGTGTGGGCTTCAGTAGTTGTAGCTCATGGACTCCAGGGTGCTGAGTGCTGAGGCACAGGCTTAGTAGCTCCAGCCTCAGGTCTCCCCATTCCAGGGCATGTGGGATCTTCCCAGACCAGGGATCGAACCCATGTCCCCTGCACTGGCAGGCAGATTCCTAGTCAGGGAAACACCAGGGAAGCACCTCTAATCACCATTAAAAACCCTTTTACTGCCATCCCAACAGTTAGTGGCCTGGTCCCCTGGGGAACATTAAAAATATCCACAAAAGAACAGGTTAGTTCAATCTCTGATCTTGCCTTGTATAAGGGCTTTGGGTACATAGGGGAAATTATGCTACCTTAATCATGGTGATGGACTAATCAAAGGAGGTAAAGGGAGGTAGGAAGAACAAGGATTGACCTGACTTTCCGTCCTGGCTATCTGTCACTGATTGTGTGACTTTGGATAATCCATCAAACCTCTTTATATCTCAGCTTTTTCATTTCTATGTAGGAATACTGACACCCACCTCATAGATTGAATCTGTAGATAAATGGATGAATGCATGTGAATTGTTGCATCAAATACATATAGACAGCTGACTGATAAGCAAGAGTTTCCCCCACTCTGACTCTCCTCCTTACTTTCTAGAATAAGAAATAGTTATCAGCCTATGTAGCCTAGATTGATGCTCACAAGTTTCCCACTGGCTAAATGTATCTTCCATATAAGGGATAAAGAGTCTGAAATAAATTGATCAACATATGATGATCATTTATATTATCTATGTCACTTTGAGAGGATACCCCAATTAAATTCTCTCAGTACAATGTAATCAATGTAATTTGCACTAGATGCTGGGGGACACAAAGACTTAAAAGATACATTGCTTTATGTCTAACAATTCAGACAGTATTTGCATTATTTTGGTTAAATCTTAGCTTTTCCTTGGAGGGAAAATACAGTAGGCTCCTATCAACACAGAGTCTGAAACATAACTGGCAAACAATGAAGTTTACTTAGTAAGTAAATAAATAACCTTTCTTCAATTAATAGTGAATTTATTATTACACAGGAGTGTGAATGGAAGTTGGAAGAAAGATCACATGGCACTAAGAGATCAATGGTAAGGGAAATAGGACTGAAAGGGCCCGAGGTGAGAACACCGTGGTGGAAGGAGACCCCTGGACAGCACAGGAGTGATTAACTGTGGACAGGATAGGAGGTAGGTCCTAGTCAGGCCAAGCTGTGAAGCAGAAAGTCTCAAGGAGCTTCAGAATGAGAAAATAATTAATTTCTAAACCCAGTTTAAGTGTCATTCAAAGAGGCACCAGACGGACTTCCCTGGCAGTCCAGTGGATAAAAATCCTCATTGTAATTCAGGGGATATGGGTTCAATTCCTGGTCAGGGAACTAGGATCATACATGCCCCAGAGCAACTAAGCCTACCCACCACAGCTGCTGGAACCAGCTGGCCTCAGCTACTGAGCTGATGTGCCACAGCTGGAGTCCCTGTCTGCAATGAAAGATCCCACGTGAAGCAACAAAGATTCCACATGCTGCAACTAAGACCTGGTGCAGCCAAATAAATAAATATCTTAGAGAACAGACAGCATTGTATCTTCCTACTACCAAGATGAGAACCATTAGAAGTTAGGATGCGATGAGATCTCCATGGAGTTTTCTGAGAATTCACCTTGGAAATAAGAATGTGAGATTGGCATCATAAAAGACAAACCACTGACAAGCTGTATTGCAGTTTTCACGGCGAACCATGGGGCTCCCAAGTCCAAAAAACAGCTGCAATTTATTCATCACAAAACAGAGGTAATGCTGACTAACGAAGATATGACTTTTCCGATTGAAATCATGGTACCATCAGAAGATTCAATTGACTAAATATGGAAATTACCCTGCAGAATCTCTGATGAATAAATGTTCAAAACATGTTCATTTTCTGCAGCCCATTTTTTTTTTCCTTTTCCTATCCACCAGGCTCTCAATGGCAACCCACTCCAGTGTCCTTGCCTGGAGAATCCCAGGGACGGGGGAGCCTGGCAGGCTGCCGTCTCTGGGATTGCACAGAGTCAGACACAACTGAAGTGACTCAGCTGCAACAGCAGCATCAGGCTCTCAAAAAAGATGAGTTTCAAAAATTTGGGTGTTGTAGCTGTTGTTGTTAAATTTCAATCTCTTATTGCAGATTCTTTCAGATTAAATAGAGAAATAGAGTTTAAATATGAGATGGTTGGATGGCTTCACTGACTCAAAGGACATGAGTCTGAGCAAACTCAGGGAGACATTGATGGACAGGGAAGCCTGGCCCATGCTGCAGCCCATGAGCCCGCAGAGTCAGACACGACTGAGTGACTAAACGGAAACAAAACATGGCCACTTTGTGGAGCATTGAAGACTCATCCTCTTTGAAGTGACTTCAGGCATCAGTAAGCAGGGCTTTCTAAATTACGGTCAAAGTAATATCATGAAGGCCGTTTGGGGGTTGTAAAAACAGTGCATGTAGCATTCATCATTGACTCAGTTACCACAACTAGAGAGGCTGAAAAAAATCCCCATGTGTTTCCTTCTTTTATCATTAAAGTTGAAAGGAGAGAGAGTGAAATTCCATAGGGAATTACAGTTCCTCAAATCTTTGAGTCTCCTGTGAGTGCAAACACCATTTCATCATATTTCCTCTGGGAGAAGGGATGACTCTGAAACTTAAATACTTCCTGCAAGTAGAAGCAAAAGTGGGATGAGCAGATGGCTCAGGGACAGCAGGAGGGTGATTGCTCATCTTGGGATTCCTCTCAGAATATTTGTTCAGCATAACTCAGTAAGAGAAGAGGAGACACTGGACCTCTCCCCGAAAGGTAAAAAACAAACGAAAACCACACACGCTGGTCCCATGTCAGTGTGTTTGGGGCTGAAAATAAATATAACCTGCTCAGAGTGGAGTGTTAGGCCACTCAGAGCTCCTTTGGGCATGGATTTCCTTGGCATCAGGTCCATGCCGTCTTAAATTTTACAAAAGAGATATAGACCACCACGGGTTTGACTCTTAGATGCCTCATTCTAACTCAGAATTTAAACTGCTAGAATTGGAAAGCTCCATAGAGTTTGCATTCTCACTCCCATTCATTTTGCAGATAAGGAAGCTGCATCTCACAGCAATTCATCAAGTTCAAACAATTAATTTAGTTGATGGAAGTATTACTAACAATCACACCAAGATTTAGCTTATTACGAATGTATGCAAGCTGTGTGCTAAGTCACTCCAGTTGTGTTTGACTCTCTGTGGCCCCATGGACTGTATCCTGCCAGGCTCCGCTGTCCAAGGGATTCTCTAGGCTAGAATACTGTAGTAGATTGCCATGCCCTCCTCTAGGGGATCTTCCAGAACCAGGGATTGAACCTGGGTCTCTTACATCTACCTGCACTGACAGGCAGGTTCTCTACCACTAGCACCACCCGGGAAGTCCATTATGAATGACCACACCCCAGTGAAAGATGCACTATACTACTCTACTTTCTTGTCTTTCTTGAGCAATAAACTAAATAGAGTAGATTCAGTCTGACTTCTTTCAGTCAGAGGGTGCTACTTATTTCTAAATTCATATTTTGGTTTAGTTTGGTTTACTCTAGCCCACTCCCTTCTTAGAATTCTTCAATGGACCAGATATCCATAAAAACAGAGAAAGAAGCTTACCAATGCATGCTCCTGTGTGTTCATAGAGATGGATAACACTTTCCCTGTTCTCCCAAGAGAGGAATACTTGAATCTTAACAATCCTGGTTGCTTCTAAAGATCAGAGAAACCAAAGAACTAATTCAATGCCCATGAATAATAGGCAAGACAGGAAAGAAATAAAGGTGGGCACAAAAATAAAGATCTATAACTGCCATCAAATCATATATACACAGAAGATGACAAAGTAAAGTAGATTCTAGACTGAGAGCCAGCTCTGTTACTTACTGGCTTTTGACTGTTTGGAAGCTGTTTAGTATCTAGCCTTGCTCTTTTCAGATGCAAGATGGAGATAATGCTGACACCTACTTCATAGAGCTGTGATGAGGATGAAATTACATGATGTGTGAAATAAATGAAAATTCTGGCATACAGTTAGTGTTCTGGCCTTTTAAAAAATATTATTATTCACTGCTTTATCTTATATTGCTCACCCTCTGCTCCAAGTATTTCACTTTCTGTGTATGTGTTTGTGTGTGGGGAGTGGGGTGGTGTGATGCGTTATATACTGAGACCCTAGGATCTTTTTGTGTGTGTTTGTGTGCCTATCTGTAATGAGAGTTAATGTTTGTTGTCTGCTTTGTTTTAGAAAGAAGGGGCACTCAAAACTATTCCTTGCTAATTAATTAGGCATATATTCACACCAATCAGGTCAAACATTTGGTACTATGTGGTAAATGACCTCAGAACACCAAGGTCTTTGGAGAAGAAGATTTGCCGTCCCCAAGACATTAACATCTTCTCCTATGTTGGCTGAGTTCCTGCAGAAAACCCATGGCCATCACCTTCCCCAAAGCCATTTGATTTGCCCTGTGGATCACTGAATCGAATTACTGGGAGAATTTTTAAGAATCATCTCAAACAATAAGCTAAATCCAGACACATATAAAATTGAAAAGATGGATAAAGAAAACCACTCAGTGGTGACTGAGTTTATCTTTATGGGCATCACTCAAGACCCTCAGCTGCAGATCATCTTTTTTGTGGTCTTCCTCTTGGTCTACCTGCTCAATGTAGTGGGGAATGTTGGGATGATTATCCTGATCATAACAGACACTCAGCTTCACACACCCATGTATTTTTTCCTCTCCAACCTCTCTTTTGTCGACCTGGGCTACTCCTCAGCCATTGCCCCCAGGATGCTGGCTGACTTCCTAACAAAGCGCAAAGTCATCTCTTTTTCCAGCTGTGTCACCCAGTTTGCGTTTTTCGTAGGCTTTGTGGATGCCAAGTGCTATGTCCTGGCTGCCATGGCCTATGACCGCTTCGTGGCCATCTGTCGACCCCTCCACTACAGCGCTCTCATGTCCAAGCGAGTCTGCCTGGCTCTCGTGCTGGGCTCCTACCTGGCTGGCTTGGTGAGTTTAGTGGCCCACACTTCCCTCACTTTCAGTCTGAGTTACTGTGGTTCCAACATCATCAACCACTTCTTCTGTGAAATCCCACCGCTCTTAGCCCTCTCTTGCTCGGACACCCACATCAGCGAGATCTTGCTCTTCAGTCTCTGTGGCTTCATTGAATTCAGCACCATCCTCATCATCTTTATCTCCTATGCCTTCATCCTCGTTGCAATTATCAGAATGCGCTCAGCCGCAGGCCGCCTGAAGGCTTTCTCCACTTGCGGGTCTCACCTCACTGGCGTCACGCTTTTCTATGGCACAGTCATGTTTATGTACCTGAGGCCAGCATCCAGCTACTCCCTGGATCAAGACAAATGGGCCTCTGTGCTCTACACTGTTATCATCCCCATGCTGAATCCCTTGATCTACAGTTTACGGAACAAGGATGTGAAGGCTGCCCTCAAGAAAATAACTGGAAAGAAAACTTAATAATATTAATAACAAAAATGAAAAAAAAATAGCAACACAGGTAAATAATAGTGGTGGAAGGATGTGGCAGGAAGTAAAAAGTGCTAGTAGCTTTCCCATAAGCACTACAAGTTACCAACTACTTGCCGAGCCAATCTTCTTTTTTTTTATATTGAGGTATAGTTGATGTGCCATTTTGTATGTTTCCATGTACAGCATACTGATTCAAAAATTTTAAACATTATACCTCACTTATAGTTATTATAAAATACTGCTTATATTCCTTGTACTGTACAAAATATTCTTGTAGCTTATTTATTTTGTATATTTGTTATATTGACTAGTTTGTTTTGTTTTGTTAGATTCTACCTGTAAGAGATATCATGCATTATTTGTCTTTCTCTGTCTGACTTACATCACTAAGCATTATACCCTCCAAGTTTATCTTTTTTTTTTCCCATTTATTTTTATTAGTTGGAGGCTAATTGCTTTACAATATTGTAGTGGTTTCTGCCATACATTGATGTGAATCAGCCATGGATTTACATGTATTCCCCATCCCGGTCCCCCCTCCCACCTCCCTCCCCACCCCATCCCTCTGGGTCTTCCCAGTGCACCAGCCCCAAGCACTTATCTCATGCATCCAACATGGGGCTGGTGATCTGTTTCACCCTCCAAGTCAATCTTAAATTCTGAAGGACTTTCAGTAATCTTTAACTCTATTATCTAAAGCAAAGATAAACTAATACTTTTGAAAATCAAGTTGAGAAAGATGCATTAGTTGTTTTTTTTAAATTCTTATTGGAAGATAGATCATTTTCAATGTTGTATTAGTTTCAGGTGTACATTAAAATGAATCTGATATACATATATCCACTCTTTTTTAGATTCTTTTCCCATATAGGTCATCACAGAGTATTGAGTAGACTTCCTGATGCTAATTATCTATTTTGTATATAGTAGTGTGTCTGTCTAGAGAAGGCAATGGCACACCACTCCAGTGCTCTCGCCTGGAAAATCCCATGGGCAGAGGAGCCTGGTGGGCTGCTGTCTATGCGGTCGCACAGAGTTGGATACAAGTGAAGCGACTTAGCAGCAGCAGTGTGTATGTCAATTCCAATCTTCCAATTTATCCCTCCCTCACATTAACTGCTGACATACATGTTTTTTTTTGTTTGTTTGTTTGTTCATGTTTTTGAAATTGGCACATAGGTTGATTAGGAATGGAGACAGGACATGAAAGAGGAAATAAGTAACCAATCACTCTAAAGAATATTTCTTTTCAGAGTGATGAAGAATGATAGATTCAAATGTTGAAATTTTCTCTACTGTGAAAGAAAACTTAGCTAAATACATGAGGAATGGGGCTGATGTGAAGGATGACTTAACTCATCCCAGGATCCTTTCACTCATATATTCAGCAAAACCTTATAAATGCTAGATATGTGCCTCTGGAGGATACAAACATGAGACACAGATGTGCCATGGAAAGAAGTTTGCTGTGCTTCCAAAGAGAGTTTACTGTGCTTTCTCTCTCTGTAACTCCTGCCACCAATAAAATCAGGAGCTATGAAAAGGGAAAGAATGAGGGCAGGAAGAGAAGAGGGTGACAGGGTGAGATGGTTGCATGGCATCATCAACCCAATGGACATAAGTTTGAGCAAACTCTGGGAGACAGTGAAGGGCAGGGAAGCCTGGCACACTTCAGTCCATGGGGTCCCAAAGAGTTGGACACGACTGAGAAACTGAACAACAATGCAAAGCCCAAGAATAAGAGCTGGCAACTCAGGCTCTGCTAACTAGGTTTGTGAGTATTGACAAGACTTTTTTTTCTGTCCTCAGTTTTCCCTGATGCCAAGTGGTTGGTTTCACCTAATAATCACTGGTACCCTATGATCTCTTCTGCTTAACATTGAAAAGGGTAGACATCTGAGTTTGGTCAACCTCACATATCTACATCCTTTCAGTCCTCAGAGAAGCTCTAGGATACAGTTTGGATCGATCCCTAAGGCTAATTTTAGCAAGACTGTAATGTGTATAGGACTGGCTGTCCAACTCTCATTGTTAATTTCCCCTCTGCCTCCCTTTCCCTCTCTTCTAATTGTAAGTAAACTCTAGCCTCTTGGGGGGCCAGGAGTCTTCATGTTTTCCACCATAATCCCAAGGCCCTTATCAAAGAAGAGTTCCATTAACTCTGACGTATCAGTGACTGATGATAGAGGAGAATACAACTTCTCTTTGTGTGTTCTCAATGCTATGATGTGGGTGCACGCGTGTGTCCAATTCTTTGTGATTCCATGGACTGCAGCCCTCCAGGTTCCTCTGTCCATGGAGTTATCCCAGCAACAATACTGTAGTGGATTGCCATTTCCTACTCCAGGGGATCTTCCCAACACAGGGATCGAACCCCCATCTCTTGCATCTCCTGCATTGGCAGGCAGATTCTCTTTTACCACTGTGCCACCTGGGAAGTGGAGAAGGAATGACAACCTACTCCAGTATTCTTGCTTGGAGAATTCAATAGACAGGCCATGGGGGTCACAAAAAGTCAGACACAACTGAGAGACTGAGCACCTGGGAAGCCTACAAATCTTGAATTAGAAAGCAGGAGTGCTAGTATCAGGATCGGGTAAAGACAGACACTGGGATCTAAGGACACCTAAGTTTTTCTCAGATATGTTGAAATTCCATCACATCATCCATTTCAAATACTTACAATGTTTCTATCTCAGCCTTTCCTCCAGTCCAATATAGTGAAAGTTCAGGGAAACACAATGGTTGCCTTAAAATATAGAGCACCCCCACTATCATGAAAAGCATCAGAGAGTTTTAGGGATAGAAGCCTCAGAATTTGCCAGTCTTTCTAATCGGTGTCATTATATAGGAGTTGAAATTGATCTGACTCAAAATCACTCAATCATATCATGAGTTCTTAAAGTATCCCTGGTGTCACATTATGGAGGAAACTACAGGGGTTAATACACAGATGTAGAGTTGGGAGAAGGAAATGGCAACCCACTCCAGTGTTCGTGCCTGGAGAATCCCAGGGACGGGGGAGCCTGGTGGGAGGCCGTCTATGGGGCCGCACAGAGTCGGACACGACTGAAGCGACTTAGCAGCGGCAGAGTTGGCAGTCCTGAAACAGTCCAGAGATTTAGCTTCTGTTTTAAGTGTTTTTGTTTTTATTTTTAATAATCCAATGAATAATCCTATATGCTATGTGAAAAATAAGAAAACGGGGCTTTCCTTTCCCATTAACTACAAACCAAGTAATATATGTCATAATTTTTAAAAAAGAAAAGAATAGTAGCTTCACCACCAGAAAAATCTCTGAATATCATTTCTGTGTCTCAAATCAATATTCAGTGACTTTGCTATGAAAGGACTACCTTTTTTTTTTTTTCTCTTTCTTAGTTTATAGTTGTATCCAGTCAGTAAATGAATCACTTTAAATTTCTTTAGGTTCCTACAACAATGAATAGTGGTAAGCATTATTCCCATTTTAAAGAGGATAAAACCAAAATTCAGAAAGATCAATAAACTTGTCAAATGTAAGTAACAGAGTCAAAAGTTGATCCGAGGGCTCTACTTTCCACTCTGACCAATGGCAAATATTCAGGCTTTGTAGTATTTGAAAATAGTCCTCATATAGGTTCTGCTATTTCTTTCTAAGACTTTGGACAACTTAATAAGTCTCTATAAGCCTACATTTCTTTACCTATTAAATAGGAATAATAATGCTTACTTTTTTGGCATTTGTCCAACAATATGCAGTGATCTCTATTAAAAATATCTCATAAAAGTATTTAATAAACATAAATTCCTCCTATTTTTTCTTCATTTATATCTTTACTGAGAAAAATATCACTGTAACTGTGATGCAATTAAAGAGGAAACTAATTTTTTTCCATATAATTGGTGGTTGAAGCATTATATCAACTTATAATGGAAAGAGACAAGTGGATAGAAGTTGGATCACCTTAGTCTTAGTCCCACCAATAATCATGTCAGATAAATCCTGCAATGTCTCTGTACTGTAGTCTCTTCAACAATAAAATGAAGGCATTATTTACACTTCACCTATCCTATTAGTTTGCTCAAATAAGTATACATAAATGTCTGGTGTTTAAAAAGGCTTGAATTATCTTTCATACATTAAAAATTTTATCCATCAATACAATCATAATAAAGGTAAGTATTTTGATTTTGATCATATTATCTACAATAGACTAGAAAAACCTTTTGAACAGCTATTTCCTTTAATCAACAAAGAACTGATAAACACCATATTAAAAGCAACTAAAGATAAAAACTGATGCAGGAGCGATTAATACAGAAGATGCCAGAGTGAGATAAAGCTGAGGCTAAATTCAGATTGTCCACTCTCAAGCTGTAAAAGCTCAGGTGAGATTATTTTTTTTAACAATTGGTGCTTAAATCTATCTATCTATCTGTCTATCTATCATTTCTGACTTCACCTAGTTGACATTCTTCAGTTCAGTTCAATTGCTCAGTCATGTCCGACTCTTTGGTTCCTCTGTCCATGGGATTCTCCAGGCGAGAATACTGGAGTGGGTTGCCATGCCCTCCTCCAGGGGATCTTTCCAACCCAGGGACTGAACCTGTGTCTCTTACACTCCTGCATCTTTACCACTAGTGCCACTTGGGAAGCCCCTTAGAGAGGATACCAGGCATAATTAGGGTCTGAGATTCCTCATCCTATCCCATAGTTACCCCATTCCCTAACATGGAAAGTGTAAAATTGCCAAAGTCCTTTGCTTAGTATTCTAAGTCCTCTTCCTTAAACCCCTTCTCTGATATTGTTCCTCCCTGCTTGTTTTGTGCAAAAATTCTCCAATAAAGTTATTTCTTGAATGGCCTTCACATTTTTCTACCTCTGTCTTCTTCCCAGCTCTCTACTCCTTCCGTCTCTACTTCTGCTTCTCTAGTAGTCTGAACTCCACGCCTCGGAATATTCAAACTTATCTCTTCCTTCAAGGACCAGCTTACATACCACTCTCCAAAAAGCCGTCATTCTCTGATCTACGGAACTGCTTAAAAAAAAAACCCTGCTGCTGCTAAGTCGCTTCAGTCGCATCCGACTCTGTGCGACCCCATAGACGGCAGCCCACCAGGCTCCCCCGTCCCTGGGATTCTCCAGGCAAGAACACTGGAGTGGGTTGCCATTTCCTTCTCCAGTGCATGAAAGTGAAAAGCGAAAGTGAAGTCGCTCAGTCGTGTCCGACTCTCCGCGACCCCATGGACTGCAGCCTACCAGGCTCCTCCGTCCATGGGATTTTCCAGGCAAGAGTACTGGAGTGTGGTGCCATTGCCTTCTCCGAAAAAAAAAAAACAAAAAACCCTACTCTTCTGAATAGCAAATCCTTTAATTGATAAGTTGCACCTGTGGATGTGATAGTTATGCACATATGTGTATAAATGCCTTGAAACACAAACACTATATAAAATGTGCTTGGGTGTTGCCATGGCAATAGAAACCTCATAATGGACTGAGAAACTTTATGAAAAGAAAGGAGTGAGTTGACATATTTGATGCCTAGACAGCTTCAGACAACCAAGCTCCGAAACTAAGCAGCCACTTGAGGTGCTCTGAAAACAGCTGTTTTGATATCTTGTATTTAACTCTGCCAGATCAAATGTTAGTGAAATAAGCCTCTTCACCAGACCTGGCTTCTGGAGACAGGAATAAGAGCCCATAATAAAATCAGTGCTATGAATGCCATCCACAGATGACACCTGAAATTCAGCATTTTCAGCTTCATCTTAGGTATTTGCTCTGACATCCCGCCTCTTAGAAGTATGAGAAAGTGTTAGTCCCTCAGTTGTGTCTGACTCTTTGTGACTCCAAGGACTGTAGCCCACCAGACCCCTCTGTCCATGGGATTCTCCAGGCAAGAATACTGGAGTGGGTTGCCATTTCCTTCTCCAGGGGATCTTCCCAACCCAGGGATGGAACCCAGGTCTCCCGCCTTGCAGGTGGTTTATTATCTGAGCCACCGGGGAAGCCCAAACAAAGAGAGTGGGTAGCCTATTCCTTCTCCCAGGGATCTACCCGACCCAGGAATCAAACTGGGGTCTTCTGCATTGCAGGTGGATTCTTTACCAGCTGAGCTACCAGGGAAACCCCTTAGAAGTACAAGTTACATTGAACTCAAATATACCTTAAAATTTCTTGCTTCTAGTCCTATGCATCAGATAAAACTAACCCACCTAGAAAACGCATGCTTCTATTTTATGTCACAAATCAGTTATTACTTTTTCTAGGACTCACTCCTGAAATCACCTTCCAGATTTTTCCCATCTGTAAAATGGTACCAATATTACCTACGACATGGAGTTTCTGTGAAAACAAAGCAAGATAATGTTACCAAGACCAGTTGTCCCTTTGCTTGAGAGTTTTATTTTTTTTTTGCTTACTATCTTGGAGTAAATATCAATTGTGCAAACTTTTACTCTCAAAAGGGCCCTAATTCAGATATTAAAATATAAGAAAATCCCAAGTAGTGCATTTAAGCATTTTGGGTCTTAATTAATGGCAGCAGTCCTTTCTGCTAGAAAAGCACTGCACATATAATTTTTCTATAACATTAAAACACATACTCTTTTTATATGAAGCAGGTGGTGCCAGCAGTAAAGAACCTGCTGCTGATGCAGGAAACACAAGAGATTCAGGTTCAACCCCTGGGTGGGGAAGATCCCCTAGAGGAGAAAATGGCAACCCCCCACCCCCACCCCAGTATTCTTGCCTGGAAAATTCCATGGACTGAGGAGTCTGGTGGGCTTCAGTCCAGGGGACCACAAAGAGTCAGACAAGACTGAGCACGGGAAGTTTTCTTGGTAGACTGTGAAACTTTCGGGGAGTCTCTTTTCATCCGCAAGTCCTGTGATATAACGAGATTGAGCTGGTGTCTTCTACGCCGTTTTTGCATCGGCAAGCAGGTTCTTTACCCCCAGACCACGTGGGAGGCCCAAATGGCACGCTGATGTGCTCTTACATAGTAGAGCTGGGAAGAGAGCTAACTTCAATTGGTTCCTCGCCCAGTATTCTGCAAACAGGGAAACGTACAGCATTGTAGAAAATGATAAGTATAATTAGAATTGAGAAGAGGTTTGAGAATTGAGAAGGCCTTTGTGAAGGTCTGGTACATGGCTGTATTCAATCTGATATTTTTGATTAAATTGATGTCAAGATTTAGACAGTATTGTGTTGTGAAGCATTTGATGAACCCCCCCCCCCCATTGCCTATGGTTTATGGTGAGCTGAACCATTGAAAGTTCAAATGGGCCAAAAAGGCACTATTGATGTTTAAGTGAAGGAAAACAGAAAAATAGATGATATCAAAGAAGCAATTCAACTTTCAGATGATTTTAGAATAGACATATTGATAACAAATAATTTGTTTCCCTGTGACTTTTCTCCTTTTCAACATTTTACAAACCTCATGCTTTCTAACAGTAATATTAAATTAATTTTGTTCTCTTAAAGGGAAAAGATACCTATTGAGAAAGCTGGTACCATGTTGTATGATGCATGATAGTAGTGTTTCTATACCTACACTGATTGCATTATTGTTCTTAAAATTAATACAACATATCCAAAAAGTGAAAACTGTTTCAGAAGAAATTTTGACAGGTTTATAATATATACACTTTAAAATTATTTTATAATAAATATCTTATAGAGAGATTAGAGATATCTAGATAAAGAGAACATTGATTGCTTTTATTTATTTTTGGTTGCACAGCATGTGGGATCTTAGTTCCTCAACCAGGGATTAAATCCATGCCCCCTGCATTGGAATTGCAAAGTATTAAATAAAAAGCCCCTGCTTTTAATTTTTTAAAACATTCTTTAAACCAGTGATGTTTCCTTCACCTGTTTAATCAGAGATAGTCCTTTTTTTTTTATTGTGTACAACCTTTGTATTCAATTAAATAGTTGCATTAATTACTGGACATCTGTAAAACAGAAATTACCTTCTTTTTATTTTATTCTAAATTGTGAAATAAGCAAGTGATAAAAATTTTAGAAACCACTACTTCTGTACTCAAAGGTCATCTTTAAGCTTTTGTTTGTTTATTTGTTTTTGCTATTCTCTTAATTTAAGGAATGATTCTTTTCTAAAAACATCAATGGTTGAAAAGCTTCAAAATGCAGGAATCGTTTCCACACATTTGTGATACACACATGTATATCTGTCTGCTATACAGCATTCAGAAAAACCTTTCAAAACTAGCTGTGTCATTTCACCCTTCTTGATAATACTTACATATTTCTAAGAATAAATTCCTACTCCTTACCACAATCAGCTTAGTCCTGCATGGTCTGGCTATTGTCTGCTCACCACACACGTCCTGCTTCTCACTAGGTTTCTTTATCCCCTCAGACAGAGAAAGCTGTTTCCAGTCTTTGCCACAAACCCCCTTTACGTAGAAAACGCTTCTCAATGTGATTGCTTCTCCTTCCAATCTTTGTATGCAGCTTGTCTGTCACTGCTCATTGATCGGTTGTTACCCTATTCCATTTATCATAATTTGCTGATGTAAGTGTCCATATTATATGTATATTATAAATATTTATGTACACATAATGAAAGGAAGTATTTATATTTTATTTAGCATTATGTTCTATAGTCATTCAATAATAATAGTGAATGAATGAGTTTATTCACTCATTCACATTTGACCAAATCTTCTGCTTCTGACCATTGCTCTCCTCCTGTCCACACAATCAGCCTAGGACCACCAGGAATAAGCCTATAGTCAGATAAAATCAGACTTATTGATCCACTATAAAGAGGAATACCACACACCAAGATTTAGGGGAAAGGGTAGGGTTCAACTAAATGTTAAATGAAGAAATATTTGATAGATTCATTTCACAACAGGGCTGTGTGTAACAAGGTCAAAATCCGGTCTAAACCACAAAGTAGCCACAGGGTCTTGGTTCCTTGGAAACTACAAAATTAAGATAGATGTGAACTGTGGCATCCAAAAACTCTTTTATGAAGTTCTGCATCTGAGTTAAAAATTGAGAATTCTTCCTTCAAGGCCCTTTACATACTTCATGTATAGTTAAGATAGCCGAAGCTAAGATAATTCACCTTATTGATATGATTTAAAGAAATCACTTACAGAGAGTCTATGATTTTAGAGAAGCAAGATTTTTCAGGGAGTAAGAAAAGAGTAGTCACTCAATAAAGCATGTTGCTTTGATACATGAAAGCTGTGGTTTGTCCTTGGGGGAGCCATGAGGCTTGCTGAGTTTGCAGCTGGAATGATGTGCCTTTTATGAGTTGGCAGGGCAGATAGTGACCGTCAGAGCTACTTTTCACTCTACCACTTCATATTCAGAAGTCAATCATCTTATATTAATGGCTGACATGGTGTCCCATTGAGAGCTCTTCATGTCCTCTGTTTTGCCAGAGCTCTTCTTAGAGCTCCTTTTACATCTTGGTTCCTTAGGCTATAGATCAAGGGGTTGAGCATGGGTGTGATCACAGTGTAGAACACCGCGATGATCTTGCCCCCAGCCCTGGAGGTCTTTGACTGGGGTCTCATGTACATGAAGATGCCAGTTCCATAAAATAAGGCCACCACTGTCAGATGGGAAGCACAAGTGGACAGAGCCTTGTGCCTTCCAGAGGCTGACCGCATCCTGAGAACTGTCAGAAGGATCCGCGCATAGGAAACAACAATGAGGAGAAAAGGAATGAAGACAATGATGACGGTGAAGACGAAAACAACCATCTCGGTAAACGAGGTGTCAGTGCAAGCCAACCTCAGGATGGAAGGAACCTCACAGAAGAAGTGATCCAGGACATTGGGTCCACAGTAGGGTAAACTCAAGGTGAAGATGTTGATGACCGTGGAACTCAGGAAACTACTGGCCCAAGAAACTCCTGCCAGCTGGACACAGGTGCTTTGGTTCATAATGACTGTGTAGTGAAGAGGGTGGCAGATGGCCACATATCTGTCATAAGCCATGACACCGAGGAGAACACATTCAGTCATTCCAAAGGAGAGAGAGAAGTACATCTGAGTAGCACATCTAGAAAATGGGATGGTCTTCTTTCTGCCCACCATGTTGGACAGCATTTGTGGGACATCAGTGGATGTGTAGCAGATATCCAGAAATGATAAATTGGTGAGGAAGAAGTACATTGGAGTTTGGAGACGTGTTTCTAACTGGATGATAGTAATAATAATAATATTCCCCACCACGGTTAATAAATAGAAGAACAAGAACATAATAAAAAGAATGAGCTGCATCTTTGGCTGTGACGAGAGCCCCAGGAACACAAATTCAGTCACAGTGAAGTTTGTTTTTATTGTATTCATTTTTGAGGTCACCTCTCTTTCATAGAACCATCCACTCACCTGAAGAAGAAATCAAATGCCTTCTAGGTCACAATGTTGGAAATTTAGGATATAACTAAGACAGCAAGGAGAAGTCTTGGTCTGATGATGTATTTTGAGTATATGAGGTGGAAAGCATTTCTTCTCTTTCAAAGGAAATATTCCTTGAGAATAGTCAAACTCAAATACTGATGAAGTGAAATAGACAGTCTTGTCTTTTCTCTAAGGGTGTGTGCTTTTGGCTGTTCATAATCTTTTCAAGGGCTTCCTCGGGGCTCAGTGGTAAAGAGTCTGCCAGCAATGCAGAAGACGCAGGAGACACATGTTCGATCCCTGGGTCGGGAAGATCCGTTGGAGGAGGGCACAGCAACCCACACCAGTATTCTTGCCTGGAGAATCCCATGGACAGAGGAGCCTGGCGGGCTACAGTCTAGAGGGTAGCAAAGAGTCAGACAGGACTAAAGTGACTAAGCATGCACGCACGCAATCTTTCCAAATCATACCCATTCTTCAAAACCTTCCTTATGCTTCTCTCTTCAAAGAGATCTAATTATGTCTGTGTTCTGCACCTAGCAACAGCATGTTGTAGCACTCAAGTGAAAAGCAATAAAGGGCTTTGCTTCATGTGCTACCCGCTAACTTTAAAGTAAAAGCGAGAACGGCAGCCTGTGTATCTTCTGTATGACCTTGATGCAGCTTTCTAGTGATTAGACACTCTGATACCCTAAGAACAAAGAGTGTGCACACAGATCACAAAACCAGTGATGGATCACACTGCCAGTTCTCCCAGCTTAACTTTCATCCAGAGGGGTTTTCGATGGTTTTATTATATATACATGTATACACACACACACATACACACACACAATAAGAATAATGATAGAACCATTTTTTTGAGGATTAAATAATGTGTATAGAGAATTTAAGACAATTTAAGATGATGTTCACACATAAAAAATTATTCACAAATAATACCTATTATTAATAGCCCTAATAACATACAGTGTTCCTGCATTTATCCAGACTTTATTTCTCTAATAAAAAAAAAACATTTCAGATAAATAATAGCATTAAAAATGATCCAGACAAGTTAAACTTACTTGGTCGATTCACTGAGAGTTCCTCAGCCTCTATGCCTCTTGTTTACCTACTCTCAGTTTACGCAGAGTTATCAATAGTGTGTGTGGTTAACCGATTTGCAGCAGATCAAAGGCAGGGAGTTAGAAAGGTATGGAGTCATGAGGAGTCTTAGAGGTGGGCACAGTTACAATATCAAGAATCTACCTGTTATTCATCTACTCACTCTTCATTCTTTATTTTTCTTTCTTTCTTCCTTTGAAATCAGTCTTTTCAATAATCTAGTATGTGCCAGATGCTGGGCTTGCTCTGATAAACACAGCAGACATTTTGATACTCTCATAAACCCTTCTGTCCATATAAAGTTGAGATGAAGGAAACAAACTGATTCCCAAGAAAGTGAGCAATCTTCATAAATGTCCCAAGAAGACATTTATGAACTGAGAAGTTGCAGATCATGTAAAAGACTACTTTATGCAAGACATCATTTTCAAATAATATTAATTTAACATGTGATACATTTTAGACAGTCTTCTTATATTTTGATTTAAAACAAGGCTTTTCAAATCAAATAGCTCAGTGAGCTGATAAACCAAATAACCTAAAATATGAAGTCCAGAGATAAAGGAGGGATGGATCTGGACAGAGGCCTTTTAGACTCTCCAAAATGCAGTCAGACAGTCCTTCTGAAAAAGGACCATTCAGGCAATGTTTAGAAGTGATTAGCATGATAGAGACTTAGCAGCAGCAGCAGCATGATAGCAAAGGATATGCAGAGTTAGTTTCTCCTTGACAATGTGTTGGCACAGAGTCAGGAGGTGGCAGTGAAGCGGGCAGGGTCCAGCACTGGAGGGATGAGATCACAGGCCTGGCTCTGCTCTTCACCAGCTGGGAGGCCTCGCTTGCACAATTCAGCCCACCAGTCTGTGCTAACTTTATTTACCTGCAGGACAGGGGCAAGAGTGGCATTCTCAGAGAGCTGACTGACCAGGTGGATGATATAATACATGTGAAGCACCTAGAATAGAGTTAGCTATATCATGTAAGGACTCAAGGTATGTTAACTCTATCATTTTATATACATATATACGTGCTCCTCATTAGGGGATCTTTGTTAAGCACCCAAGACAGGAATTATGAACACTCCTAATCTTTACACCACATGATAGATAAACTAAGTATTTTAAGAATAGAAAGAAGGGAATGGCTACCCACTCCAGTATTCTTGCCTGGAGAATTCCATGGACAGAGCAGCCTGGTGGGCTACAATCGGTGGATCACCGAGTCAGACATGACTCAGCAACTGAGCACATACATGCACACACACACACACACACACACACACACACACACACACACACTGAGGCAATTAAATCACTTTTCCACCTGAACTCAACCCCTAGAGAAAAAGTCTTTCTATATGGAAAAGAAAAAAATCACTTAAAAAAGTGACATTAAATGCTACCTATTATAACTCTCTATTACATGACAAACATGTTTAAATACTTTGCTGACAGTAAATCATATCTTCACAATAACTCCAATGGAACTTATGTCCATTTTAAATATGAGAAAATTGATGGTCAGTGGGTATACAACTGTCTCAAAGTTAGACTATTTAGCAAAGCCATAAATTTATACTAGAATTTACCTAAGTCCAAAATGCCTTTTAGTTAAATGATTTATTGCTTTTACTATTATTAATATCTCATAAAAAATGCAGTCAGAAACACCACAGATAAAATACCTAAACCTGTTAAGTGTTGTGTAGAAATAGTCTTCATCTGTCTTCACCACATATTCATGCAAAAAAAAAAAAAAAGACATGATATCCATGTGTAAAAACTACAGTTCCGTGAAAGTAAAATAAAGCTTCTTCTATGATAACCACAAATGAGACGCTGCTATAATCCAACCCAACCTTTTTTATAGGCTAAAAATAAAGATAATGAATGCATACAGAGTGAAATCCCTAAGTTATTTGAGTTTTCTCATCTCAGTACCTTAGGCTGAATTTTAGATTCTTGAGGGATGATGTCCCAAGGCCAGTGATTAAAATTTAACTACTTATTTGTTCTGAGGGAGCCCTGGTTGCCGTGTGTATCGGTTGCTCCCTTCTGTTCCATCTCCAACATCGGAACCATTACCAGGTTAAACAATGCCTTCCAAGTGACCAGGGTGTTCTCAACCTTCTGTGTCACCTAATTCTGGCAATCATAAAAATGGATGCATTCAACACAAAAACAGCAAACTCTAAAGTGCAGGCGTCAGAGACCATGCACAGAGACATGTCCTAAAATCAACTGGAATTTAGAGATGATTATGACCCTAGTATACTCTCAGTTGTCCACATAGAATATTTGAACCCTGGATTCTCTTCTCCCTGATCATGCTAAACTCTGGAATCATCCACAATTGCATAGCTGATAAACACAAACTGTTTATGATGAAAGAGTAAGGGCAGCATGAAAACTTACTAGTTTTGTAAGCTCAAGCATATCATCTCACTTTCCTAAATTTACTCATTTTCAAAATGGACATTAAAATATTGAGACCACTACATTGCTCCATTGTTATGAATCTAAAGGGGAGAAAAGAAGGGAAAAAAAGGAGGGAAGAAAAGAAGCAAGGAAGGAAGGAAGAGAGAAGGAAGGAAGGAGAGAGAAAGAAAGAGCAAGCTAGAAAGTTAATATTAAGTCCTTTCCATGTGCAAAGAGCCAGCTGAGTCAAATAATGCCTCCACATAACAATATAACTTAATCTCATAATTCTCAACTCCTGAATGCACTATAGTTGGTTGTTGTCGCTTATTTGATTTTAATGTCAATTGCTAGGCCATATCCTGAATCAAAATCTCTGCAGATAGGACTCAAATATAGGTATTCTTAAAAGCCCCAAAGGTGATCCCTTGCAATCTTATTCTTTAAACATTTTACTTGGAAAAAGATACAGTTGTGGATTAGATAAAGCTAAGCCTGAAATATGTTGGGAGTTCCATTTCTTATTTCCACTTTTTTCCCTACTGTATTTCAGCTTTTAAGAACTGTTGCATGAAAACCATCTAAAATGTACAACATTCATCTAAGACTTTTCAAAATATCCAATTACATTTTGCTTTAATGATGCTGGAATCTCCCAGCTTAGATCCCCATTAGTTATCAACCCCCTCAGAGTACATTGACCCTGGCATTATGGTGGAAGTTACCCAGTATGCAAAGGAGGAATAGTACAAGGTGGACACGGCCTCCTTTAACATAGATTTTCTCATTTGAGTCTCAGGACTCGGAAACAGAGGGGACTCCATTAGACTGATATCAGAGCAGATCACGTGATTTGATTTGCATAGTCCATAAGTGATATGAAAAGTGATTAAACATTTCTCGTATTAATAGACACACTGTCTAGGGCCATGGTCATCCCAAGAACATGTTACAAACCCTGGAGGCTTCTTGAGCAGTATGAGATTATAAGCTAATGTGATCCATAGTTTATTATGACGTTATGTGTGTGTTTATATGTGCAGCTTATATGTGCAGTTTATATGATGTATACAGCTTTAAATTTATGTAAACACAGGTAAGAAGTTTCCAGGTGGCACAGTGGTCAAGAAGCCACATGCCAATGTAGAAGATGCAAGAGACAGGGCTTCGATCCCTGGTTGGAAAGATCACCTGGAGTAGGAAATGGCAACTTGCTCCTGTATTCTTGGCTGGAAAACCCCGTGGATACAGGAGCCTGGAGGGCTGCAGTGCATGGTGTCACAAAGAGTCAGAAATGACTGATGAGCACATACAAACACACACACAAAAGCTAATACAGTTAAATATGATTACATATGTCATTTTAAAAATAAAAGTATGTAGGGAACAAATTATGCTGGCCCTTCTGGATGAGTTCTCATCAAACTTTAATATACATAGGAATAGCATAGTTTTCTTGTTAAAATGCAGAGTTTAATTCAGTAGTTCTGAGGCAGGGCCCAAGAGTCTTCTTTTCAAACAAGATGCTCATGATGCTGGTTTTGAACCATGCTTTTGAGTAGCACAGTTTTAGCTAAATTGTAAGAAGTTTCAGTTGTATTCCGATTACAATATTTGCAAATTTTAAGCTGTAGTACACTATGATCTGATTTATATCTAAAACTGCTTTTACTCTTATGGAGAAAGAATTTAGATAACAAAACACAGGGCAGTGGAACCAATTAGGTGAGAACATTTGTGGCTCCTCAGATTAGAATTGTATTGATGAAGATGGCTAAAAATGGAAGAAAAACGAAGAAAAGCCACTTTTATTGAGTTCATGCATGGCCTCCATCCTTGCTGCTCTGGTTAATTTGTAATGTTCTCACTATTTTAGTACAGGGCTTTCCAGAGAATAAGGCTTACCGACATTCTCCTTGTGATCTTTTTTTCAGTCAAGACCTTCCAGTGGACACTTAACAATGGAACATGAATACTACCTTCACAGTCCTCTCCAAGAGATCGTCCATACACCTCTCCCAGACTTCCCTGTCACTTACTTTCCAGTGTTATTCTGAGACCCTGTTCTGTCAGTCAATCAACTAGTTGTTATTGTTCCATTGCTAAGTTGTGTCTGACTCCTTGCAGAATGCAGTTGTGTCCGACTCATGGAGTGCAGCACACCAGGTTTCCCTGTCATTTTATCCCAGAGTTTGCTCAAACTCATGTCCACAAGGTCAGTGATGCCATCCAACCTCTCATCCTCTATCGTCCCTTTCTCTTCCTGCCCTCAATCTTTCCCAGCATTAGGGTCTTTCCCAATTAGTCAGCTCTTCACATCAGGTGGCCAAAGTACTATTTATAAAAGTGTAGGGACACATCTCAGACTACCCTTCTTCCCATGCTAAAAGAAAAGCAAGATATCCATTGTACCCCATATTTACATTGTACCCCATGTTAAGTGTACCCCATGTTGTGCTGCACGTACATACTCTGGTCCTTAATTTGTATCCTTAATACTGCTGCCTACCTAAAGGAATAAAACTTTCTTAGAGGATAGAGCAGTCTATGCTTTACAGTGAGAAAATAAATAACTTGTGCCTGAAATACTCTGCTTAGAAAATGTGGATGCTTCTACAAATGATTGGGGCAGAGGCTAAAGAAACCAACTGGAAGAGCTGCAATATCCTAAATATCAAAATAATTTTAATAATAACCAAAAAAAATTTTTTTCAATTGCAACTTAGTGAATCAATGAAAGCCAAGGACTTCAAGGCTTCTAAAGAAATGAAAAATGTACAGATAGTATAAGAAGAGTAAACATGATATATTATTTCATTCTTAATGAACTTTAAAGGTTATGATTTAATAGAGTGTATGACATTTATAAAAATTCAAATAAATATAGATATGTACATGTTTTGTTGGTATAGCAGCAAATGCTAAGTATAAGTAACTATCTTAAGAAGTTCCAATAAAATTAGAAGCTCTACAAAGAACTATAATGAAAATCAGCATTGATGAATATTACTGTTAATAATAGTCAATAATTGTCACATCAAATAGATAAGTGGAGACAAAGTAAATAGATAACAGTTACTAAATGAAAGCTAATTATGCAGACTTAATCACTGACATTGTAGTGGAAAACTGAGTGCATTTATTAATTTGAATAAAGCTATCAGAAAATTAAATTATTTTTAATAATGTTATATATTAAATTAATATGCAATATTATTTAATGTTAGCTGACATTTTAAAAAATAACTTTCGAATGAGATGTCATTTTGCACAAGAAACTGTTGTTTAAAATGGTGAACATAAAAAATCATATTGAAATTAAAATTTAACTATAAATAAAGAAAAGGAACCATTTGACACATTGCTCATATTTTATTTACTTTAAGAAAACTGTTCTATTTTTCAATAAGAAACCTCTGCTGGCCCGAGAATATTTTTACTTATTTTTATATTAGTTCAACACCAAGAAAGGTCTAAATAATATTACTAAAACATAAAAAGATTACAAATAAGTATATGAAAAAATCTTAGAGAGCTAAACCCTGAATATAGACATAATGAAGAAATTAAGCCTATGGTATTGATGTTAACCACATTTTGCAAGCACTGAATTGGGAATATTTTGTCTTTGTTAAGTATTTTGAATTTAAACTATTCAAAAGAATCAATCATGACAAATGTTTAATTATAATATGAATTCTTAAGGTTCTTGAGGAAACTGAATTCTTGAATCCTATAAGGGTGCACACGTGTTGATAACTTGGGCTTGATTAATCCCTATAGATCATTCTCATTGGTTTACCACTTTTATAAGCCAATCACTTACGTGCTTTCCAGACTCTTGCCAATACAGATTAGTGAGAGGCCATAACTTTTAGTGTGCATTTCCCCTAAAAGCAAGTTTTTGTTTGTTTGTTTCCTTTATTTTTATTAGTTGGAGGTTAATTACTTTACAATATTGTAATGGGTTTTGTCAGCCATTAAAAGCAAGTTTTTTATTTCATCATCTGGGCAAGTGATATTTAACTTTTGCTATAAAGGCGATGTGGAGTGGTCAGGTTGAGTGTTGAGGAGAATTACATGAGCTCATAAGTTCCTAAGAGCAGTCACTGAAAGATTTTTGTCCAGGGAAAAGCTTTTTCTTTCAGATAGCAGAAGTTAGGGATTGCCTCTTAAAGCAAGGGATTTTATTTTTACCTCTATTCTTGTCTACCCAATGTCCCTATCCCATTACTTTAGGATCTCAACTATTCCCTCCATCATTTCATATAGCTTACCATAAAACCCCTAGTATTTAATTAATATGTCTTTTCTGCAGTTCTTACAATCAGGCCCTGGCTTAAACCTCAACCTGAACTTTCTTAAAGGACTAAAGCGGTTGGGAAACTCTTTCAAACCTACCGCTGGGGCATTCCAAATGCTCGTTCATGTTCCCAGTAGTATAATCATAGTTTTCAATTTAAAAGACCCCATGAATTTTACAACCAATAATATCATGGTCGTGATGAATGCTACAATCAATTGCTTTTTCAGTGCTTTGTTCCCCGACTGCATTTCATGCTATACCATCACTGGTGATAATTTAAACTATCATGACACTACTACATGCCAGGGCTCACCAGTGTCCCCTGTCTCTGTCAAATGGCATATCTGCACATTTTTTAACTATGTCAGCAAACCAATCCCAGAGATCCAGTTAAAGGGTCTGACTCTAGGGCTGCACCTAATGTTAAAAGATGAGATCACTAGGCAACATTTAACCTGACTCCTGATTTTTGCTTTACTGACTGCACACGATGACTTGCCTAACCTGTTGATTTCTTTCCTGGATTAGAAAGAATAAGAATGAAGAATTATGTAGTCAAAGAATGATTGACTTTCTACCCACCCTCACCCCTCTTCTCTTTAGCAAATTTGCCATATGGGCAGGTTGGCATCCAATTGCAGGTGGACCACATAGGCAAAATGGCATCCAGAGGAAGGTCAGGAGAAGTCATCAGTCTGTACACAAGGGAAAAATGATGAAGAATCTAACCTCTTACTTTAATGATTAACCAAGATTATTTCTTCATTTCCCCTTTACAAATTGTCATGGCTGAGCAGGATCTTGGGAATTGGTCTTCAGACAAGAGTTCACCTTCTCCCCAGGTATCTGGCTTTTCTGAATAAAGCCCCTTTCCTTTTTACCAGCATTTGCCCCTTGATCATTGGCTTTCAGTGGTGAGAATCTGAACCTGAGTTGGTAACAGAAATAGGTATTCTGTACCCAGTCTTTTATGTGTATTTCCTCCCCTCATTGAATAGTTAATTGACTTAGTTCATGTAGGTTCATCTCCTGGAGCAGAAAGCAGGATGGCAAATGATGGTAGACCATCCAGAAGGAGAAGTGGAAGCTATCTGAGCACCCCACAGACATATAAATACCTATCTGCATATTAATATTCAAAGGTACATAGTGGATATATTTGCTGTATATATATTTGGATACAGCAAAACTCAATACAGAGGTAACAGAAAATTATGGTTGAATATGTCTGTCCCTGGGGAATCACAGTCTCTAAACAAAACCTTTCTGAGTCTTATTTAATAAGACTGACCTGACTTAGTCAATGCATAGTTATGATTAACTACCTAGTTTGCCTTTCCCCCAAGATACAAAACCAGGAAGAATTCCCTCGGGATCTGCTGTTATCAATGATTCTGGATTCTGGATAAGGTCACACTACAGATGTTTGTATGTTGTGTGATGCAGACTTACTCCTGGCATAGAAATGCTGTTTAATTTCTACAAGAACTCAGTAACCATTTATGTTCTGTTACAATGGGAACTATAAACCAGTATTTCTTATACCTGTGGCAGTCTCTGAAACTGCTGAGAGTAAAAGTGGGAGACATGACTTTCCCTACTATTTGTGGTGACAAAGGACAATTTATACTAAAGGAAGGAAAGGTAAATAAAATGACATAATCGACACAAAAATGCAACAACAACAACAACAAAAGCAATCGAGAATCATTTACGCCGGAATACACTTGTAGCTACTTCAAAAGCCCTAGGGGACAGAAGACTGAAAAAGCCATCTATGCTCAGGCTTGAAATAAATCACAAATTATTTCATTTTTATATTTGTTTTTGTCCCAGGAGACAGAAGGACAAAATGTACATCTAAAAAGAATGTTAGACAATAGCTGATCATCCCTCTCAGGTTGTCATAACCTCTGGGTGAGATTGCCAAGAAAGAATTATTTTTTTAAAGTAAAATATTTAACCCATGAGAAGGTAGCCATGTTTAAGCTTAAAGGGAAACACAGTGAAAATGTGTGCACTATTCTGTTTGTGTGTGGGTTTATGCTGTGGATTTGAGCATTTTCAATGGAGAGGATCCACAGAGGTTATCAGTGACCCCCCAAAAATACATAGTTGGAGCATAAGATAGAGAAATGCAATCAACAGAAGATGGGATGAGGCACCATGTTGGGCAATTTTAACGCATCAAAAGAGCTCTGGGGCAAAGGAGAATATGCTTGACTAGCAGAAGAAAAGAGCAAAGTTTGGAAAAGAGCAAAGGAAAAGAACTGTTTCACCACCAATTTTAGCACCTTTGCTCTTTTGTATATTAATTCTACCACTTAATGATTATATGACACTAATAACCAACATAACATCAAATAATCAATACATCATACTGGATCCCAACCATTCTTATCACTTCAAACACATTGTCTTTATTAACTCTCCCCACAATTGGAAGAAAGGCAGTATCACAGATGAGAAGTCATTACATTACAGGTCAGTATACCACCTCAGATTCTCCTAAATAAAGTCAGCACATTTTTGATTAATTGCCTCTTAGAGCCTTTCAAAAGTATGAACCCATGAAGTACTTAACAAGTCAAATACACCGGTAACCTTGAGCAAGTATAATTTACCTAGACCCACGGATTGGCCCTGTTGGCTGTGACTGTGAGGGCTACGGGTAAGTGCCATGGTCCTGGGTGAGGTGAGTGGAATGTCTCTATACTCATATTCAGTATGAGCTGCTAGTGAAGAGACACAGGGCTCTGCCAGAAGATGATTTGGAAGCTACTTGGAAGCATTCATCTGATGCCAATGGTATGAAGTACTCACATGGATAGCCTCTGAATCTCTCGGCATTATTCTATTGTGTTTGAGTTAACGTCTTATAACTGAAAAGAGAGGGACCCATGGAATGCATAAGCAGCTGTTAACCTAGTATCAGGTATTAAAGGAAGTGGCTTAGAGGTTAAGTACCAGCTCTCTGGAGGAAGACAGCATGATTATTTACTAATTCTGAAATTACTAGATACTTATGAAACCTTGATCTGGTCATCTATAAAATCACTGCTATTAATCTTTAAACATACCTATGATAGATGTTATGAGAATAAATAGAACAATTCATGTGAAACACTTAGCATAGCATTTGAGTCAGAGTAAAGTATTCAAAATACTTATCTAATATTTTTATATATGACAAACTTCTGGAATAATATGAGAATCATAGAACCTAAAGAAATGGATGATAGGAAGTTTAAAGTGTAGTCCAGGATTGTTCAATATTTTCTCATAGGAAACCACATCTAGTTTTCATGAATCCACATTTTCAAAGATTTTGCCCAGCCACCAAATGTTTTCAGTATACATATTTTTGTATTCAGTAAGAAAAAACAGCCCACAAAACTTCATAGTAAACCTACAAATTAAAATAAAATCAAAATTGAACTGATATACATTTTCCATCAAGAGCAAAAGTGAAAGATTATACTTTATTAATAATAAAAGGAAAAGAGAATAAGTTAAACTAATGGGATACATGTAATATTAGAAAATAAGCAGTTCTAGTGATACTCATACAAAAGAAAAGGGATATAAGAATATCAGGAAGCAGACTGAGTACAGTGATCAGGGAACCCTTGAAAAGGGGTGATCTTAGTGGCAATTGACACCTGAAAAAAGACAGACAAATATCTTCTCTGGAAAGATATTTGAGGAAGGGCATTCTAACCACAGGAATGAATAACTACCAAGGCTCTGAGTGAATCCAGTTTATGTGGGAACTGAAAGGAGGGTTGCAAAGCTGGAGTGAACAGTGAAAGGGAAAACAGTAGAGTCAGAGCAGAAATGTCATAAGCTTTGCACATCTTCATAAGGATTTGGGCCTTTACTCTGGAAAATTTCTGAAGTCACTGGAGTATTTGAAGATGAAAAGTAACATAATCTATCTGGTATTTTAACAGGATCACTCTGGCTTCCTTGTTGAGACACTCAAATGACGTAAGGATGGAAGTAGGGAGGACGCAGGGAGGCCATTAGGAAAATGCAATAACACAAACGTGAAATGAGAGTGGGTTCGCGTATGGAGGACTCACTGAAGCTGGGAGCAGTGGGTTAAATTCCGGATATATTTTGAAGGTAGAATGAAGATGTTGCCAATTAGCTACAGTTTAAAAGACAAAAAGAAGTAAAAGATGTCTGATTATTTCCCCTAAATTAAGATAATGCCTTCACTGCAGCGAAGAAGATTGAGAGAAAAGCAGGCTTAGGAAGGATTGTTAGGAAGACAGTTTTTCCTAAACTTCCCAATAGACATCCTATAAGAGATGTTAAGTAGGCATTTGTATCCATTTTCCTTCAGGGAAGGAAAATGATCAGGAGATAAAAGGTAGGTACGTAGATAGATAGATAGATAAGACTATGGAGAGTATTTACAGTCATTAGACTGTATGGTCTACAAGGGAGTGATTGTGGATGGAAAAGAGAAGAGATTTGAGGGTTGACTCCAGGGCTCTCCAAAATTCCAACCTGGGGGCAATAACACTGAGATCACGTAGCTTCCGAAGTAGAAGAAAATCCATGCAGGTTTGATAACCTGGAAATCTGATGAAGAGACTGTTTCAATGGGGAAGGACTGAGAAACTATTTCAAATGCTACTTATAGATTAGGGGTTTCCTTGGTAGCTCAGCTGGTGAAGAATCCACCTGTAATGCAGGTGGCCCCAATTCCACTCCTGAGCCCAGGAGATCTGCTGGAGAAGGGATGGGCTGCTGCCGGCAGTATTCCTGGACTTCCCTGGGGGCTCAGACAATAACTGAGGTGGCTGCAACTGCAAAGTGGGAGACCTGGCTTCCATTCCCGGGTTGGGAAGATCCCCTGAAGGAGGGTCTTGGGGGCATGGCAACCCACTCCAGTACTCTTACCTGGAGAATTTCCATAGACAGAGGAGCCTGGCAGTCTACAATTCATGGGGCTGCAGAAATCAGACATGACTTAGCAACTAAGCACAGCATGGTCCGAGAGATAAGCTTTCAGAGGGCTCTGAGAAATTTCTTCAAGAGGAAAGGGAAGGAGATGGGATCTAGAGTGATTTTGCAACAAAGGGCAGGTAGTCTGAGCATCAAAAATTTATTGTAAATGAAAGAAAACCAGATATCTCAAGTTAAAGAATTAAGCACTTTCTATGTATGGGAAGATGTAAGAATCTGGGCTTTCAGAAATCGTTCCTTTGATGTGTGCCTCAGCTATCTGGGGCCAGTAACCTGTACTTTCACATCCTAAGTTTCTTCAGAGCTCACCATCGGGAGTGGCAGCAGTCTGATGGCTCCTAGATGGCAGGTATTCTTTTCTTTCCTGAGTTCCCTCAGGGCTCAACAGTTAACCATCCTGGTGGCTGCAATTGCTAGTGACTGTGACATCCTTTATTTACTGAGATGACAGAAAATATTCCATTTTTTCACCTCTAAATAAATTGACAAACTTTTTGGTTAATTGCCTTTTAGAGACTTTCAAAAGGCAATTAACCAAAAAAAAATTTTAAGTCCTGAGGTACTTCAGGAATCATATGCACAGGGGACCCTGAGCAAGTATAACTTATCTGGATCCACCATGTGGTCTTTTGTTGGCTGAGTTATAGGTAAGTGACCTGGACCTGGGTGAGGTGAGTATAATGTTTCTGTACTCACAGTCAAGGTTTGCTGAAAGTATAAGAGACATAGGACTTTGCAGAAATGATTTGGACACTGCTTAGAAGCATTTATCATGCTTGAGGTACTCTTACTGACAGCATCTAATTCTCTCAGCATTATCTTACTGGTGTTGAGTACAGGTGTTATAACCAAAAGGACAGAGACCCATGAAGTCCACAAGGCACTCTTAGCCTAGAAGCAGGTATGAAAGGAGGTAACTCAGTGGTTTAAGTACCAGGTCTCTGGAATAATTTTTAAACATATGTGTAAATGATGTTGCAGAAATATATTTTAAAATGCTGTGAAACAATGAGCACAGTGCTTGTATGGATGTGAGAGTTGGACTATAAAGAAAGCTGAGTGCCAAAGAATTGTTGCTTTTGAACTGTGGTGTTGGGAAAGACTCTTGAGAGTCCCTTGGACTGCAAGGAGATCCAACCAGTCCATCCTAAAGGAGTTCAGTCCTGGGTGTTCTTTGGTAGGACTGATTTTGAAGCTGAAACTCCAACGCTTTGGCTGCCTGATGCGGAGAGCTGACTCAGTTGAAAAGACCCTGATGCTGGGAAAGATTGAGGGCAGGAGGAGAAGGGGACGACAGAGGATGAGATGGTTAGATGGCATCACCGACTCAATGGACATGGGTTTGTGTAAACATCGGGAGCTGGTGATGGACAGGGAGGTCTGGTGTCCTGCAGTTCATGGGGTAGCAGAGAGTTGGTCATGACTGAGTGACTGAACTGAATTGAACTGACTCAGAGTAAAGCATTCAAAATTAACTATCACTTTATAAATAATAAAATTTTAATATCATCTTGAGAATCAGGGAACAAAATAGAGAATATTGAGTTCAGGGATTTTCAAATTTTTTCCCAAAAGAAATAGAAACCACTTTTGTAGTCATGGATCCATGCTTTCAAAGATTTCCCCCAACCACAATATTGTTCTAAATTTGTATTGTGGTTCATGTTAAATAAGCAACCCATAAAACCTCCCAGTAAGCTTATGAATTAAGATGAGATAAATATGGATATATATGTGTTTTCCATTTAAAGCTTACAGGAAAGAATATATACTAATGGAGGAAAAGAGAAAAAGTTAAATTAATGAGATGTAGAAGTGTGTGTTTGTTGCTCAGTTATGTCTGATGCTGTGACCCCATGAACTATAGCCCACCAGGTCACCTGTCCAAGAGACTTCCAAGGCAAGAATAGTAGAGCAGGTTGTCATTCCCTTCTCCAGGGGATCTTCAAGGGTTCAAACCCAGGTCTCCAACACTGCAGGCAGATTCTTTACCATCTTAGCCATCAGGGAAGCCCCAATTATATATATATATAATATTAGATAATGAGCAGCTCTAAGGAGAATAATAAAATGTAAAAAAGATATCAAAAATGTCAAGAAAGTGGATTACAGTACTTTGATCAGGGAACACCTGGAAAGGGGTGATATTACCAGCAATTGACACCTATAAGAAGGGAGGGTGTTTGTTACAAAGATACCTGAGTAAGGGTGTTCTAACCATACGAGGGAGCACTCCATGGTTCTTAGGAAAGTCAGTTTATTCCAGGAACTGAAAGGAGGGTGACAGGGATGGAGTGGAGTGAACAGTGAAGGGGAGGCCTGTAGGAGCCAGAAGCAGGAGGGGAATAAGCTTGTGCAACTTTATAAAGATTTGGGCTTTACTTTGAATAAGTTCTGAAGTCACTGGAGTGTTTGAAGGTAAAAAGCAACATAATCTGTCTGGTATTTTAACAGGATAACTCTGGCTGCCTTATTGAGAGACTCAAGTGAGGTAAGGATTGAAGTGGAGAGGATGCAGGAAGACCATTAGGAAGCTCTGCAATAATGCAAATGTGAGATGAGAGTGGTCAGTGTAGGGTGGAATCCCTGGAGCTGGGAACAACTAGTCAGCTTCTGTATATATTTTGAAGATAGAATCAAGATGCTGCTGATTAGTCATCTACAGGATAAAAGACAAAAATGAGTTCAAATCATCCAGTGATTATTCTTAAACAGAGATAATTCATTTATTGCAGTGAATGTTTGAGAGAAAAGTAAGTTTAGGGAAGATAGTTAGAAACAGTTTTTCCTGATGTTAAGTAGGAATTTAGATCCATGAATCTGAAGTTCAGAGAATAAAAATGATCAAGAGATGATATAGGTAGGTAGACAGATAGGGAGATAGAGATAACTCAAAGTCATTAAACTGTATGGTCCACCAAGAGGTAACCATGGGTGGAAAAGAGAAGGGATTCAAGGGTTGTTTCTGGGACTTGCCAAAATTCAAAACGGTGGGGTGGGGGTGGGGGTGGGGAATAGTACTGAGCACATGCATCCGTTAGAAGGAGAAGAAAACCAAAGTAAGTCTGAGGAAGGACTGATAAGCTATTTCAAATGCTGTTTAAAGATGAAACCAGGTGAGGATTAGAACGGCCATTGGATTTAGGTTTGCATGGTCTTTTAGCCTTGATGAAGAAACCTTTAGAGGGTGTGAGTGACAAAGGCCTAGGAGGAACAATCTTATACTTTTTGATATTTTACTCAGAAGTAAGTTTCATTAAATATCAATAATCTCGTGCAAACGGAGTGTTTTTATAATTTTCAAGACAAATGGGGAAACAACATTCTATTCACCAGAATTTTTGCTTATTTAGATGCGTATATGTCAGGTTGGTGGGAAGTTAATGTGACTGGAACTGTCTCTTAAGTGTAATACAAATGCACAACAACTAGATATATTCCTGTCTATCCATTTCAATAGAACATCTATAATCTATATTCAGGGAATCCTGAAAAGAGTGAGCAAATATCTTTATCATCGAATAGAATTCATGTTTTCATAGTTATATTCTAAGACACATATTTTTGCTTAATGGTTGCTGAGGGAAAAAAATCATTAATAATAAAAAATTATAAAAGCAGCAAAAATTTAATTAATGCATGTTTCTAGTACTACATTAATTATGCAATAGGTATGAATTCCATGTAAACTGTGTCTTTAGATTATTGCTAATATATTTTTTACTGTTAGAATATGTAGAAAATAGTTAACCCTGTATATTTTATAATCTTGTCATTTTATATCATCCTTCAGTATATATTTTCCCCCAAATTTTGTAAATATTCCCTTTTTAAAATCTGGATACTTTCTTATCCACATAGATATTATTATGGCATATGAATTTGATTTGGTGAACAGTGTCCCAGTATTGGAAGCACTGAAAGAAAAAAACACTTATTCTTATGAAAATGCATGGAATTCAGCATTTCAGATATAAAAAAAGTTACAATTTAAGCTAAAATGGTAAGCATTTAGCAAAAAGCAAATTGACATTATAAAGAATACTAAATTACAGCAAATAGAAATAATGAGTTCATCCTTCTTTTAATTGAATGTTCACCTTAAGAGGTAAAATCAATTAACCAACTTTAGAAATTTGGAATTGAATATAAAGCCACTAAACAGGGAAGCCAATACAATGTAGTGTCTCTCATTTATACCTTGATAACCACTGTGGGCAAACCAAGCACTAAGCCACAGTCAGTCCACTCGATCCCGCAGAATGAAGCTAAGGACAGCAATCACAAACAGCCAGCTAGGTTCTTGCTTATTATTGCTTTCCAAAATAAGCAACCAATTAATCTAGAGCCAACCAAATACCTCCTCTCTCTGCTCTCTGTCTACTCTGTGAAAACAACTCCAGCTCCTATCCATGGCGTGCTTTTAACTGCTTTGCATTTTGCCTGATTCAAAGGTAAAGTTCAGTTCAGTTCAGTCGCTCAGTCGTGTCCGACTCTTAGCGACCCCATGGACAGCAGCACACCAGGCTTCCCTGTCCATCACCAACTCCTGGAGTCTACTCAAACTCATGTCCATTGAGTCGGTGATGCCATCCAACCATCTCATCCTCTGTCATCGCCTTCTCCTCCTGCCTTCAATCTTTCCCAGAATCAGGGTCCTTTCAACTGAGTCAGCTCTTTGCATCAGGTGGCCAATGTATTGGAGTTTCAGCTTCAACATCAGTCCCTCCAATGAACACTTAGGACTGATCTCTTTTAGGATGGACTGGTTGGATCTCTTTGCAGTCCAAGGGACTCTCAAGAGTCTTCTCCAACACCACAGTTCAAAAGCATCAATTCGTCTGCGCTCAGCTTTCTTTATATTCCAACTCTCACATCCATACATGACTACTGGAAAAACCATAGCCTTGACTAGAAGGACCTTTGTTGGCAAGGTGATATCTCTGCTTTTTAATATGTTGTCTAGGTTCTTCATCACTTTCCTTCCAAAGAGTAAGTGTCTTTTAATTTAATGGCTGCAGACACCATCTGCAGTGATTTCAGAACTCCAAAAAATAAAGTCAGCCACTCTTTTCCACTGGTTCCCCATCTATTGGCCATGAAGTGATGGGACCAGGTGCCATGATCTTAGTTTTCTGAATGTTGAGCTTTAAGCCAAATTTTTCACTCTCCTCTTTCACTTTAATCAAGAGGCTCTTTAGTTTTTCTTCACTTTCTGCCATAAGGGTGGTGTCATCTGCATATCTGAGGCATATTTGATCAAATAAAATGTTGAAAAATTTAATGTATTTAAGTGTGTGGAAAAAGTAACATGGAAACTTACGTTGCCATGTGTAAAATAGACAGCCAACTGGAATTTGCTGTGTGGCTCAGGAAACTCAAACAGGGGCTCTGTATCACCCTAGAGGGGTGGGATGGGGAGGAAGAGTGGAGGGAGGTTCAAAATGGGGGGGGGGGATATATGTATGCCTATGGCTGATTCATGTTGAGGTTTGACACAAAACAACAAAATTCTGTACAGCAATTATCCTTCAATAAAAAATAAATTAATTTTAAAAAAGAAAGAGAAAAAATATATAACTGTAAACAGTGGTTTGTTACAAAATGAAAACTCTTTCTAAAGTGGACATTGTTGGATTATAGATTTCTAGGTATGACACTGATATAATATCCTTTATTTCACACATTTCCTATGTATTCAGCACAGTGATTCAAGCTGATCTCATTTTTTCTCTTCCTAGGTAAGATTCCCTGTAACCATGGAGAGAAGCAGTTACACAGTGACTGACTTCATCCTGGTGGGCTTCACGACAGACCCCAGGGTGCAGCTGGTCCTGTTTGTGGTCGTCCTTGGTGTGTATTCCATGACTGTGCTAGGAAATACCACCTTCATAGTGTTGATCTGTAATGACTCCCGACTGCACACACCCATGTATTTTTTCACTGGGAATCTGTCTTTTCTGGATCTCTGGTATTCCTCTGTCTACACTCCAAAGATCCTAGTGACCTGCATCTCTGAAGACAAGAGCATCTCGTTTGCTTGCTGTGAAGCCCAGTCCTTCTTCTCTGGTGGTCTGGGATACAGTGAATGCTACCTGTTGGCTACCATGGCTTATGACCACTATATGGCCATCTCAGAGCCACTTGTTTACCCTCAGGCCATGTCCATAAAGCTATGTGCACTCTTGGTAGCTGCCTCATACCTTGGTGACTTTATTAACTGTTCTATCATCACCAAAAGAATATTTACCATGAACTTATGTAATGACAATATCATTGAAGACTTTTTTTGTAATTTCCTTCCCCTGTGAAGTTAGCTTGTGGCAAGAAGGATGGCTACCAGGCTCTGCTGTATTTCCTCCTGGCCTCTAATGGCATTGCCCCTGCTGTGTTCATATTTGCTTCCTACCTCTTCATCATCGCCAACATCTTGAGGATCCTCAAGGCCTTCTCCACCTGCTCCTCCACCCCCCCCATCTCTGTCACCTTGTACTATGGCTCCATTCCTTATATCTACTCTCATCCACACTCTATTTTTCTGATAGCAACAAAATCATTTCTACATTTTACACTGTAGTGCTTCCTATGTTGAACCCCATTATCTACAGCTTGAGGAATAAGGATGTGAAACAGGCCATGAATAAGCTCTTCAAATAAATAAAGTTTCTCTTCTTTTAAGCAGATATACAGACAGTTTTTGAGCTGGTTATTGTATTTCAAGAAGAGCTGCCTTTGTGTTCCTTTAGGAGCAAAAATCCTAATAATGACAGTTCATGAACTTGCACCCTTGGTACATGGCAAATAAAGATACTTAAGACGAAAAGAAGCATGTTCTAAGAGATAAAATTTAAATACAAAATATAATCTTTCACTTTGAATTTTATACTACTTTAGATTGAAAACAACCAAAAAACTTAAAACCAAAACCTGTCTTTTATCTCATGAAGTGACAGAATAACCTACTGTAGAATGACAATATTTTTGATTGACCTATATGTATAGAATAGTATCCAATAATTATTTCCTTAATATAGGAAATATATTGAATTTTAATATTTTCATATGACTCAACCCCTTAAAATCATAACTTTTATTCCTGTAGCAGAATTTCTAAAGCATTTTTATATGTCCTTTATTCTCCCCAGAAAAGCACAAAGGCCCAGTGGTACCCAACAAATAACTCAGTACAACCATAGTTCAGGAAGTGTGACCTCTCCAAGCTACATGTCTGTTTGCATGTTCCTCAATAAACAAAACTTGGTCACCTTGTCATAAGTATCATACTTGTGAATCACTTTATATCTCCCTGGGCTTCTATTTTAATTATATGGGTGAACCTACAAGGCTATCTACCTCCAAATTATGATATTCTGAGCATCAAGCACAACAACAACAATAATAAAAATACTAATAACTATAGTGAGGTGAAACAACTTAAGAATTATCTCCATGAGTAAACATTACCCAAAATAAAAAGTTATAGAAGGAATATATACAAGTAGTGATCAAACAAAAGATGAAATATGATGAGATGCATATAATTTTGATTTTTAAAAGTGAGATAATATTAGTGTAATTTTTGTTAATTAAAAAGTGAATAATGACCTTGATTCTATTGTTATAAGCATTAACAACAACAACAAAAAAATGCAAAAAAAAATTTAAGCAAGTATTCCCCAAAATTCCAGGAAATCTTCTAAGAGCAGGAAACACTGATCAGCACTGAAAGTAATGCATACTAAGCTAAGTATTAAATCCAAGGAATATAATCACAGCTAGTTGTAACCCACAGAAATGCAATAGAAACATGGACCCTTAGTGCAATTTCAAGATTCTTGGTTTAGTCGATGTTCCAAAAAGGAAATCTATTAATGCCAACCCAGAATCTGATTTCCTAAAAGTTGTCTCTATTTCTCACTATTAATCATAAAATTCCTATAAACCTTATTTTTAACTAGTTGAAAGATTTAGTTGATATATTATAGTGGCATAAAATCAACTATTTAATGTTGGTTAATTGAAAATAGAAAATTTATTATCCTAGAAGGACACATCAGTTACAAAATGTAAAACTGATATAGTAAACCTATTCTTAAATATCCTAGTATTATAAATCCCAACATTTAAGTACAGAAAAATATATTTAACTACTGGTGAAAATTTCCTTTTCTAAGATAATTTCATTCATTTAGGAGAAACATCCAAGTCCCATCGTCCAAGTAATTATCAATATGTAACAGATACTACACCTTTCACCAGTTTAAGTGTATATTTAAAATATTTTGTGTATGGAAAAGTGAACTCAACTTCAGAATCAACTCTAAATAACATTAACAAGACCCTGGTAAGAAGATAGACTACAGCTAGTAATAATCTTAGGAAGACAAAATATCTAAAAATAGAATAAAACTGTAATTAAACACATGGTACTAATATTTTAGATAAAGCTTTGGAATAATGTAATATTTACATTAAGTTTCTAAGCACTGTTGGGAGATTTTCATATGCAGTTTATGGTCATAGAGTATTCAAAAAATCTCCATATCAATTTGAATTAAAGTGGGCTTCCTTAGCTTAGTTGGTAAAGAATCTGCCTGCAATGTGGGAGACCGACCGGGGCAGGATTCCTGGGTTGGGAAGATCCCCTGGAAAAAGGAAAGACTACCCACTCTAGTATTCTGGCCTAGAGAATTCCAAGAACTATATAGTCCATGGGGTCCCTTAGAGTTGGACACGACTGAGCAACTGAACTGAACTGAACTAAGTGACTTTCAATTAAAAATTCAATAGTTTCCTAAAGGAACTTTATTACTCAAATTACAACTGAAGTCCAAAGTCTTAAAGTAGTTTCCATTGTGTCTTTGGGTCTATGAGTTTTAATAAACATTTTTAAGTACATATATTTATGGGTGTTCTCCATACCAAAAAAAAAAAAAAAAATTCTCTTGGATTGACTTGCTTTATTTTTAAAAATTATCTCTAGTGGTCCTTCAATGCATAGACAATAAACAGTGGGCTCTTCTGATAGTAGGACTTGCGAAATTCCCCAAAATGTACTATTTGGCTTTTCTATTCACATTCAGAAAAGAATAAGAAAAAGGAAGTGAAGTAACAGGATCTATATTGCTGAAATTTATCAAACTCTCTACTACTATAACTTCCATATGGTTGTAATTACAAAACAAACCTCTTTTAACCTCAGTTCTTCCATGAGTCTGGTGCATCTAGTCTTTTTCAGTACCTCATTTGAATGAGAGTTACCTAGTACATTGTCCAATTTTTATTAGAATTGAGTCTTTTTATTATCTTCTTTTTATTTGCTGTACTACTTTTCCTTTGAAAGAGAAGGCTAATGAGATACTAAGAAATATACTGCTAAGTCTTCTGGGTTTCAAATGATCTCATTTTATAGCATCAACCAATTTTTCTCTAGTGATTGGCATCATTTTCCCTCCCCAGAAGAATGATTCCTGTCAGTTTGGTGCAGGAGGAGCTGAAATCCAGGGTGCTTCCTGAATTTCAATGACCAGAATACCTGAGGGTGTTTCCCTGGGGAAGCATCTCATCTTTGTGCACATAGACATCCAAATATACTAAGTATATGGTTATGGGTAGGAAAATTAAATTCTCATTGAGGTACATCATGTAATAGTAAAAGAAACTGTTAGCCATGATCCTGCAAATGTGTATATTAATTGCTCAATTGTGTCTGACTTTTTGTGACCCCGTGGTTTGTAGCCTGCCAGGTTCCTCTGTCCATGGAATTCTCTAGGCAGGAATATTGGAATGTGTAGCTATTCCCTTCTCCAGAGGATCTTCCTGACCCAGAGCAAACACCAAAGGGGAATTAAATATGCACCTATGCTATTAGGGGAAATAGCTCTTTCTCTGTTAGAGAAAATGGAGAGGGAGCCAGAAAAAAAGAAGGAAAGAAAGGAATGTCACAGACATGATGCAAGTTTTGACCATGATGCAAGTACATGAGGTGAATAAGAAATGGATGGAAGGATGAACAAAAGCATCCTAGAGCATTGCTCAGGCTAGAATTAGTTCAGCAAGATCACCATAAAGTCCTAGTGATCAAGGGAGTTCAGTAAGATCACCATAAGGTCCTAGTGATCAAGGGAGTTCAGTGTCTAACAGAGATGGCCCTGCATTCATATTCTTACTGTGTTCAGTCCTTAGCTCAGACCACCCTGTGGGAAGCATGACCTTGATACAAATGAGGAAATACATTTCAGAGATCAGCAGCTAGGGCCTTAGGACAACTATATTGTCTGCATTTGGATCTTTGAAAAGCTATTTTGCTGGCCACCATGCGGGTCATACCCACCCTATCTTCCTGATTCATAAGGATATACATTCCTGCTAAGAGAAAATGAGTCATATATATGCTGCTCTTTTTAAGTCTGCAACATACTTAGAAGACACCTCAACAACCATGACTGAGTTTTCATAAACATAAAAATATGGTAGGAATCCAGGGTATTTAGCAGTATATTTCATTATTTTATCAGGACAGATAATTCTAAATAATTATACAAATAGTAATATGAATTATTTCTGTGGTTTGGAAGAGATGGTTATCGTTCCTCTGCCATTCAATTTGTTTCTTGGTGCAGGTAATTTTTGGTAAAGAATCATGAGAAAGGCACTATGTAAATCTACATCTATAGGTACTGGTGGGGAAGAAATAAACTAATAGTAAAATGAATATGTAAAGGAAATAAATCCCCCAATATGTGGTTATTCATGGAAGGAAAGTCATTATCTCTGAAATTGTTAATTTATAGTAAGTTGTCTAGTTTAATCTTCCTGTTACCCTCCTAAAAATTGATAGTATTTCAAAGGCATAATGGGGGTCTGTAATTTACATTTTGGACACCCAACTGCAGTATTAGCCATATAGCCGTAGTAATAAGGAGATTACCTTGTTGAGCCCATTCCAACTTCAATGGCCACTTCGTACAAGGGTGCCATGAACATGAGCTGGGGTATGTGGAGAAGGAGGCTGTCTAATACTCACAGAGCAGTCAGGCCATCCACCTGATTAGTGGGAGCCACCAGTTTAAGCATGTGCAGCTAGAATGTGTACATATGTGTGCACATAAAGGGCTTAGGACATCTTCTGAACTGTCTATGATGCTGAAGATTCAATAAACTATGCCAGTCTCTCAGGCTCCTCTGCAAACTTTGCACAAACACTGCAAAATGCATTGTTTATCCCTCAAATGTTAATGCTAGTGCAAACCTGTTCAATTGTAATGTTAAGGGATATAAATCTGCTTTTACTCCAAACTGACCCCCTAATTTTATTTCTCAAAACTAGTCCTGCACCCTGTCTTCAACTTATCTACCTATAGACCTGTTCAGTCATGACCTGGACTTTGAAGAGCTCAGTCCTTTCCCCTCAAAGACAGGAGTTAAAGCTGATAAATTAGGATCCTCACCCTATATTTTTAAGGTCTGGTGAAACACTAATCTTCGTATTTATCTCCAGAGATATGACATTGCATTTTGCTTCCTCGCTGAGTAGAGTGCAAGTAGTTACAAGGACTTCTATTCAAACCTTCCAATAATGACAATCCTAATTCCAAGTGCCAAGGACAGGGAAGCAAAGTGAGGATTCTATTTTATTCTGAATATTCATATGCAATATGATTTTTTTGTCCGGTAAATAAGTAATAATCAGCTATGTGACTGGTCCCATTGGACCTACTGAGAGATATATACAAGCCAAAACTATCTTTCATGTTGTTTCCATTAGAACCACTGGCAAGAGTGTACCTTTTATATATTTCCATCTATGAAACTTCTTGTCAGTTCAGAGCTAATGACCAATAACCCACAGGAGATCTGTGTATTCCCTTTTCTAAAAGTTAGCTTGCCATTATAAATGGCTATAAGCCATCCACAAGAAGATTTTGGGGGAAGACATTGTGCACTTTGGCTGAGTTTCAGGATCCTTCATAAAAGGGAATTTTGAGTTCTCTGTGCTACAGCTTCGCAAGATGGTGGAGTAGAAGGATGTGCGCTCAGCTGTGAGAACACCAAAATCACAACTAGTGGCTGAACAACCATAGACAGAAGAATGTTGTAACCCACCAAAAGAAGATACCCACATAGAAGGTCAAAGAAGCCAGAACAAGATGGTAGGAGGGGCACAATAGCATTTAAAATCAAAGCTCATACTCGCCAGAGGTGCTTGGAGGGCACCAGCAAAGCCTTGTGTGCACCAGGACCCTGGGAACGGAGCAGTGACCTCCATAAGAGACTGAGACAGACGTGCCTGTGAGTGTTTGAGGGTCTCCTGCAGAGGCACGGGTCAGTAGTGGCCTGACGTGGAGACAGGGACTCTGGCAGCAGCAGTACTGGGAGGCATAGCGTGTGGCATAAGTCTTCTTGGAGGAGATCACCATTAGCCCCAATATAGAGCCATGGAGCAGGCGATCCACAAACCAGAGAAAAATTATACCAAAGAAGTTCTCGCACTGTTGTGAAAGTTTTAGGTCTCATAACAGATTTCCCAACCTGGGCATCTGGCAAAGGGCCTGAGAATTCCCATGGAATCTGACTTTGAAGGTCTGTGGGATTTGATTACAGAACTTTCACAGGAACAGGGAAACAGACTCTTGGAGGGCACACATAAAACCCTGTGTGCACCAGAACCCAGAAGAAAGGAGCAGTGACCCCACAAGAGACTGAGTCAGACTTGCCTGTGAGTGTCCAGGAGTCCCCAGTGGAGGTGTGGGTCAACAGTGGCCTGCCACAGGGTCAGGGTCACTGACAGCTGCTGTCCTGGGAGGCACGGCCTGCTGGCATACATCCTTTAAAGGAGGTCACCATTACCCTACCGTTGTTTGCCCTCAGGCCAAACTACAGGGAGGGAACACAGTCCCATCAATCAGCAGAAAGATTCACTGAGCATGGCTCTGACCACCAGAGCAAGACCCAGTTTTCCCCAAAGCCAGTCCCTCCCATCAAGGATTCCCTGGTGGTTCAGATGGTAAAGAGGCTGCCTAAAATGCAGGATACCCAGGTTCAATCCCTGGGTTGGGAAGATGCCCTAGAGAGGGGAATGGCTACCCACTATAGTATTCTTGCCTGAAAAATCCCATGGATGAGGAGCCTGGCAGGCTATAGTCCATGGGATTGCAGAGAGTCAGACAAGACTGAGCAACTAACACTTTGACTCCCACATTCAAGTCCCTCCCATCAGGAAGCTTGCACAAGCCTCTTACTCTCATCCATCAGAGGGCAGAGAATTTTTAACCCACATAAAAATTCATTTTTTTTTCCTTAGAAGAAAAAATATCACCTTGGTTGTTTTTCCATCTACTTCATTTTCAGAAACCACCTAATCCATGAAACATTTCCACAAATGTCTGAATATTTCATACCATTGAGAGATTGTGATACTTAGTTAATTGATTCCACCTTGTCTCTGAGAGTTATGGACTGCAATCTGGCTTTCTTTCAACCTGTTTGTTTATTCAGGTGAATAACCCAGCTTTAAATCCCAACAGGAGACAACTCACTACATGTTATGTGTAATCTTTATTTATATGTATCTTTGCCAAAAACATTGACCTTTCAATGCCTTGACCTTCATGTATCCTTCATTTCATGATGACCTTAGTGATTTAAGTAAATTTCATGCCACTGGCTGCCATAGGTTCAGTTCAGTTCAGTCGTTCAGTTGCTCAGCCATGTCCGACTCTTTGCGACCCCATGAATCTCAGCACACCAGGCCTCACTGTCCATAACCAACTCCCGGAGTTTACTCAAACCTGTGTCCATTGAGTCAGTGATGCCATCCAGCCATCTCATCTTCTGTCGTCCCCTTCTTCTCCTGCCCCAAATCCCTCCCAGCATCAGGGTCTTTTCCAATGAGTCAACTCTTCACATGAGGTGGCCAAAGTACTGGAGTTTCAGCTTCAGCATCAGTCCTTCCAATGAACACCCAGGACTGATCTCCTTTAGGATGGACTGCTTGGATCTCCTTGCAGTCCAAGAGACTCTCAGGAGTCTTCTCCAACACCACAGTTCAAAAGCATCAATTCTTCAGCCCTCAGCCTTCTTCACAGTCCAAATCTCACATCCATACATGACCACTGGGAAAACCATAGCCCTGACCAGACAGACCTTTGTTGGCAAAGTAATGTCTCTATTTTTTAATATGCTATCTAGGTTGGTCATAACTTTCCTTCCAAGGAGTAAGCATCTTTTTAATTTCATGGCTGCAATCACCAACTGCAGTGATTTTGGAGCCCAAAAATTAGTCTGACACTGTTTCCACTGTCTCCCCATCTATTTCCCATGAAGTGATGGGACCAGATGCCATGATATTAGTTTTCTGAATGTTGAGCTTTAAGCCAACTTTTTCAATCTCCTCTTTCACTTTCATGCCATAGGTTACCACTGTCCTATTTATCAAAATGATGGGATGTATTTATATTTCTAATCTTCAAATACATGGTTAATTCAATTTCACTTGAATGCTTATCTGCTTACTACTTCTAAGACCAGTATCAGTTGTGAACCTAGCAGGTAACAGAAAGCCACTTAAACTAGTTAATTTGGAAAAGGCTTAATAAAGGGATTACTGCAAAGGAATATGTGTGGTTTAGGAATTACCAAGGAAAGTATGATTACTCTAGAACTAATAACTACTGAGAGCTGATGTCTCCTCTCTTGTGCAGGAAGAGTGAGAGGTTATATGCACTGGAGGTAGAGTTTGGAAAAGGGCCACATGGCAGGTTCTATGGTCTAGGTCCAGAGATGTTGCATCTTTGCAAAAAAGGAGCCTGGGAAAAGCCTCCATGACCTCACTCTTTTCCCTGCCAGTGGCAACCACTGGCTAAGCAACACGCCAAGTAGATAGAAAGGAGTTCAAGATGCAATTAATATGATTCAGCATCCCAGAGCAAAGAGAAGGATAAAAAGGTAGAAAATGGATTTGGAAGGACAAATGAAAGGTAATCAACATATAACAAAAATATCAGTATCAGTGAACATTTGTGCTTTTACATGTATATATATATGAATATAAGAGTGAAAAAGTTGGCTTAAAGCTCAGAGTTCATAAAACTAAGATCATGGCATCCAGTCCCATCACTTCATGGGAATAGAGAAACAGTGGAAACAGTGGCTGACTTTATTTTTTGGGGCTCCAAAATCACTGCAGATGGTGATTGCAGCCATGAAATCAAAAAAAGCTTTCTCCTTGGAAGGAAAGTTATGACCAACCTAGAGAGCATATTAAAAAGCAGAGACTTTGTCAATAAAGGTCCATCTAGTCAAGGCTATGGTTTTTCCAGTAGTCATGTATGGATGTGAGAGTTGGACTATAAAGAAAGCTGAGTGCTGAAGAATTAATGCTTTTGAACTGTGGTATTGGAGAAGACTCTTGAGAGTCCCTTGGACTGCAAGGAGATCCAAGTAGTCCATCCTAAAGGAGATCAGTCCTGGGTGTTCATTGGAAGGACTGATGTTGAAGCTGAAACTCCAATACTTTGGCCTCCTGATGCAAAGAGCTGACTCATTTGAAAAGTTCCTGATGCAGGGAAAGATTAAAGACAGGAGAAGAGGGCGACAGAGTATGTGATGGTTGGATGACATCACCAACTCAATGGACATGAGTTTGGGTAAACTCCGGGAGTTGGTGATGGACAGGGAGGCCTGGCGTGCTGCAGTTCATGGACTGAACTGAATGGCATTCATAAAATGTGTATACCTTTTTATGTATATATAGTATACATAAATTTATGTTTTGTTTAGCTTCCACATAATTCAAGAGAGAATGAGAATGAAAATTCTGATTACTTTTCAGTAGGAGATTGTAATCTCAAAAGAAAAAATATTCTGTTACTAAATAATATCCCATTGTCGATATTATTTAATTGACTTGTTAGTTATTTTTCAAGGTTTTGAAACCCTGAGGGGTTGCAGGGCTTTATAATGCTAAGCATCCAGAAACTGACATAAAAGATGCTGAAACAGATAGATTGAAATCCTGCTCAATTCAAATGCTGATGATGTTGATGAGAACCTCAGATAAGTTGTCTAGTTTGTATGCTAGAGGAAATTTTTACTGGATCCTCACAACCAGTCCAATGGTTGTTAACATACTCAGATAGGGTAAGTGCTAATGAAAGGGACTCTTTTGAAATATCTTCACTAATTTCCCATCACAGTTTCTGAAATTATAGAGGCTCACAAGGGGAAATAATATTTTCATTATTAAAAACAAAAAAAGAACAATTAATACACAATATTGATACTATGTATAAAATAGAAAACCTACTGTTAAGCTCAGCTTAATGTTCTGTGGTGAAATAAATGGGAAAAAAATAAAAAAAGAGGAGCTATATGTAAGTATACTGCTGATTCCCTTTGCTCTATAGTGGAAGGTAACACAATATTGTAAAAAACTGTACTCTGGTAAAAATTAATTTTAAAAAATATTACAAAGTCAAAGGGGGCAAATAAATGCACAACTAATAAGTGAACATCTAACAGGAACCACTTATAAAAAAAACTTTATTGATAACTCAGAAACAATTTAGGCAAAGGCATGAAGTTACACAGGTTATTAGAATTTTTAAACTTCAAAAGACATGACAACTGTTATATTTCTTTCAGTTTGATATTCTTTAAAATAATATAAAGGTATATGTCATTTCTGAGATGAATTCCAAACAAAGGAAACATCTCTTAAATATAAAAAATAATTACATTAATATTGGAAAAAGCTGCACTATTAAATTTATAGCACAAAACCATATCCTTATTTAAGGAGAGTAATGCTTTATCCAGTTAGCAACCATCAGTGTCCTAACTGATGGGTCTGCATCTTTTTTCCTATCTTTCATGGGAACTACAATCCATGTTTGACACTTGTTTGAGAATTAGGTAAAATTCCCAGAAAGGTGTTTTGCAAAGAGTGGTTTCTCAAAACATAGTAAGTAGTATCATTACTTTCGGGGCTTCCCAGGAGGCACAGTGTTAAAAAGGCAATGCCAGTGCATGAGACACAGGAGATACAAGAGACATGGGTTCAATCCCTGGGTCAGGAAGATCCCCTGGAATAGGAAATGGCAAACGCTCTAGTATTTTTGCCTGGAAAATTTAATGGACAGAGGAGCCTGGCAGGCTATAGTCTATGGGGTCACAACGAGTAGGACACAACTGTGCAACTGAGCATGAACACATCTGTTTCAAAAGAAAATTTGTAGTTCTACCTGCAGAGAATCCTGAAGTGAGTCAGATGTTCACATTATCATATAAATATTGAGTTTCATGATCCTATTCTAAGCCATATTTTTAGCCAATTTTTTCCTACAAAGGAAAAAACTCCTTAATAGTAAAAACTTAGAAAAGAGTAAAAATCTAAAATAATGCAATAATTTCTAGTACTATATAATTTATGCAGTATGTATGGATTACATTCAAAATTGGCCCTTTAGATTATTTTTGTTCACAATTTTTTACTGTAGAACATGTATACAGATTTGATCCTATACACCCTTTCCCCCCAAATTTTGCATATATTCTCTTTTTTACTTGTAATCTTGTGTTTTCTTCTACCTGCAGATAGTATTAAGAGATACAAATTTGTAACAGCTATAGGTTGACCTGGACTTCCCCGGTGACTCAGTCAGTGGTAAAGAATCTTCCTGCAATGCTGGAAATCTGGGTTCAGTCCCTGGGTTAGGAAGTCTCCTGGAGGAGGGCATAGCAACCCACTCCAGTACTCCTGCCTAAAGAATGCCATGGACGGAGGTACCTGGCGGGCTGCGGTCCATAGGGTTGCACAGAGTTGAGCACGACTGAAGCAACTAAGCAGCATCAGCAGCATCAGCTGTCCCAACATATCCAAGCACTAAAAGAAAATACTAGATTTTTTAAAGACATTTATTTAAAACAGGTAAATTCAGTATTTCAGATATGAACAGATAACAATTTAAGATACAAAACCCACATGTAGCACAAAAGCAAACTGTCATTGCCACAAGGACTAAATAGCAATAGAATAAAAGATACAAGTCCATACTTCTTCCTTTAGTTGATCAATCATTCTTAAGAGGGAAAATTAATTAACTAGCAGCAGAAATTTGGAACTGAATGTTTTTTAAAGTCATTAAACAAGGAAGCCATCAGACTTAGATGCCCTTTATACCTTGGCAGCCTATGTGAGCAAATCAAAACCGAAGGCAGACTTAATTCACTTGAAACTGAGAAAATGAAGCTTAAGAACAACTCAGCACAGCCAGTTAGTAGTCGGTTTTCCTAATAAGGCAGCCTCTTAAGTTATGACCAATCAAGTAATTTCCTTGCTTTGCTTCCACATCATCTCTACAAAAATCTCTGCCATTGTCCCTGTCTATAAACAACCCTTGATTACATTTGGTTTAGAGCTGCCTGATTCAAACTGATGTTTGCTCAAAAAACACTAAAAAATTATAATGTGCTTAAGTCAACTTTTAGCAATATATAGCTGTAAAGTCCGAGTGATTTTTGTTGCAAAATGATAGCTCTCTTTAAAATGAGCACTTACATTACTAGATTCTAGGCTTCAAGGTTTGGCAATAATTCAATGTCCTTTATTTATCATATTTTCTATGTATTGACACAGGGATTTAAGCTGAACACATTTTCTCTCCTCTTGGGTGAGATTCCCCTAGCCATGGGGAAGAGCAATCATAGTGACTGACTGCATCCTGGTGGGCTTCACAACAGCTACTGTGGTGCAGCTGGCCCTGTTTGAGGTGGCCCTTGGTGTCTGCTCTATGACTGTGCTAGGAAACACCACCCTCACAGTGTTGATCGGTAATGACTCCCGACTGCACACACCCATGTATTTTTCCCTGGGAATCTCTTTCCTGGACCTCTGGTACTCCTCTGTGTACACCCCAGAATCCTGGTGACCTGCATCTCTGAACACAAAAGCATCTCCTTCACTGGCTGTGTGGCCCAGTTCTTCTTCCCCGCAGGGCTGGCCTACAGAGGGTGTTTCCTGCTGGCTGCCATGGCTTATGACCGCTATGTGGCCACCTCAAAGCCACTGCTCTATTCTCAGGTCATGCCCAGCAGGCTGTGTGCATTTTTTATAGCAGCCTCATACCTTCGTGGCTTTACTAACACTTTCATTGTTACCAAAGGAACTTTTGCCTTGAACTTCTGCAGTTAAAATGTCAGTGATGAGTTTTTCCGTGATATCTCACCTCTTGTGAAGTTGGCTTGTGGAAGAAAAGATATCTACCAGGCTGTGCTGTTCTGTGGCCTCGCCTCCAACGTCATCACCCACACTGTGCTCATCCTGGCCTCCTACCTCTTAATCAGCGCCACCATCCTGAACATCCTGTCCACCCAGGGCTGCCTCAAAGCCTTCTCCACCTGCTCCTTACACCTTATCTCCATCACCCTGTTCTATGGCTCCATTCTCTACATTTACTTTCGTCCACAATCAAGCTATTCACTGGACAGGGATAGAATAGTTTCTATGTTTTACACTGTAGCACTCCCAATGTTGAACCCCATGATCTACAGTCTGAGGAATAAGGATGTGAAAGAGGCTCTGAATAAACTCCTCAAATAAATGAGGAGTCTCTCCTTCTAAAGAGATGTGGAGATAATTTTTAATAAGGTTCCTCTATTTGAAGAAGAGCTACCATCGTGCTGTGTCTATACAATAAGGATTTGTACAAAGATAAAGAATTTGCATTCTTGCTACCTGACAGTTCAAGAGACCTAAAATGAGAAAAGTAGGGCAACCTAGGAGATAAAGTTTAAATCTAAAGACTTGAATTAAATTTCATGTTACTCTAGAATAAAATCAAATAACTTGAAACCAAAAAAATTTATTCTATATTCATAAAGAGAACTGTCCACTCCTTTAGCATGCTAATAGTTTGGCTGACTGATATTCATTGAATAGTATCTTCACGTGGTTTCCCTAGGAATAGAAACAAAAATGCTAAATTAGTTTTTAATATTTTTCTATAAATAGTAGCTAGTTGAAATCATCACTCTATATTCCCATAACAGAATTTTGTAAGCATTTTTATGCATTTTCCCCCAGAATCACTAAAACAAAGACCCAGAGTCATCCACAAAATAGTACAACTAGGCTCAGCAAGCATATTCTTTCAATCTTTGTCTCACATTTGTTACTCAATGAAGAAAAGTTCAGGTGAATTTCCATATATATATGATTTTTGTGAATCACTGTATATCTCCCTGGGCCCCTCTTTCATTTTATTGCAGTTAATATACACAGACTTCTATTTCCAACTGTGACATTTTGAGCACCAAATCACAGTTACTACAATAAATAATAACAGTAGTTGTAGAGAAGAAGCAGCTTGAGAAATAAACATCTATGAGTACATATTATTCTGAAGTGAAATTTTATTTAGAGAATATATAAAGGTAGTGATCAAACAAGAAAAGACAAATTATGAGATGAACATAATTTTGATTTTTTTAAGTGAGACCAGTATTAATGTAATTTATGTCAATAAAATCTGAATATATCCTTCTTTCCATAGCTAAAAGCAGTAAAAAAAGAAAAAAAGAGCAAAATGTAAGTGATCCCCAAAATGTAGCAGCTTCACTCAGAGAAGGAAAAGCTAATCATCACAGGCAGTGGTACATATTAACTTGGATATGTAATCCAACCTGTATAATCACTACTAGTTGTAACACAAAATAAACCAACAGAGACTGGGTCCAACAGTATAATTTCAAGAAGCTTGATTTAGAAAATGCTCTAAAACCAAAAGTTATTTATTCCAACTCAGATTCATTTTCTAAAAGATATCTATTACCCACTAATAATTGTTTAATTGTACAAAATATATTCTTTTTAAGTAAAGTTAACAGATCAAATTGGTGTATTAGAGTGGCAAAAATTTAGTCAATAGAAGTTAAAGTGAAACTAGAAAACTTATTCTTAAAACATTCTAGTATCATACGTTCTTATATGTCACTGCAAAAACAGATTTGGACAGGAGCTCCTATTATAATCCTTTCAGAAGAAGCAACCAAGGCTGATTCTCCAAATAATTATCAATGTACATTGAGATGCTGTAACCTTCACTGGCCTAAGTGTATAGTCATATTTTGTGTATGGAAAAGAGAACTCAACTCAACTGTAACTCAATTCAAGTCTAAATAATATTATCAAGTCATTAGTAAGAAGGTAAAGTATAGCTAATAGTGATCTTAAAATGACATAAAAATATGTAGGCACATAATAAAACTTTAAAGAAATACATGGCACTGGCGTTTAAAAAATGTTCTAGAACAGGTTAAAGTGTAAGTTTGGCAGTAAGACTTTTACTTATTTTTGGAAACATTCCATCTGCACCCTATAATTGTGAAGCATTCAGAAGGATCTTCAACCTTAATTTGAAATTATAGCATACATTTCTAAGGAAATTTTATGACACAAATCACAAATGAAGTTTGAAGTCTTAAAAGAAAGTAGTTTCTAAAATGTCTTTTAGTTTCATGAGTTTTAACAAACACTTTTGTAAATACAATTGTTTGTGAATGTTCTTCTCCATGCAAAAATACTTGGACTTACATGGTTTTTAAATTTTTATTTATTTTTCTTTCCTAATTAAAAAATAATTTTAAAAATTAATTTGTACTTACACTAAAAAAAAAACTCTTTATGTTCTTTGAAAACATAGGATGAAGAGTAACCACTTTTAGACTTCTAGATAGCAGTACTTGTGATAACCCCCAAATCATACTCTATGAGTTTTGAATTCATATTGTCTCATATCTAGTTAAAAATAAAAAATTTTAAAAAAAGAAAGAAAAAGGAAATGAGTGACAGGATCTAAAATTTGCAAAGCTATCTACCACAATACTATAAGTTCCCACTCCTATAATTACAAAGCAAACCTCTCTCTCATTTCTCACAGGAGAATGGCCCACTCAGTCTTTCTCAGCATCTCAGCTGAATAACAGTTACCTTGCAAGTTGTCCAGATTTTCTTATTGTAAGATCTAAGTCTTCAGTCATCTTGGTTTTTGTTTTGTTTTGTTTATTTCTTGGTAGTACTTTTTCTTTGAAAGAGAGGGCTATGTTGATGCTAAGAAATACATTGCCAAATCCCCTTGGTTCAAAACATAATAATTCTTGACTCATTTGTATCTGCTAATTTCTCTCTGGTGACTGGATCAATTGCCTTTCCCAATAGAGACACCCCAGTCAGATCAAGCATGAGGAGTCCACCATGGCCAAGGTGCAGACCCAAATTGCAATTCATCAGAACAATGAGGTGTTTCCCTAGAGAAGCATGTAGACTTCCAAATGAACTGAGTACAGGGTTATGAGTAGGGAAAATCAATTAAAGTTGGTTAGTTCATGTTGTAGGAGTAAATAAAATAGGCTATAAATGTGCAAAGATTTTATTAAGGGGAATACTCTGCTTGTATCAGAGAAAATAGAGAAGGAGCCAGAAGAATAAAACAAGGATTATCACCATCTGATGCAAATATGACCACAAGTGAAGAATAACTGGATGGAAAGATGGACAAAATCATCTGAGAGCATTGTTTAGTCTATGGTTAGGTCTTTGATCACTCCTTAGTGATCAAAGGAGTCTAGTGTCTAAGAATGCATTGGTATCCCTGTCTGGCTCATTCATTAGCTCAGAGCACCTTGTGGGAAGCATGACCTTTGATACAGATAGGGAAATACAGTTCAGAGATCAGCAGCTAGTATCTTTAGACAATTATACTGTCTGCATTTGGATTTTTGAAAGGCTTATTTTCCTGGCCACCACAGGGTCCATGCCCACCTCATCTCCTTGGTTCATAAATAGGCACATTCTTGATAAGGGGAAGATGAGGTCATATACTCACTGCTGTTTTAAAGCACGGATATACCTCAACAACCATGATTGAGTTTTCATATAAGCATGACATTAATTTCTCAGGCTAATTGCTTCTGAATAATGGTATAAATAATTAAATCAACTATTTCTGTGGATTGGAAGAGGTTGCCATGGAATGTACTTCTTAGTAGAGGAAATGTTTGATGCATACCATGGTCATAAAAATGGCAGTATTTTTGTCTACATCTATAGGTGCTAACAAGAAAAAGCCAGTAAAAAATATAAAGCAAATAATTCCCCCAGTATATGATAATTCATGAGAGGAAAGTCATTACCTTTGCAACTCTGAATTAGTAAGAAGTTGTCTAAACTAATCATTCTGTTACCCAGTGGTTTACTAATTCTCTCAGAAAAGTGTTTTCTTTTTTTTTTTTTTTTTTTTTTGCCTCTTTGACACCTCATGCATGCATGCCAACTCACTTCAGTAGTGTCCGATTCTTTATGACTCTATGGACCACGGCCATCTGCCAGGCCCCTCTGCCCATTTTGACACCTCACAACAATATTAACCAAATTAGCCTTAGTGAGAAGATGGTCATGAGCTCATTTCAACTGCTATGGCCACTTTGTACAAGGGCCCTGTGAACATATAGTCTGGTGTGGGGAGAAGGAGGTTGATTAAGACTCAGGAAGAAGGTCACTTCATCCACCTCATTCGTGGAGCCTCCAGTTGATGTATGTATAGCTAGAGTTCTGTGCATATGGGTGAGCATTCAGTTTAGTCACTCAGTCGTGTCTGACTCTTTGTGACCCAATGGACTGCAGTATGCCAGGCCTCCCTGTCCATCACCAATACCCAGAGTTTACTCAAACTCATGTCCATTGAATCAGTGATGCCATCCAACCATCTCATCCTTTGTTGTCACCTTCTCCTCCTACCTTCAATCTTTCCCAGCATCAGTTCTTTTCAAATGAGTTGGTTCTTTGCATCAGGTGGCCAAAGTATTGGAGTTTCAGCTTCTGATTAGTCTATAACTTTGAAGATTCAATGAAATGTGACAGTCTCTCAGCCTCCTTGGCAAATTTAATGACCTCACAATGCATTGGGTATTCCTCAAAGGCTACAACCACTGAATGCTAGTGTGATGCTGTTGAATTGTATTGTTTCAAGAGATATATAGATATATTTTTATTCCAAACTGATTTCCTCAATTTTATTTCTCAAAATAAATGTTATTAATCCTGCATCCTTTCTTCAACTTCTCTACCTGTAAAAAGTTGTTCATTCATGATCTCCACTTAGAAGATCTTCAATTCTTTTCCCCTCAGACAGAGGAGTTAACAGTGATAAATTGGGATTTTCACCACTGCATCTTTCAAGTCTTTATAAAAACACTAAACCTTGCACTTCTCCCCAGTGATGCAATATGGCTTCTTGTTTACTGTCTGAGTAGAGAATGTATTGGGGGAGTACCTTTGCAGACATCCACTTGAAAATTCCAATAATTATAACACTGTTTCCAGAGATCAGGGGCAGGAAACTAAGATGAGGATTCTGTTTTATTCTGTATATCTATACCCAGTATGATTTCTGAGTATGGGTAAATAATGATCACCTATATATCTAGTCTCAGACCCAATGAAAGAAAAAAGCAGATCAAAGCTATATTTAAATTATTTCCATTAGACCCACTGGCAAGTATGTACCTTGGGTGTTTTTCCATCACTTAAGGTTAGTGTTAGCTCAGAGTCAGGATCCAATAAACCATAGAAGAGCTGGTTACTTACCTTTGCCCTGGGTAGGATTATTCTCATAAGTGGGTTCTGGCCATCCACAAGAAAGCCTGGAGGAATATGTATAGAGCATATATTGGCTAAATTTCAAGATCCTTTATCAAAGGTTCCATGCTTCCCCATAAGTCGAAGGTTTCAGTGGCTGTAAACTAGCTTAAGTCAGAGAATTATATGAGATGGTATTTGCCTACTAGAATATTTTGTGCTGATTTTTATCCAAGTAAAAATGAAATATTACTGCAGTTGTTTTCTAGTCTACTTCATTTCATAAGAATCTCCTGACCCATGAGACACTGCCATGAGTGTATGAACAACAGAATACTTGGTTAAGATCTAGAGTTTATGATGTATTGGAAAATTGCATCCATCTTGTCTCTGAGTTACACACTAAGATATTGCTTTAGGGCTTCTTGGTTTTTTGTTATTGTTGTTGTTGTTGAACAGTCCAGATTTAATTTTCAACAAAAGTCAACTTACCATACTACAGTAATAATTTCTAACTGCATCCAAAGAAACTAATAACTTTAGAACTCATACCTTCTGAGAGTGGTTATCTCTTCTATTCCTGAAGGTGCAAGACAAACAACAGCATATGAGTTGAAGGGAGTTCTGGGAAATGGGTCACCTGGCAGGTTCCATGGTCTAGGTCCAGGGATGCAGCCAGCTGTGGCATCTTTGCAAAAAACAGGAAAGAGAAAACCACTCTGACCTCACTTCCTGTCCCGCTATTTACAGCCACTGGGTAAACCCGTTAAGTAGACAGAGAGAAAGGGACCCATGGATAGAGTTTATGCCGCTGAGCATCCTGAAAAGAAGATGAGTTTAAAAGTATAGAGAATATACATGTTTCGATGCTGTTCTCTCGATACATCCCACCCTCACCTTCTCCCACAGGGTCCAAAATTCTGTTCTGTATATCTGTGTCTCTTTTTCTGTTTTGCATATAGGGTTATCATTACCATCTTTCTAAATTCCATATATATGCATTAGTATACTGTATTGGTCTTTATCTTTCTGGCTTACTTCACTCTGCATAATGGGCTCCAGTTTCATCCATCTCATTAGAACTGATTCAAATGAATTCTTTTTAATGGCATTATCTAGGGTGAAACAGATCACCAGCCCAGGCTGGATGCATGAGACAAATGCTCGGGCCTGGTGCACTGGGAAGACCCAGAGGAATTGGGTGGAGAGGGAGGTGGGAGGGGGATTGGGATGGGGAGGGGAATAAAAATGAAAATTCCTGGCGGTTTTCATTTTCAATGTATGACAAAAACCACTACAATATTGTAAAGAAATTAGCCTCCAATTAATAAAAATAAATGAAAAAAAAATATAGAGAAAGGAATGGGAAGAACAAAGGAAAGCTATTCAACTGACAATAAAGATATCAGTATCATTGAACATATGTGTTTAATATCCAAATATACACATATGAATATATAGTATACTTAATAAATGTCACATGTCTATTTTGTCTTCTACACAACTGGAGAGAATGAGAATGAAAATTCTGATTGATTATATTTCAGCTAAGAATTGTAGTCTTAAAAAAAGATCTTCATCATCGAATAATGCCCAATTTGTTAACACACAATTTTATTTAATTGTCTTGTTTAGTCATTTCCCATGACCATGAAAATCTAAGGGATCACCGAATCTATAATCCTGGGGATTCAGAAACTAATATAGGGGATTCTGAAACAGTTAGACTTGAACTCTGTTGAGGTGATGATAGGCTGAGAATTTTAGGTAAGTTATCTAACTGAGATATTAGAATTAGATGGAAAATTTTACTTGTTCCTCCAACCAATCCTAAGATTATTTACATCCTAAGACATATATGTGCTAGTAAGAGGGCCTCTTTTCAAATATCTCACCATCTTCCTATTGCAGTTTCTGAAGCTGCTCAGAGTTCACAAGAAAAAGTAGCATTTCTCATTATTAGAGACAAAAAAGAGCAATCAATATTACCAACAAATGACAAGAAATGGGGAAAAAATGTAAAATAAACTAATGATAATGTTTTGGGGAACAGAAAAAAAGGGGGAACTAATTTCAAAAAGGGGCCTTTAATTTTTTTAGAATTTTAAAGATCCCCAGTTTTTCCTGTTTAAAAATTTAAAAATAATAAAGGGGGGGAAATGTTTCTTTTTTGGGTTTTGGGGTTTTGGGGCTTCCCAGGGGGACTTTATTGGGGGGGAAGAAAAATTTTCCCGGCCAAAATTCGGGGAAAATCCCCAAAGGAACCGGGAATTTTGGGAAATTCATTTTGGGGAAAGGAAGATCCTCTGGAGTAGGAAACGGCAACCTGCTCTAGTATTCTTGCCTGGAGAATCCCATAGACAGGGGAGACTGGTGGGCTACAGTCCATGGGGTCGTAAAGAGTCAGACATGACTGAGCACACAATACAGGTATTGAGAATTCAGTTCTCCATGAGTTTTATCTCCTGCTTTCAGTAAGAGACGGGGATATCAGAGTGTTCCTTAGGCTTCTTTTTTTTTTTAAATGCTAATGAAATAATTCTTCTGTCAAAGTGGCATATTTGGGGGGTGGCAATACCTACCACACTTCATATTTCACTCCCTCCTAAACCAGGGGGACTTTATTCATGTCTCATGAGCATTGAACAACTTGTTTATTTGTAGCTGGGAAATAGAATACAGATTTTTTTTTTTTTCATTTGCAAAAAACCCAAAATTACCCTTCCTCTCCCATTCCCCTCTTTTTAAAATTTCATTCATTTTTTTTTCTCAATACCTTTAATTTTAAAGGGAAAAAAAAAATATTTCTTATTTTTTTTACTTGTGTTTGGTTGTGACATCCCTCAGCCCACAAAGTTGTGTTGACTTTTTTGTGACCCCTTGGGACTGTAGTTTTCCAGGCCCTTTTTTTTTTCCATTTTGATTTTCCAAGCAAGAATGCTGGAGTGGGTCACCATTTCCTCCTCCAGGGTATCTTCCTGACTCAGGGATCAAATCTGCATCTCCGACAGCTCCATCATTGGCAGGCAGATTCTTTATCCCTGCATTACCTATGTATCTCTCCTTTCTAAATAAAGCCTCCACAGAATAAAGTCAATGCTGTTAGCTTCACTACTGTATCCTAATGCCCAGACAGCCCCAAGGACTCAAGAAATATTTTCCTAATAAATGAGTAAAGCCACAAACAGCATTAAGGCTTTCTATTATTAAAGTCACTCTGTTGAAATAAATATGTTGAGGCTCAGAAAAAATTTAAACCTCATCTTAAAAATTTAATAAAGTTCCCCTTTTTCCAGCTCCCCCTTTACTTTAAAAAACCCCAATAGTTTTTGGGCCATATTTAAAGGGTTTCGGTAAGAAAATTTGCCCCCCTTTGGGGGGGTTTTGAGGAAAATTGAACACTTGATTTTTTTTCATTTGTAGGTGGGGGTTTTTTTTTTAAACCATGGAGGGGGAAAAAATCTACCGGGGGATGAGTTCACTCTGTGGGATTAACAAACAGACCCCCAAAAAGCAGTGGTCCGGTTTTGTTTTTCCCTTGGGTGTTTTACTCTGTGACCCTAGTGGGAAATATCATTCTTATGGGTTAAATGGGTAATGACCCTGCTTGCACACACCCTGTTTTTTTTTAATGGGAATTTTGTCTTTTCCCGGGAAAACCTGGTACTCCTCTTGTATATCCCAAAGTTTCAGTGCCCTGAAACTTTTAAGAAAAAAAAGGCATCTTTTCACGGGGCTGTGGGGGTCCAGTTTCCTGCGGGGGTGGCCCCCAGTGATTTGGCTCCCCTTGCAGGTTGCCTTGGCTTATGACCGCTATGCGGCCATTTCCAGTCCCCTGCTCTATGCTCAGGTCATGTCGAGGAGACTCTGTATCTGTTTGGTTATATATTCCTATACTGGGGGTTTTGTCAATGCAATAATACTCACCAGCAACACATTCACTTTGAATTTTTGTGGTGGTAATGTTATTGGGTAAAATGTGCAAGGGGGACTTTATCGGGATGTGTTGTACTTCCTCCTTGCCTCCAACGTCATCACCCCGACTGTGCTCATCCTAGCTTCCTACGCCTTCATCATTGCTGCCATCTTGCGAATTCGCTCCACCCAGGGCCGCCTCAAAGCCTTCTCCACCTGCTCCTCCCACCTCATCTCTGTCACCTGTACTATGGCTCCATTCTCTACGTCTACTCCCGTCCAAGTTCCAGCTATTCCCTTGAGAGGGACAAGATGGTGCCTACATTTTACACCGTGGTGTTCCTCATGTTGAACCTCATGATGATCTGAGGAATAAAGATGTCAAAGATGCTCTGAAAAAACTCTTCAGGTTCACATAATCTGAAGTCTAAGCTGACATAAAATTTTTGAAACATTGCTCAGTGAAAACAGACTGCTTCAGGGGAAGTTTGGGGAGAAATATTAAAAAAAAAAAACCACTTTTTTCTCTACTCAAATTCAATTAAAAAAAGTATTTTTCCTTGCATTCACTTGTTTTGTTTAATAGTTCTGCTATAATCTCTTCTACAACTTAATAAATTCAACTTAATATAACTTTAAAAAAATGATATCAAAATTTAATGCAATACAAGAGTATATATCACTTCTGGAATTCCAAATGATTAAATTTTACTATCTCCGTGGGATAGACCCATTTTCCACCTACTTGATGAGCATTAAGGGATTGTGAAAAAACCCTTTTAAAATTGGATTTTTAAACATTTGGGAATTATCCCAAATTATTTTTTGTCTGTTTAAAGGTTTTCTGGGGAAATGAAAGAGTAAGGAAAAGTGAAAATTTTTGTTTGGAAAGAAAAAGGGAAAAGGGGGTTTGGGGACAAAAACATGGAAAAAAAAAAATCAAAAATACCCAGAGCTGGGAAAAAATAATAAATTGGCCTCAACTTTTGGTTCTGAAACATTTATTTAACGAAATTTATAAATAGGCCCATTATGAAAATAGCTATATCTTTCAAAAAAAATTTTGAAAACTTCCGAGGGAAAAAACTACTCATTTTTTCAAATGAAACCCCAATTTATTTTGAAATTTTGCAGTTTGTTTAAAGTTTTATGTTTTTAATTATCATTTCCAGGGGGTTCAAAAGGGTTTAAAAAGAAAAAAAATTACAAAAATTATTTTTAAATTAAGAAAAGGGTTTGACCTGAAATTTTAAAATTTGTTAAATGTTTGTCAATGAATTTTTTTAAACTTTTTTTCATAAGAAATGCTTTTCCCTTTTTTGGTTTTTTTTCCTTTTCTTTCCTCTTTTAAATTTCTCTAATGATGCAAAAATTTTCCCCCAATGGGCCAAATTGTTTTCATATATGGGCCCAAATTAAATATAGAATCTATAACATACAATTTTCAGAGTATTTCAAAACCTTCTTGCTAAAAAGATTTGACAGGAGGTGGGAAAAGGGTCAAACAGGGGACAGAACCAACACCAGGATGTCCCTCATTTTTTAGAGTAAAAAACCAGAGTTAGATACTCCCAAAAGCACTTGGGTTTTCCCCTTGCATGCAAATTCACATTTTGGGGGATGGTACCCTTGTTTTAAAAAATTTTACCCTTTTTTTAAAAGGAAAAAAGAAAACTGTTAATACAAATTAAAAAAAATTTTTGGGGGGCTAAAAGGATTTTTTTTTTATTTTTAATCACCGTGTCAGAACTTATAATTCCAAAAATTAGAATCAGGGGATTCATTGTTTTGACTTCCCTGGGGTATCATTTTGCATATATTTTGGAAAATTTTTAAAAACATATCTTTTAAAGGATCACCCTACAACAAATAAAATTTTAGTTTTCAAAATTATTTTTATAAATTTAAAGTTTCAATAAATTTTTTTAAATTGGCATAAAACTATTTTTGAGAGTCAAATATTAACATCAGATTGTGAAAAACAAGAGTTTTCAGGGGGGGTTTATTTTTTTCTTTCCCCCTTTGGGTTATAAAATATTGATGCCCAAAAAAGGATCAGTCCCTTTCCCAAAAAACAAGGGGGTTATTTTTGGGCTTACAGTAAATTTTTTAAAAAATATTTAAGTAAAAAAATGCAAAATCATTTTTTCAAAAAGAGCTATTATTACAACAAATCAGGGGAAAGAAAAAAAACTAAACCCTTGCAAAATTTGGGGGCCAAAAAAAAGTTTTTATTGGGAACCCTTTTTTAAAAAGGTTTTTTCCTTTTTTTTTTTTTTTTTAGGTTTTTTTTTTAATTTTAAAAAAAAAATTTTTTTTTTTCCTTTTTCCAAGGTTTTTTTTCCCTTTTTTGAGGGTTTTTGGAAATAGACCCTGAAATCTTTTTTTAAATTAAAAAGAAAGGCCAAATAAAATACAATTTTTTTGGGTCTTTTTTTTTGGAAAATTTTTTTTTTTTTTTGTTTTTTGTTTTTTTTGGTTTTTTTTTTCTTTTCCGATTAAAAATTAAAAAAATTAAAATGTTGGGGTTTTATTAAAAAATCCCTTTTCATGGAGAAAAAAGGGGGCGGGGTTAAAAGGGGGATTTTTAATTTTGGTTTTTGAAAAAAAATTTTGGCAAAAAAACTAATTTGGGCCCATTTCAAAATTTTGGAAAGGAGAACCACATTTTTAAGGGTGTTATGTAACCCTAAAAATTTATATTTCTCTATTTAGAAAATTTTTTTTTTCATATTTTAAAACTTTTTAAAACATTTTGTTTTAATATTTCATTGAATTGGGAGGCAAAGGGGATGACAAAGAAGTAATCAATATATTCGTCAGAGTTTGTTTGGGGGGAGTTTGGGAAAGGGGAATGCCCTTAATAAAAAAAAATATTTGTCAAACTTTGTTTCCACTTTTTCAAAAATTTTTAAATCTATTCTTAATCAATATTTTGCTCCCCAAAATTTCAAACAAGTATTTAAAAACCCACCAAAATTTTCACTTTTTTTTTCAAAGCGCCCCCCAAAAATTAAAAGGGGAAGGAGTTTTAATTTTTAAATTCAAAAAGGTTTACTGCAAAAAAGTGGGGGCCCAAAAAAAAAAAAAAAAAATGAAAAAAAAAAAATTTTATTATAAAAAGGAAAACAAAAACAAAACTTCAATATTTTTTTTTAAAAAGGGTTTTTAATCACAACAAAAGAATAATCAACAGAAAATGGTTCAATCAATGATTCATCTTTTAAGCAAAATGTGTTGTATTTACTTGAATATGGCAATGTGCACAAGCATGTTTATAAAGCAATAATTTGGAAAATGCAATGAAACCATCCTGCAAAAAGATCACCTTCATCTCTGAGGTCTTATAGTCTGTATTGCTTTCCAGAAGGCCACTTTAACATCTTTGTTTCTCAAGAGTATTGAGCAATGGATTGACCACCAGTATAAACAGAGATTTCACTTTGTCCTTCCCCGGGAGTAGGGGGAAAACGGGCCCTTTAAAATATGTGAGCCCCGGGGATCTGTAGAAGAGCATGCCCAAGCCCCAGGTGTGAAGCACAGGTGGAAAAGGCTTTTTTGTTTTCCTGAAACTGGGGCAGATCCTAAAGAATAGTTTGGAAGGATGTTGAAATAGGATATCAGCATGGCAAGAAAGTTGGAGAGGACTGTGAAACCCACAAGACCCAGGAGGACCTGTTCATAGACCTTGGTGTCTGTACAAGACATTTTCACCAATGGTGGTACATCACAGTTTTTGGGGTTTGAAAATATTTTTGCCAAAAGAAGCTTCGGGCGAAAAGGGGTTGGCAAAAAATGTGCTATAGCATTAAAGAACCCTCCTATGTGGGAAACCCAGAAAAACAAGTCCATTACGGGGAGGGGGGGGGGGGGAAAAACCCTAGTACTTAAAATTAAAAGTAGGGGTTACAGATTGCCATGGGGCCCGGTCATAGGCCATGGCGCTAGGAGATAAGGAAATTTCAGGTAGGTTACAGTACAGGAAAAGAAAAACTGGGCACCAAAAATCCATTAAAATGCCCTTTGTGCTTATTTTTCTGAGACACAAGTCCCCAGGATTTGGGGGGGTACCAGGGGGGTTTTCCCAAAAAAACCCCAAGAAAGAGTGAGTAAACAATGAAAAAAAACCATAGGTGTGCCAGGCAATAATCAAAAATGGTTTAAAGATAATAAGGAAGGGTTACCTGACAAGGTGTTTCCAAAAAAAACCATCAAAAATTTTCCCAAATTTGGGTAAATTTCCCGGGGGGGTCTGTTGAGGCCCAGTAAAGTGAAATTTTCCAACTTCCATGTCCACAGAGGGGGGAAAACCCTGATAAAAAAAAGTTGCAAAATTGACTTAAGGGTTTTCCTTTTGAAAAAAAATAAACTGTATTTTAAAAACCCAGAAATTTCCTAAGAAGCTTTTTGACTTTTACCTTTTATTGCTCAATAATAGAAAATCAATCTGTGACTTAGGGGCCTTGGGGAATTAAAGGTAAATTCATTTTGAAATTAGTTTCTTTCACTTCCAAATTTGGGTTTTTTTTTTTTTCCATTTATTTTTATTAGTTGGAGGCAAATTATTTTAAAAATTTTTTTGCATTTTTTTTAAGGGGGGTTTTTTTTTTTTTGTCATACATTGATATGAATCAGCCTAATTGTTTAATGTACACCTCCTCCCATAGGCATCCCCAAATTGCAACTGTTTACAGAACAACTATTAATGAGAACAACGTGATTCCAATAGATCATATGTGGGGCCATACAAAAATCAAAAATTTTAAAAATTTAAATTAAGCTATGGGGGAAATATATTTTCTGACCCCCAAGTGTTGATAATTACAAAAAGAAACCAGTAGTAGAAAATAGTTCAAAAGAAAAATTCCCCAAAAAAATTTTAAAGCCCATTTAAAACATTTTTTAAAACCTTTTTAAGCAAAATTTTAAAAAATACATATAAAAAAATTATTTTTTAAAAAAATGAAAATAAAACACAAAATGTTAATTATTGGGGAAATTTGTGAAGCAGCAAATTACAGGGAAAATTTTCAGCAATAACATCAAAACAACAAAAATAAATAAAAAACCTTTAACCAATGGGTATTTTTCTTGTAAGTGTGGGCAGGGAAGGGGGCCAAGGGTGGGGCCGAATAGAAATGGGGGCTCACCCCCTCCCCTTTGGGCAGAGCAATGAAGATTTGCATCATCTGAAGAATTTTTCCCCAGTGAAGAAACTGAATATATTTAAAAAAAAACCCTGAGATAAATAGGAGATTTGAAGAATGAAAATTGATAAGGGGGTTTTTTTACCTGTTTTTTCCATTAAATAGATAAGAGTTTTTTATTTACATGTCCCTTTGGGGTCACCAAAACCCAAAAAATAAATGCCCAGAAAGGAGACAAGAGGGGAAAGGGTCCAAACACATTTCTAGACCGTCAACAAACACAAAAAAACAAAAAAAAAAAAAGGAATTTTTAAAAAAAAAATTTTAAAAAAATAATAAAAACAAAATGGCATTTAAAAACATACATTAATAATTATTTTAAATATAAATAAAAATATTAGCAAATTGGGAAAAAAAAAGAATTGGGCCCAAAATGAATAAGAAAAAAAAGGCCCATATATTCTCATGGTTCCCAGCGGGCCCCAGTTTTTTTTAAGAAAAAAAACCCAAAATTCCAAAAGCAGAAGGGCATAAGAAGGCGGTTCCCAAACCTTTTGGGGCGGGAAGACCCCCTTTGGAGGGCAAAGGCAATTTCAACTCCAGTATTTTGCCTGGGAAAAACCCCTGGACGAAAGGGGGCCTGGAGGGCTACACTTATAAAATTCAAAGAGTCAGAAGCCCAAATGAAGTGACTTTTTTTCATACACACACTTGTTTTCCCCCCCTAGAAGATATTAAAAAATCTAAAAAACACACACATACTGGGAAAAAGAAGGGGATGGGGGAAAAAGGGATTAAAGAAAAAGGGAAAAAAAGGGAAATAACAATACTTTTTTTCAACAAAAACATCCCCTTTAAAAAAAAAACAGTGATAAGAGACAAAGACAATTTCAAAATAATTTAAAAGGGATTTAAACTAAAAGATAAAAAACAACACAGAGATAATAAAAAAGTGCATACTCAGTCCCTTTTCCCCAATTCCCTTCGCAACCCCATTACTGTACCCCAAGAGGTTTTTGTGGGCCATGAGAATTTTCCTACAAGAATACTGGAGTGGGTTTCCATTTCCTCCTTGGAGGAAACTTCCCAACCCCGGGATCTAACCCTTTTTCTCCAGGCTTTTGCATTTGGGAGGGAATTCTTTATTTCTGAGCCACCTGAGAAGCCCTAGATTCACAATTGGAATCAAGATTGCAGAGAGAAATATCAGCAACTTCAAATTTTACAGAGATAACCCCTTTAATGGCCGAATGAAAATTTCCCAAAAAGCTCCCGGAGGGTGAAAAAGGAGATGAAAAAGGGTTTGGGTTAAAACTTTAACAATCAAAAAATGTTCATGTCATCTGGTTCCACCACTTCATGGCAAATAGATGGCTAAAAAATGGAAACAGTGACAGATTTTTTTTCCCCTTGGGCTCCAGAATCACTGTGGATGGTTTACTTTTAGCCCTAAATTAAAAGACACTCACCCTCAAGAAAAGCATGACAAAAAATAGATAGTGTGTTAAACAGCCGAGACATCACCTTTTAAGGTAGAGTCAAAAACTATGATTTTTCCATAATCATGTAGGGATGTGAGGGGGTTGGGGAAAAAAAGAAGGCGAGGCCCCCAAAAAAATTTTGCCCCTTTTAAATTTTAGTACTGAAGACTCTTGAGAGACCCTCGGGGACAAAGGGCATCAAAAACCGTCAATCCCAAAAAAAAATCAAACCCCAATTTTTTAATTTATTGGAAGGACGAGCTGACTCCAAAAATTTTTGGGCCAAACCCGATGCAAATACTGACACCCATAAAAGACCCTGATCCTGGGGAAAAATTGTGGGGAAGAGGAGAAGGGGGGGTTACAAAGGGTATGATTGGGTGGGTGGATCATTGACTCCCGAGGACATGAGTTTTTAAACAACCCTTAGGTTTTATTTATGGACAATGAAGCCTGGGGGTAAACTTTTCTCCCCAAAAAATTAGGGCATAACCCTTTGCAAACTGAACAAGAACCAAACCCCCCGGGTTTCAAAAAAAATTTAAAGAGAAAAAATTTAAAAATTGGAACAAAAAAATTTAAAAAAAAAAAAACAAACCCCCTTAAAATTTTATGGAAACCCCTTTTTCAAAAGCAAAACATTTGTAAAAGTTAAGTCTATAATTTAAACTAAAAAAAAAAAATGAAAAATCTCAAATAAAAAAAATTTCCAGTACACTTAAAGAAAAACCCGGAAAAAAAAAAGAATTTTTTTAAAGTTTTGTAGAAAGGAAAAAATATAATAAATTCAGAGTAGAAAAAAAGGGATAGAGTGTTACAAAAAAAAATAGAATTGGAATTAAAAAAAAAAAAAAGTTTTTAACTAAAAAATTTGCCCCTTTAAAAAGTAAAAAAAAAAAAACTTCAACCATATTCATTAAGAAACAAAGGAAAGAACAATCAAATAAATAAAATTAGAAATAAAGAGAAATTATAATCTCTACAACAGAAATACAGGCAATCATAAAAAAAATACAAAAAATAGTATGTGCCAAAAAAATTTAAAAAACCTTTTAAAAGGGAAAAGGATAAATTCCCTTTGAACATGGAATCTTTTAAAAACCAAATAAGGGAAAAAAAAGAAAGTATGGGCAGGCCCCCTTTTTTGTTTTAATTTAAAATCGACTCCAAACAAAAATCTTTCCAAAAAACAAGTTTTGGGTCAGATGAAATTGTATGATTTGGGAACCCCCAAGGGAAAGGGGCTAGAGGGTATTAATTAAGGGAGTAAATCAGCTGGTGCGGGTTAGGTTTCTTTTACTTGTGTTTTGGGCTCTGCGTGAACCCCATGGACTTTCAATCTGCCAGGCTTTTTCCGTCCATGGAATTTTTTCCAAGCAAGAGTACGGAAATGGGTTGCCAGCCCCCCTCCAGGGGGGCTTTCCCCCCCCAGGGGTCAAACCGGGTCCCTGCATTTCAGGGAGATTTTTTTACCACTGAGCCACCCGGGAAAAACAGATACTTAAATCTCTTTTTTTATGTGGGGTCAAAAAACCAAACCCCAAATGGGGGAAAAAATTTAAAAAAAAGAATCAGGCTCAGGATACAAAAAACAAAAAGGTGGTTGCCAAAGGAAAGGGAGGATGGGGGGTGGGTTTAATAAAATAGGGAGGAACAAAAAACTGGGTTTAAAAAAAAAAAAAAGTCCCTGGGAATGAAATTACAAATGAAAAAAACAGTCAACAATTTTTGTCAAGAAGAAGAGGTTATGGGCCTTTGTTTGGAAGAAAAACTATGACCAACCCCAGACGCAAATTTGTAAACCCAAAACTACTTTGGGGGGGGGGGGGGGGGGGGGGCCCAAAAAAAATTTCTGTCTAGTCAAAGCATGGTTTTTTTTTAAATATTTATGATAATGTGAGGGGTTGGAACATGAAAAAAATGAGTGCTTTAAGAACTGATGCTTTTGAACGTGGTGGGTTTTAGAAGACTCCCTTTAGAGTCCCTTGGACTGCAAAAAAGGTCCAACCCGTCAATCCTAAAGGAAATCCCAAATTTTGGAAATATACTTTTGGGAAAGGGCTGATGCTGAAACTGAAGCTCCAATATTTTGGGGGGCCCTTTAAGGAAAAACTGCTTTATTTAAAAAACCCCGATGTGGGGGAAAAATTGAGGGGCAGGAAAAAAAAGGGGACGAAAGAAAGGGTTTTGATTGGGTTTGGGTGGCCTCACCAAATTGGGGGAAAATGTTTTTTTAGCTAGCTAAGGGGTTTTTTTATGGGAAAGGGGAAAGGACTGTCTTTCTTTCAAATCCATTGGGTTGCAAAGGTCAAAACCCCAACTGAGTGAAAAAGGGAAAATTGTTTAAAAAAATAATAAGGGTTTTTTTTGGGGGAAAATTTATACCTAGAAAATCATCATGGTGATCATTTTTTTTAATGTATAGAAATATTGGGTTTGGGTATGTTTGGGAAAAAAGTTTTTGTTTGGGAAATTTTACTTCAATTAAAAAACTCTAACATTTTTTTAAAAAAAGAAAAAAGGGTTTAAAAATAAAAAACCAAACCCAAAGATCTTGTTATATATTGCAAAAGGGAAAAAAAGTTCTTTTTCTATTTTTTGATTTCAAGAATAGATTTCCCCTTTTTTGGGGTCAAATTCTATCCTTGGTGTTGGGGAAACCCTTTTCATTTTTTTTAAAGGGCAATTTTTAAGGGGGGGGGGGGGGGGATGCCATATGTCAAGCCTGGGTCTCAAGGGGCTTTGCATGTCTCTTTTCTTACTTTTGAAATGCTACGACCACATAAATAAACCTGGGTTAGGTTGCTGGATAATGAGACATCTGATTGTATTCTCTTTGTGACTCTAGCTGACAGCAAGCTCGACCCCAGACCTGTGAGTGGGTCCCTTCTTCCTCATCTAGCTCTCACTGAGTTAGCAGCTGAGCTCAGGCATATCAGCAAGCATAGCTCAGAGAAGACAGGGCTGATATAGGCAGCCTTGCATAACCACCCAGTTGAACTGTCACCTGAGTTCAAATCCTGATTTCATCCCTTGATAGCTCTGCAATCTTGGGAAAGGACTTAATAGCCAACATCCCACAACTCTATACCTTTTAAAAGGTAAGAAAATGTCAGTGTTATAGATTAAATGAGTAGCCCAGGCTGTGGACAGAAATTAAACCTAGTAGACACTATTTTTATTCTAAGAAAGAATAATAATTTGTGACTTAAAAAACCTGAATGTAAGTAAAATTAAATAATTAAAGTTGTATTTTTTTTTCAAGAAGACAGTAAGATTTAGACTGGTGATGTCCTTCAGAACTTTTTTTTTAAATTTTGAGTAAATATCTTTGTTACCTATTTGCATGTAATTTGACAAAGGAGTATCACATTTAGAGTGGAAAGTTCACTAGCCTTGGATGAAGGAGTCCTGTGATAGGGAAAGGGCTTGACACTTACCATTTGTGTGATTTTTTAAAAATTGAGATTTAATAGACATAATGACATAATGCCTATATAATTTTAAGAGAGTCACCTGTCCTCTCTGGAACAAGAGAGGACACAAGAAAAAATGTGTTTGATCCTTTTCTAGCACCAACTTTCTGTGATTCCAGTTTTTAAAACCTCATAACCTCCATAAAATCTATCATAAATATAAGAACATATAACCTCGCCTGCAACAATACAGTGTTCAGAACAGATTAACAACATTTATGCTATGTATATATCTTTGTAGACAATAAGCATATCATCATCTTGGCTGAAGTGAGAGATGGAATATATCCTTATTTTAACATGAAGACTTGCATCGTCATACTTATTTCTATACTAATCAATCTTGTGAACTTGTGCACATTCCTTAATTTATCAAGAAAATAATTAATTGCTCTTAACTTTTTGGAATGTGAGACAACTTTGAAAACCTAACAAAAACAATGTATGTTCTCCCCAACCTCCAAAACTGCATGTATGTTTCAGTTCAGTTCAGTCACTCAGTCGTTTCTGACTCCTTGTGACCCCATGAACTGCAGCACGCCAGGACTTCCTGTCAATCACCAACACCCGGAGTCCACCCAAATCCATGTCCATTGAGTCAGTGATGCCATCCAACCATCTCATCCTCCGTCATCCCCTTCTCCTCCTGCCCTCAATCTTTCCCAGCATCAGGGTCTTTTCAAATGAGTCAGTGCTCCCCTCAGGTGGCCAAAGTATTGGAATTTCAACTTCAACATCAGTCCTTCCAATAAACACCCAGGACTGATCTTCTTTAGGATGAACTGGTTTTATCTCCTTGAAGTCCAAGGGACTTGCAAGAGTCTTCTCCAACACCACAGTTCAAAAGCATCAATTCTTCGGCACTCAACTTTCTTTATAGTCCAACTATCACATCCATACATGACCACTGGAAATACCATAGCCTTGACTAGATGGACCTTTGTTGGCAAAGTTATGTCTCTGCTTTTTAATATGCTGTCTAGGTTGGTCATAACTTTCCTTCCAAGGAGTAAGCATCTTTTAATTTCATGGCTGCAATCACCATCTGCAGTGATTTTGGAGCCCAGAAAATTAAAGTCAGCCACTGTTTCCCCATCTATTTGCCATGAAGTGATGGGGCCGGATGCCATGATCTTAGTTTTCTGAATGTTGAGCTTTCAGTCAACTTTTTCACTCTCCTCTTTCACTTTCATCAAGAGGCTCTTTAGTTCTTCCTCTCTTTCTCCCATAAGGGTGGTGTCATTTGCATATCTGAGGTTATTGATATTTCTCCTGGCAATCTTCATTCCAGCTTGTGCCTCCTCCAGGCCAGCATTTTTCATGATGTACTCTGCATAGAAGTTAAATAAGCAGGGTGACAATATACAGCCTTGACATATTCCTTTTCCTATTTGAAACCAGTCTGTTGTTCCATGTCCAGTTCTAACTTGCTTCCTGACCCACATACAGGTTTCTCAAGAGTCAGGTCAGGTGGCCTGGTATTCCCATTTCTTTCATAATATTCCACAGTTTATTGTGATCCACACGGTCAAAGTCTTTGGCATAGTCAATAAAGCAGAAATACATGTTTTTCTGGAACTCTCTTGCTTTTTCGATGATCCAGCAAATGTTGGCAATTTAATCTCTGGCTCCGGTACCTTTTCTAAAACCAGCTGGAACATCTAGAAGTTCACAGTTCATGTATTGCTGAAGCCTGGCTTGGAGAATTTTGAGCCTTACTTTACTAGCATGGCAGATGTGTGCAATTGTGCGGTAGTTTGAACATTCTTTGGGACTGGAATGAAAACTGAGATTTTCCAGTCCTGTGGCCACTGCTGAGTTTTCCAAATTTGCTGGCATATTGAGTGTAGCACTTTCATAGCATCATCTTTGAGGATTTGAAATAACTCAACTGGGATTCTATCGCCTCCATTAACTTTCTTTGTAGTGATGTTTCCTAAGGCTCACTTGACTTCACATTCCAGGATGCCTGGCTCTAGGTGAGTGATCACACCATCGTGATTATCTGGGTCATGAAGATCTTTTTTTTACAGTTCTTCTGTGTATTCTTGCCACCTCTTCTTAATATATTCTGCTTCTGTTAGGTCCCTACCATTTCTGTCCTTTATTGAGCCCATCTTTGCATGAAATATTCCCTTTGTATCTCTAATTATCTTGAAAAAATCTCTAATCTTTCCCATTCTATTGTTGTCCTCCATTCCTTTGCACTGATCGCTGAGGAATGCTTTCTTATCTCTCCTTGCTAGTCTTTGGAACTCTGCATTCAAATGGGTATAGCTTTCCTTTCCTCCCGTGGCTTTTGCTTCCCTCTTTTTCCTAGCTATTTGTAAGGCCTCCTCAGACAGCCATTTTGCTTTTCTGCGTTCCTTTTTCTTGGGGATGGTCTTGATTCCTGTCTCCTGTACAGTGTCATTAACCTCCACCCATAGTTCCTCAGGCACTCTGTCTGTCAGATCTAGTCCCTTAAATGTATTTCTCAGTTCAACTGTATAGTCATAAGGGATTTGATTTAGGTCATACCTGAATGATGTAGTGGTTTTCTCCACTTTCTTCAATTTCAGTCTGAATTTGGCAATAAGGAGTTCATGATCTGAGCCACAGTCAGCTCCCGGTCTTGTTTTTGCTGACTGTATAGAGCTTCTCCCTCTTTGGCTGCAAAGAACATAATTAATCTGATTTAGGTGTTGACCATCTGGTGATGTCCATGTGTAGAGTCTACTCTTGTGTTGTTGGAAGAGGGTGTTTTCTATGACCAGCGAATTCTTTTGACTGAACTCTATTAGCCTTTGCCCTGCTTCAGTCTGTACTCCAAGGCCAAATTTGCCTGTTACTCCAGGTGTTTCTTGACTTCCTACTTTTGCATTCCAGTCCCCTATAATGAAAAGGACATCTTTTTTTGGGTGTTAGTTCTAGAAGGTCTTGTAAGTCTTCATAGAAGTGTTAAAATTCAGCTTCTTCAGTGTTACTGGCTGGGGCATAGACTTGGATTACCATGATATTGAATGGTTTGCCTAGGAAACGAACAGAGATCATTCTGTCATTTTTGAGATTGCATCCAAATACTGCATTTTGGACTCTTTTGTTGACCATGATGGCTACTCCATTTCTTCTAAGGGATTCCTGCCCACAGTAGCAGATATATGATCATCTGAGTTAAAGTCACTCATTCCAGTCCATCTTAGTTCACTGATTCCTAGAATGTTGAGGTTCACTCTTGCCATCTCCTGTTTGACCACTTCCAATTTACCTTGATTCATGGACTTAACATTTCAGGTTTCTATGCAATATTGCTCTTTAAAGCCTCAAACCTTGCTTCTATCACCCGTCCCATCCACAACTGGTTGTTGTTTTTGCTTTGGCTGCATCCTTTAATTCTTTCTCCACTGATCACCAGTAGCATATTGGGCACTTACCAACCTGGGGAGTTCATCTTTCAGTGTCCTAACTATTTACCTTGTCATGCTGTTCATAGGGTTCTCAAGGCAGGAATACTGAAGATTCTATGGTACTATGAATACATAGATACTATGGGAGGTGGACAAATGTGGATAAACCATAAAATAACATCAACAGATCTCTATCATCAGTCTTACAGTTGAGATGTAAGACCAGAAGAAGCTAGCTAGCTAAAATCTTAAGAAAACATTGCCAAGAGGACTGTGAAGATATACAAAAGGATATACTGAGATTTTATTGCAGAAATTTTGGGAAAAAAAGAGAAGTCCTAATTGAAGGGTTACTGTTTTTCATATAAAAGAATTTCAATTGAGGGACTGAATCATAATTATGAAAATAATCATCAGTGGAACCAATCATTTGAAAAGCAAAAATTTGTCCTTTCATTTTTTTTTAAGACACCTGCATTCTTTGAAATAAAGGAAGCTAGATAGTTGCCCCACCCATCTGCTCTTCTGAGAATACAGGAAACTACTGCTCAATCCACAGTTAAGGAAGGCTCCCATGGCTAAATTTTGGCCAATTGAGTAAAAACAAAAGTAAGATGCACCAATTTTATTTCTGGCTATAAAACCCTATGCACAATCATGCATAGTCTATCTTTTAGTTCAGTTTAATTCACTTCAGTTCCTCAGTCATGTATGGCTCTTTGCGACCCCATGCACTGCAGTACACCATGTTTCCCTGTCCATCACCAACTCCCTGAGTTTACTCAAACTCATGTCCATTGAATCAGTGATGACATCCAACCATCTCATCCTCTTTCATCCACTTCTCCTCTTGCCTTCAATCTTTCCCAGCATCAGGGTCATTTGAAATGAGACAGACCTTCATAGCAGGTGGCCAAAGTATTGGAGTTTCAGTTTCAGTATCAGTCCTTCCAGTGAATATTCAGGACTGATCTCCTTTAGGATGGACTGGTTGGATGTCCTAGGTGTCCAAGGGACTCTCAGAGTCTTCTCCAACACCACAGTTCAAAAGCATCACTTCTTCAGTGCTCAGCTTTCTTTATACTCTCACATCCATACACGACTAGAGGAAAAATGATAACTTTGACTAGATGGACCTTTGTTGGCAAAGTAATGTCTCTGTTTTTCAATATGTTGTCTAGGTTGGTCATAACTTTTTTTTTTTTTCAATGAGCAAGTGTCTTTTAATTTCATGGCTGCAGTCATCATCTACAGTGATTTTGGAGCCCCCCAAAAATGAAGTCTCACTGTTTCCATTGTTTCCCCATCATATTTGCCATGAAGTGATGGGACCAGATGCCATGATCTTAGTTTTCTGAATGTTGAGATTTAGGCCAAAGTTTTCAGTCTCCTCTTTCACATTCTTTTTTTTTTTTAATGCAAATTTATTTATTTTAATTGGAGGCTAAATATTTTACAATATTGTAGTGATTTTGCTATACATTCATCAAGAGGCTATTTATTTCTTCCCTTTCTGCCATAAGTGTGGTGTCATATGCATATCTGAGGTTACTGATATTTCTCCCAGCAATCTTCATTTCAGATTGTGTTTCACATGGTCCAGCGTTTCTCATGATGAACTCTGCAAATAAGTTAAATAAGCAGGGTGACAATATACAGCCTTGATGTACCCCTTTCCCCATTTGGAACCAGTCTGTTGTTTCATGTCCAGTTCTTCTTTTTTTTTTTTTATTAGTTGGAGGCTAATTACTTTACAGTATTGTAGTGGTTTTTGTCATACATTGACATGAATCAGCCATGGATATACATGTATTCCCCATCCTGATCCCCCCTCCTACCTCCCTCTCCACCCGATCTCTCTGGGTCTTCCCAGTGCACCAGGTCCAAGCACTTGTCTCATGCATCCAACCTGGGCTGGTGATCTGTTTCACCCTAGATAATATACATGTTTCGATGCTGTTCTCTTGAAACATCCCACCCTCGCCTTCTCCCACAGAGTCCAAAAGTCTGTTCTATACATCTGTGTCTCTTTTTCTGTTTTGCATATAGGGTTATCGTTACCATCTTTCTAAATTCCATATATATGTGTTAGTATACTGTAATGGTCTTTATCTTTCTGGCTTACTTCACTCTGTATAATGGGCTCCAGTTTCATCCGTCTCATTAGAACTGATTCAAATGAATTCTTTATGTCCAGTTCTAACTGTTGCTTCTTGACCTGCATACAGATTTCTCAGGAGGCAGGTCAGGTGATCTTGTATTCCCATCTCTTTAACAATTTTCCATAGTTTGCTGTGATCCAAACAGTTAAAGGCTTTGGCATAGTCAATAAGGCAGAAATAGATATTTTTCTGGAACTCTCTTGTTTTTTTTTATGATCCAGAAGATGTTGGCAATTTGATCTCTGGTTCCTCTGCCTTTTCTAAAACCAGCTTGAACTTGTGGAAGTTCATGATTCACATACTGTTGAAACTTGGCTTGGAGAATTTTGAGCATTACTTTGCTAGTGTGTGAGATGAGTGCAATTATGCAATACTTTGAGCATTCTTTGGGATTGCCTTTCTTAGGCATTGGAATGAAATTGAACTTTTCCAGTTCTGTGGACACTGCTGAATTTTCCAAATTTGCTGGCATATTGAGTGCAGCATTTCACAGCATCATCTTCTAGGATTTGAAATAGCTCAACTGGAATTCCATCACTTCCACTAACTTTCTTTGTAGTAATGTTTCCTAAGGCCCACTTGACTTCGCATTCCAGAATGTCTGGCTCTAAGTGAGTTATCACACCATCATGATTATTTGGGTCATGAAGAACTTTTTGGAACAGTTCTTCTGTGTATTCTTGCCACCTCTTCTTAATATCTTCTGCTTCCATTAGGAACATTTTTGTCCTTTATTGAGCCCATCTTTTCATGAAATGTTCCCTTGGTATCTCTGATTTTCTTGAAGAGATCTTTAGTCTTTCCCATTCTATTGTCTCCCTCTATTTCTTTGCACTGGTCACTGAGGAAGGCTTTCTTATCTCTCCTTGCTATTCTTTGGAACTCTGCATTCAAGTGGGATTATCTTTCCTTTTCTCCTTTTCCTTTTGCTTCCCTTCTTTTCAGAGATATTTTTATAGCCTCCTCTTACAACCATTTTGCCTTTTTGCATTTCTTTCTTTGGGATGGTCTTGATCCCTGACTCCTGTATAATGTCATGAACCTCTCTCCATAGTTCTTCAGGCACTCTGTCTATCCAATCTAATTCCTTGAGTCTATTTGTCACTTCCACTGTATAATCATGAGAGAGTCTATTTGTCACTTCCACTGTATAATCATAAGATATTTGATTTAGGTCATATATGAACAGTCTAGTGATTTCCCCTACTTTCCAAGGGCAAAGGTGAAGCCCCAGCAAGATGGTAGAAGGGGCAAAATTGTGTATAGAATCAAGCACCATACCTGCCAGAGATGCTCAACGGGCTCAAACATACATTGTGCACACCAGGACCCAGAGACTCCACAGATACTGGGACAGAACTGTGTTTGAGCTTCTCCTGTGGAGGTGCAGGTCAGCAGTGGGCTGCTGCAGTGGCAGAGGTTCTGGGTGCAGCAGACCTGGGTGTAGCATACGCCCTCTAAGGAGGAGGTTGCCATTAACGACACCATAGAGCCTCCAGAATTTACACAGGACTGGGCAACAGACTCTGGGAGGGCAAAAACAGAACCTGGTGCACCGGGACCCAGGAGAAAGGAGCAGTGACCCCACAAGAGACTGACCCAGACTTGCTGGTGAGTGTTCAGGAGTCTCTGGAGGAGGCGTGGGTCAGTGGTGGTGCTGCAGGGTTGGGGGGACTGAGTGTAACAGTTCGTGCATGGGACCTTTTGAAGGAGGTTGCAATTATCTTCATTATTTCCACCATAGTATGGCCTCAGGTCAAATAATAGGGAGGGAACACAGCCCCTCTCTTCAACAGAAAATCAGATTATAGGTTTACTGAGCATGGCCCAGATGGGAACAAGACCCAGTGTCCCCCTCAGTCAGTCTCTCCCATCAGGAAGCTTCCATAAGCCTCTTATCCTTCTCCATCAGAGGCAGACAGACTGAACACCACAATAACAGAAAACTAACCAACCTGATCATATGGACCACAGTCTTGTCTAACTCAGTAAAACTGAGCCATGCCATGTAGGGCCACCCAATATGGATGGGTCATGGTGGAGAGTTCTGACAAAACGCGATCCACTGGAGAAAGGAAAGGCAAAACACTTCAGTATTCTTGGCTTGAGAACCCCATGAGATAGTATAGTCTATCTTTACCTTTTGCCAAACCATCTGTTGGTGATGGTGACCTCAAAAGCAGAAAGGGACCAGACCTGAGAGTCACTGATTATTGGGAAGATGATGCTTCCCAAGAACTTGAACTGCAATGTAGTCTAGGCTACCCCCAACTCCAAAGGTTTTGGTCATTTACTTAAAAATCAAACAAATACATATGGAAACCCCAACAATTAAGTAGGAAGTGCCATTGCTTACAATTAAGAATGAACAAACACGCAGCTCCTGCTTTTAAGAAAGAATTTAATCACGGAAAATGTAATTCCAAGCAAGTTATTAGAATACAATATCTCTTCCACAGAAGTATAATAACAAACAAGCAAGCAAAAACTGCTAAAGAATTTTATCATGTGTACTTTTGTCAAATGAAAAAGAAGAAAGAAAAATTTACCAGGTTTGATATTTTTATGCAAAGGAAAACAATCCATGAATGGGGGACTACAGTGCCTCACAGGTAATGCAAACTCTTTCTTAGGGATTTTGGATAACAGCAAATGTTATAGAGTATTAGAAGCAGCAAGCTCCAGCAGTTGGTGATGGGCCAGGAAGCCTGGCGTGCTGCTGTCCAGGGGGTTGCAAAGAGCCAGACACAGCTGAGCAACTGAACTGACTGAGAAGCAGCAATGCAGAAAGAGGGCATGATTGGTGGGATTTGCATATTTGACCTTGATGGGTCTAAGGGCAGGTTTCTCCAAGATGTGGCCCTCTGGCATGTAGATTATTTTGAGCTGTAAACTATCATGACTTAAAAAGTCAGAATGATGATTTGGTCTTTTTATATAATGTTTTAAAGTTTTCACCAAATTTATTTATTCACTCTTTCAAAGATTTTGTAGTTTCTTATGTAAAACTACAGAAGAGATACTTTAATTACCAACTAATACTTTAAAGGATCTTGTCTTTAAGACTTTCCTAGTCTTTTGAGGTAAAATTATTATATAAATACACATTCCTGGTTAGAAGAGAAATTGAAACTGAGAGTCTTTGGGTCTTGTTTATTGGATAAGTTCACAGTTTATACAATTCCTAGTAATTTCTCCAAGACTTTTAAATACCTCTTTCATGTCTTTATGAGAGGATTGGCCATAGTAGGGAATAGAGGACTAAGGATTTCAGAGATATTCAAGTTAAGAGGATACTTTTCTTTAATTTCAATCCATTCTCTGATTAACTTCCAGAGTAAACCTTGAAAATGTAAGTATGATCATGTTACATCCTAATGATGGTATTGTTTCCATTTCTGTTGTTTTCAAGTCCAAATACCTCATATGGCTTCCAGTAAGCTTGGTGAGCTGATAACACTTATGGCTCGTTTCCGGTTGCTCTCTCCAAGCCATCTTACGTTAATCCCTCTCAGCTTCTGTGCTCACCAGGCTCTCTCTTATGTTAGAGCTCAGAGTTGAGTTGACACTTGGGGACTGGTAGATTAGATATACAAAGCTTCTAGTCACATGGAACATTTACCTGAACATAAAAGTTCAGTTTTACTGACAGGCACCCGAGGCAAAAGAGATTCCATCTTGGGACTAATAATTTATTTCAAGTCTTTCCATTCAATTTTGCTGGGAAACAAAAATTCTTAAAAAATAAAAAAGTCCGTTTAAAAAGTTAAGAGGCAAGATTATTATCTCATGAGAAGAAAGTTGGATTTGAAGATTATGAAGTAAAAGGTTAAAGGGGGTTTTTGTCATTTTTCATCTTTATATTTCAGCATGACTTAACTCCTTTTAGTAGCAAGCAGGCATGAATTAATATTACCTATGTCAATGAAAAATTAGTCAATCTGAGAGAAATGGAAAATTTTATTCAAGCCAAATTGACAATTATAACATCTCAGAAAACTCTGAGAATCCTTCTGCAAATTAGAAGTCATTGTTGTTTGTTATTCAGTTGCTAAGTTGTGCTAGACTCTTTGCAACCCCATTAACTGCAGCAAGAAGTCAAGGCACAGTTATAAAAGTTTTTTTTTTTTTTTTTTATACAGAGGGATGTACATTAAATGATGGATCATTGACAGGCTGACAAAAGTGAAAGTCTCTCAGTCATGTCTAACTCTTTGTGACCCCACGGACTTGGGTTTCTCCAGGTCAGAATACTGGAGTGGGTAGCCTTTCCCTTCTCCAGGGGATCTTCCCAACCCAGGGACTGAGCCCAGGTCTCCTGTGTCACAGGTGGGTTCTGTACCATCTGAGCAATCAGGGAAGCCCATTGACAGATTACACAATCCAAATCTAAATATGTCCATGGCTCCTTACAAGATCAAGAAGCAAGGTTTTCTTTTAAGAAGCTGATGATTCTGGGGGAGGGTTGGTCTTTACGGCTGAGCACGCGTTTCTGTTGATGGGTTGATGCATAATGCTGATACACAATGCACAGCACAGAGGAGAGAGGAGACCAAAGGACATCAAAACTCTTTTTTTAATCTCTAATTTTTTCTTGTGTCATCAAAAAAATATGAATTTTATTTCACATCTATGTAATAGAACTTTAAAAAGAATTAACGTGGCTTTGCCAGTGATTATAAATATATTATATATACATATTGACATTTTTATAATAATATACTTAAAACTTTTCTATTTTTATATTGTCATTTATCCATATGTGGACAGCCAAATAATATATTCCAAAATGAGTTTAGTAGAGAAAATTACCTTTCTTGAAGAATTTTTACCAAATGTGCATGAAAGGATCACCGGCTGTTTATAGAGGTATGTGCTCAGCAAGAAGCACCTTCCAGGGACTTCCCTGATTGCCCAGTGTTTAAGACTTCATCTTCCAATGTAGGGGGTGTGGGTTCAATCCCTGGTGAGAGAGCTAAAACCCCACATAACTCATAGCCACAAAAACAAAACATAAAATGGAAGCAATATTCCAACAAGTTCAATAAAGACTTTAAAAACAGTCCACATCAAAAGAAAACAAGCTCTTTAAAAAAGAAAGAAAAGAGGACAAAGTAAAGGTAAAGGAGACCAAGTGTCATTATTTCGCTGATTGCTCAAAACTATTTCCTTCCCTTTAAAGCTTCATCAGAAAGTGTCAGAAAACACTGACTCTCTTTAAAAATAAATAAATAAAGGGTAAAATTCCTATGCTACTTTATTGTGATTTCTAAAATCCCACAAAAATACAATTATCTTTTTTCTTTAGTGGAAGGTCTTTGGGTAAGGGTCATGAGTTAATGGATTATTAAAATGCTTAATATTCCCTTTCAGTGTGATAACTATTGGAGCTTTGCCTCCTTCATTTCTCCCCTCTGTCTTTCTTTTTGTCCTTTTTCTATGAACAGATATCATGGTACCCTAGAATCTATCAGGAGGACCAGGTTCTTGACAAAGTTGTGCTTTTACCTACATGACCTTGAGCACATCAATTTTCCACTCTATTTGCTACTTCCTTCATCTGACAAGGAACTCAGTCCATTCACCTCTAAGGTAGTTTTTATATATAACATTTCTGTAACTAAACAAATATGTGTATATGTGTGTCTTGACACTCAGCAATCAGTAGTTAACTCTTCAGAGAAACTGTGACAGAAAAACGTCCACTTAAGTCATTCTTTCTAGTGTGAGACTGACAGCTATGCACTGCAATCTGGTTTCTAATGTTTTGGAGCCCAATCTCATGGCAGCTTCTCTTGCCATCACCCATAGCATACTGATGGTAGCTCCTGCCGAGCTTTACAAGGGTGCTAATGACTCCCTAAACAGTGTGTTTCTTCAATTCAGTTCAGTTCAGTTCAGTTACTCAGTCATGTCTGACTCTTTGCGACCCCATGGACTGCAGCACACCAGGCCTTCCTGTCCATTGCCAACTGCCAGAATTTACTCAAACTCACATCCATTGAGTCAGTGATGCCATCCAACCATCTCATCCTCTGTCGTCCCCTTCTCCTCTTGCCCTCAATCTTTCCCAACATCAGGGCCTTTTCAAATGAGTCAGTTCTTCGCATCAGGTGGCCAAAGTATTGGAGTTTCAGCTTCAGCATCAGACATTCCATTGAATACCTTGGGAAAGTGTATGTTCTCGAAGCCCTTTGAGAAGCCAGGTGAGAGGTGAGGAGGGTGATGTTTAGGCAACAGTGGAGTAGATCACACCTAATAGGTTATTTACAATATTTCTGTCATCCATCTTCAATATCATGCCAGGTTGGTCTGACATTCTGATTTAAAATCCCAAATCCTTGCTTCATGTTCTTGTGTCAATACAGTTAGCCATACTAAACTTAAAGTTTCATTGTCCTTGGTCTCATGCTCTCAGAATCCATTCCTATAGATATTCTCCAGACTCTTGCCAACCTTGATTGGTGATGTCCTGAAACTCTTAGCAGGTCAGATTTGGCATTTCACTGTCTGGGCTATATGGGTTTTGAAGTTTCACACCAAACACAGAGGAAAGGGAGGATGATGGGGTTGAGTGTAAGGGAGGCTTGTTTCTGCATGTGTTCAACCCTCCCAGGTACAGCCAATAATGAGGCAATGCTGTGAAAGTTCTTATTCCCTCGATTAAGGGAGAAATTGTTGGTTTTAGAAATGAGACTTAAGGATTAGAGATAAAAAATTCTCAGATTTTTACTTCTCTGCCCAAATGCCCCTACCCTATGCCTCAGAACCTCATTCCCTTCTGGTGATATTCTTATCTTTCCTTAAATACAAAACAAGTTTATTTGGGGAGGTAACTATGCACTGCTACAATATGGTCATAGCATCTGTCCTCAAATATAGTTCCCCAAGGACCAGAGGAAGTGAGAGACTTCTTCAAAGATATAGTTTAAGCTTGCTGTTGCCTGTTTGTTTTATCAACTGGATAGTCTCAGGTTTAAACTGCAGCAGAAGCCAACTCCCCCCATGATGTTTATAATCTCCATCTGCATGTTTCTCTGCTACAGGAAGTGATCCTTCAGTGCTTTGTTTCCACCTAGCTTTCACTCCATGATGCCACTGGTGATCATAAAGTAAGTCTGATGCTACTGGAGGGGCTTCTCAGGTGGTGCTAATGGTAAAGAACCCACCTGCTAGTGCAGGAGACATAAGGGACATGGGTTCGATCCCTGGGTCAGGAAGATCCCCTGAAGAAGGGCACAGTAAACCACTCCAAGATGCTAAATGTTACTACTGTGCCATTTCCCACCAGGATGAGTTTATATGTCTGATCTTCAAATATGTGAACAATTCAATTATATTTTGAATGTTTATCTCATGAGACTTCTCTAACACCAATATCAGTTATGAACCTGGAAAGTAGCAGAAGGCCACACAAACTGGTTAATTTGGTGAGGGTTTAATAAAGGTATTAATACAAAGGGATTTCTAAGGCTTGCAGAATTTCCAGACTAGTGTGATAAATCTAGACCTAATAACTTCTGAACTGAATAACTTCTGAGAGCTGTTTCCTCCTCTGTTCCTGGAGGAATGAATATAAGAAAAGAAAGAGATTATGAGCACTGGAGGGGAAACTTTGAAATGGGTCATCCAGCAGGATCTATGATTTAGGTCCAGGGATGAAGCCAGCTATGACATTTTTGCAAGAAAGGAGGCTGGAAAAAAACACTCTGACCCTACTCTCTTTCCTTCTACTCACAATCACTGGCTAAACACACTAAGCATGCAGAGAACAAATGAGCCCACTGATGCAGTTAGTATAATTGAGCATCCTGGAGCAGAGATGAGGTTAAAAGGATGGAGCATGGATTTGGAAGAACAAAGGAAAGGTATTCAACATGTAACAAAGGCAGCAATGGAGACAAAGACTTGGAGACCAGACTTGTGGATAGAAGGCATGGAAGGAGACCATGGGACAAATGGAAGGAGTAGCAGGGGAACATGTACATTACCATAGGTAAAACAGATAGCCAGTGGGAATTTGCTATATGACTCAGGGAGCTCAAACTGGGGCTCTGTGACAGACCTAGAGATGCAAATGGGGTGGGGAGTGGAAGGGGAGTTCAGGAGAGAGAGACACATATATACACCTATGGCTGATTCATGTTGATGTATGGCAGAAACCAACAAAATACTGGAAAGAAACTCTCCCTCAATTAAACATAAATAAATTAAAATGTTTAAAAATAATATTAGTGAACATGTGATTTTAATATGCACATGATTTTAATAACATATGTGTATATATATATAATGTTCTGAACATATGTATGTATGGTATGCATATGTATACACATAAGTTTAATTTGGCTTCTACATAGCTAAAGAAAAATGAGAATGAAAATTCTCAGTAGGAAAACAGTCTCAAAAAAAAAATTCTCCATTTTCAGTTCAGTCGCTCAGTCATGTCCAACTCTTTGTGACCCAGTGGACTGCAGCACACCAGGCTTCTGTATCCATCACCAACTCCTGGAACTTGCTAAGACTAGATGTAAAACTCTTTGAGTTGGTGATGTCATCCAACCATCTCATCCTCTGCCATCCCCTTCTCCATCTTACTAATTCCCAGTTTCTCAAAACACAGTTTTATTTAATTGCCATCAAATCCTAAGCTTTTGCAGGAATCTACAATCCTGGCAGGTGCAGAAACTGATTTAAATGATTCTGAGACAGGCATTCTAGTCTTTCCCATTCTATTGTTTTCTTCTATTTCTCTGCATTTATCACGGAGGAAGTCTTTCTTATCTCTCCTTGCTATTCTTTGGAACTCTGCATTCAAATGGGCATATCTTTCCTTTTCTCCTTTGCCTTTAGCCTCTCTTCTTTTCTCAGCTGTTTGTGAGGCCTCATCAGACAACTATTTTGCTTTTTTGCATTTTTTTTTCTTGGGGATGGTCTTGATCACTGCCTCCTGCACAGTATCACAAACCTCCATCCATAGTCCTTCAGGCACTCTGTCTATCAGATCTAATCCCTTGAATCTATTTTGCACTTCGACTGTATAATCATAAGGAGTTTGATTTAGGTCAGACCTGAATGGTCTAGTTGTTTTCCCAACTTTCTTCAATTTACTTCTGAATTTCACAATAAGGAGTTCATGATCTGACTTGCAGTCAGCAGCTGGTCTTGTTTTTTGACTGTATGGAGCTTCTCCCTCTTTGGCTGCAAAGAATATAATCAATCTGATTTCAATGCTGGCTATCTGGTGATGTCCATGTGTAGAGTCTTTTCTTGTGTTGTTGGAAGAGGGTGTTTTTTACGACCAGTTCGTTCTCTTGGCAAAAATCAATTAGCCTTTGCCCTGCTGCAATCTGTACTCCAAGGCCAAATTTGCTTGTTACTCTAGGTATTTCTTGACTTCCTACTTTTTCATTCCAGTCCCCTATAATGAAAAGGACATTTTTTGGGGGTGTTAGTTCAAGAACATCTACTAGGTCTTCATAGAACCATTCAACTTCAGCTTCTTGAGCATTACTAGTCAGGGTGTAGACTTGGATTACTGTGATGTTGAATGGTTTGCCTTGGAAACAGAGATCATTCTGTCATTTTTGAGATTGAATCCAAGTACTGCATTTCAGGCTCTTTGTTGATTATGATGGCTACTTCATTTCTTCTAAGGAATTCTTGCCTGGTAGTAGATATAATGGTCATCTGAGTTAAATTCCCCCATTCCAGTCCATTTTATTTCGCTGATTCCTAAAATGTTGATGTTCACTCTTACCATGTCTTATTTGACCACTTCCAATTTTCCTTGATTCATGGACCTAGCATTTCATCTACATCAATTTAATATTTTGCCAAATATTTGACCCTATATTAAATTAATGTAGAATACATCAATTTTACAAAGACATAAATTTACAGTAATATTTTCTATGTACTCATTTAGAGGTCTTGAATAAATGGTGGAATTACTTGCTAACAATAAACATGTATAAAATCTTGAGTCAATTTCCAAAAATTTAGCCACTCCAAATATTTTCCCCACAGAATGAAGTTTGTGCACTGAGATTCAAAATCAAACTTTATACAAAGAAACCATCAAATTCCTTTTTCTCTCTAAGACTTTCCAAAGGTAATCAGGCAGATAAATGTTATGGAAAATTTAGCACCACTAAGAAGCATAATAAGTTTCCCATAGTGGCTCAGTGGTAAAGAAGCCATCTGTAGTTTAGGGGATGTGGGTCTGATGCTTGGGTCAAGAAGATCCCCTGCAGAAAGAAACAGCAAACCACTCTAACATTCTTGTCTGGAGAAACCCAAGGACAGAGGAGCCTGGTGGGCTACAGTTCACGGACTTGCAAGAATCCAGCATGACTAATCATCTAAACCACAACTACAAAATGAAGCATACTACAGTATCTTAAAGCATCAAATAAACTAACATCATAGATTTAAAATAGTGAAGTTGCTCAGTCGTGTCAGACTCTTTACAACCCCATGGACTGTAGCCTACCATCCTCCCCCATCCATGGGATTTTCCAGGCAAGAGTACTGGAGTGGGTTGCCATGTCCTTCTCCAGGTTTAAAATAGTTTAATCACAAAAAAGAAGTAATAAAAAACAAAATGGTTTAATCAGTGTTTCTTCTTTTAAGTATAACATGCTGCATTTACTTGAAATATGGTAATGTTTAAAACATGTTAATAAGCCAATAACCTAGAAAACACAATGAGAACATTCTGCAAAAAAAGACCACCTTCATCTCTGAGGTCTTATGGTCTTTGTTGCTTTCCAGAAGGCCTCTTTGACATCTTTGTTTCTCAGGCTATAGATAAGAGGGTTGAGCAGTGGGTTGATCACAGTGTAGAACAGGGCAGCCATTTTGTCTCTCTTCAGGGAGTACGTGGAACTTGGCCTTGAGTACATGAAGAGCAAAGATCCATAGAAGAGCATGACCGAGATAAGGTGTGAAGCACAGGTGGAGAAGGCCTTGCGCCTTCCTGAAGCTGTGCGGATCCTCAGAATAGCCAGAAGGATGTTGAAATAGGAAATTATGATGACAAGAATGCTTGAGAGGACCGTGAAACCCACAAGACCCAAGACGACCTCCTCATAGACCTTGGTGTCTGTACATGACATCTTCACTAGTGGTGGTGCATCACAGAAGAAGTGGTCAATGATATTTTTGCCACAGAAACTCAGGCGAAAAGTGTTGGCGGTATGGGCTATGGCATTCAAGAACCCTCCTATATAGGAGCCAGCAACAAGTCTGGTACAGAGAGAATGAGACATAGAACTTGACTAGAGTAGCGGGTTACAGATTGCCATGTGGCGGTCATATGCCATGACTGCTAGGAGAAAGCACTCAGTGTAGGCTACGACACAAGAAAAGAATAGCTGAGCGCCACATTCAGCTAAGGAAAAGCGCTTATCTTCTGAGATACAAGTAGCCAGGATTCTGGGAGTGTACACAGAGGTGTACCAGAAATCCAAGAAAGAGAGACTGCCGATGAAAAAATACATAGGTGTGTGCAGATGGGAATCAATATGAATTAAGACAACCAAGGTCATGTTCCCTGACAAAGTAATCAAATAGACAGTCAGAAATATTCCAAATAGTATTAGTTGCCACTGGGGGTCTGTTGAGAGACCCAGTAAGACGAATTAGTCAGGATGGTGAGATTTCCAATTTCCATGTCCACTAGGAGAAAACTTGATAAGATAAGGAGAAAAAATTGCTGAATTTTCTTTAAGAATAAAGAAATAGAGGTATCAATTAACTCAACAACTGCTAGGAGGCATATTAATCCCTTACAATGTCAGTAAAATACTGTATCTTCAGTCTGTCACTTGGGAAGACAACTAGAATTGGAGAAAGTAACTGATTTTAGAATTAAGGCTTTCACTTGCTATTTGCTTAATGAGTGAGAATCTGAGCCTCATCAAATGAATGAAAAAAATGACACTGAAAAGTTGTCTGATTGAGTTAAGCAGATATACAGGAAAATGTCAGCCAAATGCCTGGTGATGAGTGGTCAAAATTTTTGAATATTCTGCATGTATTATTGAGAATCTATGTGTCTAGCATGGTGCTGATAGTTCAACAAATATCAGTACACTGTACTGCTCCTGTCACTATTAGTACACATAGAAACACACACACACACACACACACATTTCACTTTGTGTTTGGACAGTGCCCTAAATCCTATACTTAACCCACTTAGTACTTTCCACATTTTTAAGATATTATTATAAACCTCATGTAGTTTAAGAAATGTTTCCAAGGACCTAGAACAGCAGAGATAGTATTTGAAACTAGAATTTTCTATACCAAGACCTCATGTTCTCAAGTGTTAAGCCGTTGACTTCTCTTATAAGTAAATATATTTTTATCTTCTTCTTCCGGCTAAGGCAATCTTATAATTCTCTGACAACTTGAATTTCTTTACCTTCAAAGCAAGTTTTTATTCTGCACTTTTCTCTAGTTGATGTGAGATTTATATACATAGTTGAAGCATATTTGGATTCAGTAGTGGTGAATATTACAAAGAACCAACTTTGTGGTGTCAAAGCTCCATTGAAAAATTATGAATCCTTCTAGGTTTATATCTTGAACTTCCAGAACTCTCAGAGATTGAACTTGCATCTCTTACATCTCCTGCATTGACAGGCAGATTCTTAACCACTAGCTCTATCTGAAGCCCCTATAGATACAGTGAGATAAAGCTAAAACTAAGAGAACTGTGATTTACTTTAATGTTAAAATATTAATCTCTGAGGCAAACCAGAGACAATTCTATACATTTGATGCAAATCCAATTTTTCTACCTCAAGATATATTGGTTCCACTTGTTACTTAGTAAAGTATCTTAATCTTTCAATGAGTTGTTATCCTAATCTTTCTAATGTAGCTGAGGGTTTAGAGAGGGTATGACTTGACTGATGACATGATGGTAAAAGCAACTCTGGAGTCCTGAAGGCCATTCCATTTCTTTTCAGCATAAAATGGATTTCTTCTTATTAATAACCAAAACACAGATGCTTTAGTCATATATCCTAGGTTCTGTAAATTTGTTTTAACTTAAATTTTTATAATCCTCCCCCTTACCACTTGTCTTCATCTATTAGAACTTCAACAAAAGTGTATTAATTACATGAATGATTCCCATACATCCTGGGAGCTTCACAGTTATAGTACCATTGTCATTCAGTTGTACAATAAAACTTTCTAAATATACTCAAACTTAATAGAATTATCTTGGTTGGAGTTTTTGGTTATTATATTCAGTTCAGTGACTCAGTCGTATATGACTCTTTGCCACCCCATGGACTGCAGCATGCCAGGCCTCCCTGTCCATCACCAACTCCCGGAGTTTACGCAAACTCATGCCCATAGAGTCAGTGATGCCATCCAGCCGTCTTATCCTCTGTCGTCCCCTTCTCCTCCTGCCTTCAATCTCCCAGCATCATGGTCTTTTCAAATGAGTCAGTTCTTCAACATCAGGTGATCAAAGTACTGGAGTTTCAGCTTCAGCATCAATCCTTCCAATGACTATTCAGGACTGATTTCCTCTAGGATGGACTGGTTGGATTTGCTTGCAGTCCAAGGGACTCTCAAGAGTCTTCTCCAACACCACAGTTCAAAAGAATCAGTTCTTCAGTGCTCAGCTTTCTTTATATTGATAATGTATAAAAGGGGTCATTATAGGTTCTTCCCTTTAGGTACAGTGGCTAAGACTCCACTCTCTCAATGCAAGAGGCCCAGGTTCAATCCCTGTTCAGGCAACTAGATCCCACGTGCTGAAACTAAGAGTTGGCATGCTGCAACTAATAGAGTCTGCATGCTACAATGAACAAAGATGTCTCAGAATGAAACTGTCTCACAATGAAACTAAGACTTGATGCAGCTAAAAAATTATTAAACATAAATATTAAAAGAAGAAAAAGTAACACTTTGTGAAAAACAAGTGAATAGGAAGGCTATAGACACCATCTCAATAGTTACTATAAATTTTCTCTGCTACATTCTCACTTGACTAAAGAATAAAAAATATCTGAGACTTATTAAGCTAATTTAAAAAAGTTTTTATCAAAATACAGTTCATTTACAATGTTGTGTTAGTTTCAGATGTACAGTAAAGAAAATTCAATATATATATATTGAATATATACATATAAATATATAAATATAAATAAATAAATAAATAAATAAATATCTCCACTCTTTATTGGATTGCTTTCCCATAGACCGTTGTAGAGTATTGACTAGGGTTTCTTGTATACAGGGTGTTCTTATTACTTCTAGATTTTATGTGTAGTATGGTGTGCATGCATGCTCAGTCCCACCCAGTTCTTTGTGACCCTATGAATTGTAGCCCACCAGACTCCTCCTCTGTCCAAGGATTTTCCAGCAAGAATACTGGAGTGAGTTGCCATTTCCTCCTTCAGGGGATCTTCCCTACCCAGTGTTCAAAGCCAAGTCTCTTACATCTCTTGCATTGGCAGGAGGGTTCTCCACTAGCACCACCTGGGAAGCACTTAGATCCATCCATGTGGCTGCAAATACTATTATTTTATTATTTTCAGAATTGAATAATATACTGCATATACCACCATAAACACAATATTAATTTTTAATAGAATATAATTTGCGGAACAAAACTAAAATATCTGCACAGACCAATTACTACTCTTCTAAGACTTCCCTTTAAAGAGGAGTAAAACTGAAAGGAAAAAAAAAAAGTTCTGGCCTATGCTGACAGTTTTCCCAGAAGAAGAGATATTTATATGACCCTGTAAAATGAATCCAATTCTGGCCCCTTGTCAAGGGTAATGTGAGAGAGTAGAGGATTTCCATGACAAGAAAAAACATATATCGGATTCTTAACGTGAGAGTCTGGTGAGCTAAGAAACTAAGAATGATTAACTTAAGAAAGGGTGGAGAGAGGAATCAGGAATGAGGTTTAAGAGTTATCCATTCACTAAGCTTACTGGAAGCCATATTGGGAATTGGGCTCTTGAAACCAACATAAATGGGGACACTGCCATCATGAGGAAGTAACATGGTCAGATTTATATTTTCAAGGTTCATTTTGATTGCAAATCAAAGAATGGACTGAAAGAGAGGAAAAGTTCCCTCTAAACAGAAATTTCTCTGAAATCCTTAGTTTCCCTGCTGAGGCTACCCTCCGATAAAGGTAGGAAAGAGACACTCAGAAGTCTTGGGGAAATTACTATGGCTTGTATAAACTGGGAAACTTATGATAACAAGCAAACTCAAAGACTCTCAGTTTCAATTCTTCTTCTAACTAGGAATGTGTATTTACATAGAAATTTAACCTCCAAAGATTAGGGAAGTCTTGAAGACAAGATCCTTTCAAATTATTAGTTAACAGTGGAAGCACCCCTTCTGTGTTTTGACACAAGAAGTTACAAAATCTTGGAGAGAGTGAATAAGTAAATTTGGTGGAACTTATAGAGCAATCTATTAAAAGACCAAATCATGTAGTCATCATTCTGAGGTCACAGATTAATCATATTATACATTGTATGTGTGTGCAGTGTGCTAAGTCACTTCAGTCTGACTCTTTGCGATGCTATGGACTGTAGCCCACCAAACTAACTCTCTAATGGGCTTCCCTGGTGGTTCAGATGGTAAAGAACTCACCTTCAATGCAGGAGACCTGGAGTCAGTCTCTCAGATAGAGAGGTAAACAAACCAATGATCTATGTCATTAATATTTTTTAAATGACCTTTTTTTTAAAACTGATTTCATGAGATCAAGAGTAGATTCTCTTATTCTACCCTTTGATCTAGAATGATCTCGTGGTCTGTATTGACAAATAGTTTGCCACATTGGCAGCACCGTGTCAATATTAAGCATGGATCTCAAGAAACACTGGGCTCCCCTGGTGGCTTAGACAGTAAAGCATTCCCCTGCTATGCAGGAGACCCGAGTTCAATCCCCAGGTCAGGAAGACCCCCTGAAGAAGGGAAGGCTACCCACTCCATCATTCCTGTCTGAAGAGCTCCATGGACAGAGGAGCCTGGCAGGCTACAGTCCATGGGGTCACAAAGAGTCAGACATGACTGAGCAACTAACACACATACAAGAATGCTTCGATTCTCACTTTTGACATTCTGACACCACCATGTAAATAAGCCTCAGTTAGAGTGCTGAAAGATTACATCTGGTTACATTCTCCTTTGGACCTCCTTTCTCACAGCAAGCTGGACCCCAGTCATATGAGCGAATCCATTCTTCCTCACCTAGCCCTCGCTAACATAACAGCTGAACACAAACACATCAGAAAGCCTACCTGGGAACAGACAGGGCTGGCATAGTCAGCCTTGCACAGCTGCACAGTGGGAATGGCACCTCAGTTCAAATCCCTTGGTGGGTCTGTAATTGTGAGCAAGTCTTTTAACAACCTCCAACCCACACTTTCTCATGTTTAAGAAATGAGAAAAATATCAGTGATATGTACATAAAAATGCCACCAGAAAATATCATAAAGTAATAGCTATTTTCATTCCAAGAAAAATGAGTAATGTCTGACTTATATTTTAAATCTGACCTCAAGAAAAAACAATGTGACTAAGTTTCCACAAGGAAACCATTTAAGCCAGAATAGTGGTGTCCCCCATAATCTTTCTAAAACCCAGAAAATTTATATATATATATATGTATATATAGATATACCTATTTTTTTTGCCTACTCACATGCACTCAACAAAGCATTGGCAGGCTTTGAAATGCACATTTTAGTGCCTTGAATTGATAGGGACAGAGCCTGATGCTAATCACCTATGTGTGTGTCTGTGTGTTTGTTTTTCCTTTTTGTTTCTTTCTTATTGAGGTAGAGTTGATTTGCAAGAGTGTGTTATTTTCGGGTGTATAGCACAGTGATTCAGTTATCTTTCTGCCTATATTTTAAGGTTATTACAAGATATAATTTACTGTTCTGTACAGTAAATCTTTTTGCTTACCTATTAGGACTATGGGAAAAAAAGATACAAATACATGTGCTTTGAAGAATGCCACTGTCCTCCCTGGAGCATAATTTTGCCCCATGAAAAATTAATTGATCATTTTCCAGCACTCAGTTCCTAAGATACCATTTATTAACATCCCTTATAGAATCTATCATAAATATAAGAGTAGAATGGTTGTCTACAACATCATGTGTAAGAACAGATTAGTGTTAGTCCTCAGTCATGTCTGACTGTTTTGTGACTCCATGGAGAGTAGCCCACCAGGTTCCTCTATTCATGGAATTCTCCAGGAAAGAATACAGGAATGGGTTGCCATTCCCTTCTCCAGAAGAACAGGTTAACAATCCTTAAACTCTAATACTTTGGCTACTTTATGTGAAAAACTGACTCATTGGAAAAGACCCTGGTGCTGAGATAGATTGAAGGTGGGAGGAGAAGGGGAAGACAGAGGATGAGATGGTTGGATGGTATCACTGACTTTATGGACACGAGTTTGAGAAAGCTTCAGGAGTTGGTGATGGAGAGGGAAGCCTAGCATGCTGCATCCCATGGAGTCTCAAAGAGTCAGATACAACTGAGAGACTGGATTGAACTGAAACAATCAAACATTTTGAGAGATGAGAAATCCCTAGATATCTATTCGTCGATTCAGTAGTTATGATTTTTAGGTTAAAAACTCAATCCCTAAAAGATTTCTAAGTTTCTTTGCAATGCTAATATTCTATAATTATGAGGTGAGTGATAAACACTTTGAACTTCATGTTTACAGCTGAATTCCTAGCCCTCACTCCCCCAAACAGATTGATCTGCTCATTTCTCTTATTATTAGTAAACTCTACTCAAGCCAGACATTCAGAATCAACCTACCCTCCTTCTCTCCTGCCTCCTCTTCAAACTTCCAAGAAATCCTCATGTCCCTGCCTTCAAAACATGCCCTGAATCTGAGCCCTTCTCATCACCTCCACTGGTAGCATCTTGGTCAAACTACTAACATTTTTGCCAAAAATATTGCAAAATCCTTCAAATTGGTCTACACATTTATTCCTCTATGGTTTATTTTCAATGTATCAGTTGCTATTGTTGTTTACAAAAATAAGAAGGAATTCATGTAACTCTAGTTCTTAAAAAAAATTTACTCAAATTTACTCATTTATTTTAAGTTAAAGTCAAAGTCTGTGCAGTGGCCCTAATTTCCTTCACAAGCAGGCCCTCCATTACCTACAGATCCTTACCATCTAAGACTCACTCCTCCTTTATTTATGTCCCAACCTCATTAGACTTTCTCAGTTTCTTAAGAATAGCAGCCCCAGCTCAGCATCAGATAAATTGGGTCTATCTGTTCCCCGGTGTGAACATTATTCCCCAGATACTTGCAAGACTCACACTCTCTTCTCCTTTAAGTTTCTATCAAATGACACGTTCTGGCATTTCTGCCCATCCTCTTCAATCTGTTTTAAATTTTATATCCCCTTCACACCAAAAATCCCCATCCTTCTTTTTCTGCTCAGATCCTGCTCTTTTTACCCAGACTTAGATTCTGAGGCTGGGAAAGATTGAAAGCCAAAAGGAGAAGGGGACAGCAGAGGTTGAAATGGTTAAATGGCATCATTGACTCAATGGGCATGGATTTGAGGAAACTCTAGGAGATAGTGGAGGACATGGGAGTCTGGAGTGTTGCATCCATGAGGTCACTTACAGATAGAGTCAATCAGTGACTGGACAAAAATTGCAATCCTTCCCTTTTGCTTAAGTTTATTGTCTGTCTTTCTCCATGAGAATGTAACAACACAGGTCAAAAAGACTTTTCTGTTTTGTTTACTGCTGTATTCCAAAGTATAGAACAGTTCTTGGCATCTAATTGTCACTTAATAAATATTTCTAAAATTAATTAATGGGTAATTATCTTTATAATGTGAAGATGTCTCCTTTCTAACCTTGCTCAAACTTCCCAGGACACATTTTCCCTCAAGTGGTCAGTGTATTATGTCACTAATGAAAAGGAAGAGTAACTAAAGAGAAGATTCATAACCACCAAGATGGGCTAAAATAATTTCTGAATTTGAGATGAATTGCAACTAAAGAGTGAATAAAATAAGCAACAAAGAAAATATCAGAGCCAGTCCTGTTGAGTCTCCCATATAAAAGGCCTTCTCAGGTCATGTGATCCCTGAAGCTGCTCTGTCCCTTTCTCCCTTCACTGGAGCACTTAAAATTTGAGGGAAGACTGCATCCTCCTAGCACCAGAAAATGAGGACCAAGAAGGAAAATATCACACACTAGCCGTTTGAACAGCACAGCATTATTAGAACCACTAGAGTCAAAAATGCATGTCTTTTTTTGCCCTCTTATTTTCTCTACTGTGTACATGAATATATGAAGACCCAGCATAGTTACCAGACTGAATTAGAACTCTAAATGAGGGTTGCATATAACATGAATGAAATTCAAGTTAGAAGATGTGTGTGTGTGTGTGTGTGTGTGTGTGTGTGTGTGGGTGTGTGTTTGGCATAAGAATGAGCTTTTGAGAGCCAGACTAGACTATCTGAGGTCATAGAAAAGCCAGACCACTTAGCCGCCCCTGACCCTAGTTGCTTACCCTTGATCAGGACGGACACTCCTGGAAGTGACACCCTTTGCCCTCTCCTCTGATGTTTTAGCGAGCTTTGTTAGATATAAGTGTTTCCTCAATAATCCTTTGGGGGCCTCTTCTACAGAGAAGCCCAAAAATGTGTGCCTCCCTCTCCAAAGACACAATTAGAGCTCATTTGGAGCTGGGGATAGCATATTAATTAGTATATGATGAAATGAGGAGTATTTTATTAAAAGCCCACTCTCAAAATGAATATGTCAAATGCAATCATACCTGTGGGTAATTGTGTGTGTGCTCCCCAGGTGGCACTAGTGGTAAAGAACCCACCTGCCAATGCAGGAGACTTAAGAGATGTGGTTTCAGTCCCTGAGTTGGGAAGATTCCCTGGAGAGGGGCATGGCAACCGACAGTATTCTTGCCTTGAGCATCGCATGGACATAGGGCTGCAGAGTTGGATATGACTGAAGAGACTTAGCACACATAGCATGTGTGCGATAACCCAAAATTCTCCAAATTGTACTAATTGGACTTTTCTAGTCCATATTATTTTGTGATTCATAGTGTTTTTTCCCTCTCCCGTGTTTCACTATCTGTCCAGGTTACACTTCCTTGTCTCATTCATCAGGAAACACTATCCATTCTTGGTGCCATGGATTGAATCACAACCCTCTAAAATTCATATATTGAAGATGTAATCTCAAGTAATTTCAAATGTGACTGTATTTGGAGATAGAGATTTCATAAAGGAAATTCAGTTAAAATGAGATGGTTAGAATGAACCTTAATGCAATCTGACTGGTATCTTTATAAAAACAAACAAAAATGGAAACAGAAAAAGAGATACCAGGGATACTTTTGCGCACACACACACACACACACGCAAAGATCCATGTGAGGACAAAGTAAGAAAGTGAGCATGTGCCATCAAAGGAAAAAGACATCAGAACAAACCAACCATGCTGGCTTATTGATCCTGGCAGTTCAGCCTCCAGAGCTGTGAGAAATACATTTCAATTGTTTATGACATTCAGTCTCTGGTATTTTGATATGGCAGCCCTAACAAACCCTAAATCCTCTCTTGAATGTAAAGTTTTTGAAATATTTTTACCTCTCTAATTATCTATTTCTATTTCCATCTCTGTCTGTTTCATACAACAGCTCTCCCATGGCCCTTCACTCTTTTATTTTTTTGGAAAAATATTATTTTATTGGAAGCTTGCCACAACTCTAAATATAGTCTTTCTTTCTTATATATGCCATCAAGGAAATCTTTGCACCACAGCAAGAAAAATATAAAAATCAGAAAAGAAAAAATAAATTTATTTTGAATGACATTTTATAGTAGATATTGTACTTATGAACTCCCAACTAGTACTAACTCATAACAAATGAATAAGTACCTCTGGAATAAAAAAATCTGTGTTTGCATTCTTTTTTCATTACCTATGATCTGATTGGAACCAAGAGATTTCAATTGTCTAATCATGACAGTGATTGCATAGCCAGTATTATTATTCTATATTAGAGATTATAGTATTATGCTTCCAATTAATGAATAAGCTGTCAATTGAAATAAAAAAAAAAAACAAACAACTTCTGAGCATCCCAGTAATACTATAAACTCTGTTCTGAGCTAGCATGCCTAGTACTTTTTTCCAATTAGCCCAGACTGATTTATTTTAAAAGATATTCAAGAACATCAGTCAGTTTAGTTCAGTTGCTCAGTTGTGTCCGACTCTTTGCAACTCCCTAAACTGCAACATGCCAGGCCTTCCTGTCCATCACCAACTCCCAAACCCATGTCCACTGAGTCGGTGATGCCATCCAACCATCTCATCCTCTGTTGTCCCCTTCTCCTTGTGCCCTCAATCTTTCCCAGCATCAAGGACTTTTCAAATGAGTCAACTCTTTGCATCAGGTAGCCAAAATATTGGACTTTCAGCTTCAGCATCAGTCCCTCCAATGAACACCCAGGCCTGATCTGCTTTAGGATGGACTGGCTGGATCTCCTTGCAGTCCAAGGGACTCTCAAGAGTCTTCTCCAACACCACAGTTCAAAAGCATCAATTCTTCAGTGCTCAGCTTTCTTTATAGTCCAATTCTCACATCCATATATGACTACTGGAAAAACCATAGCCTTGACTAGACAGACCTTTGTTGAGAAAGTAATGTCTTTACTTTTTAATATTTTGTCTAGGTTGGTCATGACTTTCCTTCTAAGAACATTAGTGCCAACCTAAAAAGACAAATTCAGGCTGGTATTTCTACATTATTCAGTGATTTTATCTTTTGCTTAATTTATTTATTTCTGAGATTTACAGGCTGTTATCAATAACATAGAAACTAATCTTCAAAAACCAATACAAGCAAAACAAACAAGCAAATAAAAATATACTCTTTACCAAAGCCTTTGCTAAAGAAACTTTGCTCTATCTAACATTTTCCTCAAGGCTTCTTTAACATCTTTATTTCTTAAGCTATGGGTCAAGGGATTCAACCAGGGAATCACCACTGTGTAGAACATGGACACCACTTTATCTCTCTCAGGGCATAGCTCATACTTGGCCCGGTGTAAATTAAGAGAATTGACCCATAGTACAAGGTGACAGCTGTCAGGTGAAAACCACAGCTGGAGAAGGCCTTCGAGCAGCCTTGGGTGGACTGGATCTTCAAGATGGCAGCAATGATGAAGAGATAGGAGGCAAGGATAAGCATGGTGGGATTGATGATGTTGGAGGCAAGTATGAAATACAGGACAGCTTGGTAGCTTTCGTTCACATCACAGGCCGACTTGACAAGGGGGGACAGGTCACAGAAGAAATAATCAATGACATTGTTCCCACAGAAGCTCAAGGTAAATGTTTCACTGGTGATGATGGTTGAGTTCACAAAGCCACTAAAGTAGGAAGCTTCACCAAGACTGACACAAAACCTTGGGGACATGGCCTGGGAATAAAGCAACGTGTTAGACATGGCCACATAGCAGTCATAAGCCATGGCAGCCAACAGGTAGCACTCACTGTAGGCCTGTCTAGTGGAGAAGAAGAACTGGGTTAAGCAGCCAGCAAAAGAGGTGTGCTTGTCATGCAGAGATGCAGGTCATCAGAATTTTGGGGACATAGACGGAAGCATACCAGAGATCCAGGAATGAAAGATTCCCAATGAAGAAAATACATGGGTGTGTGGAGTTGAGAATCAGCACAGATCAGAGAAATCAGGGTGATGTTCCCTAAAAGACTGCTGATATAGATGATAAGGAAGATATAAAAGAGAACTCTCTGTAACCATGGGTCTGTCATAAATCCTAAAGGTATGAACTCCTTCACCATGGTATATATTTTTTTTGCCCACTGAGTTTGAGTTTTTTTTTATTCCTTTCTGTAAAAAATTGATTAATATGTCATGATTTAAGGTATTGATGTTATCAGCTTCCTCATTATATGTCCTTTTAGATTGTTTAAATACTCAACTGATGCATATATCATGTTTTAAAAAAAAGTTTATGCTGAACTGGAAATTATTCATGCTAGAAAACTTTGAAATTTCTCTATGCTACCTTGAAAGATCATATTATGAACATAATATAGTTTGTCACCATACATTTTAACCTAATCATCCTCCTTTTGAGAGATGGTGATTTGTTCATCTTCTTTTCTGTTTGCAGCTAGAGTGATTGGGAATCATGTAGAAGAGATGAAAGGGAGTTTGCTTTTGAGTTCTTAAATCCTTTGTCTATACTAGTGAATTACCTGAAGAAGCATACTTTTATTAGTCTAGCCACATGTTGAAATAACCTTGGAAGTGCATTTATACTAATTTCTTTGAAAGCAATACTTATATTTTATTTAACTTTTTACTACAAAACCAAGAACACAGTTAAAAATAAAGTAAAAAAAAAGATAATAAAATGTATAATTTGAATAATACAGTAGGTTTACTTAGCAGGAATTTGAGACCATATCTATGTATGTATGACATTCAAATGTATGCTGAAAGGAAGTGAAAATATTAATCAATGGATAATTGTGTTCAAAATGTGTATTAATTTCCTATAGAAATAAGAATTAAAAATGAAAAACTAAACATCAAACTGAATGATTTGGGGGAATGTGGTAGGCAGAATATGGCCCATTAAGATGTTCAAGTTCTTTTTCTTAAAGTTGAAGTTTAGTAGATTGACATCATTACATTAATTTCAGGTGTACAGCATAATGATTTAGCATTTTTACAGATTATACTATATTAAAAGCTATTACATGATACTTGCTATGATTCTCTGTGCTATATGTTGCATCTTTGTTGCCTATCTGTTTTACACATAATGACTTGTAGCTCTTAATCCCGTAACCCTCATTTGTCACTTTACCTTCATTTCCCCATTGGTAGCCACTAGTTTGTTTCTTGTAGCTGTAAGTCTATTTCTGTTTTGCATATAGATTCATCTGTATTACTTTTAAAATTCTACATATGTGATGTCATTCAGCATTTGTCTTTATCTTACTTCACTTCGTATTTTCTAGATCAATCTACATTGTTGTAAATGGCAGAATTCATTAATTTTTGTAGCTAGCAACATTATGTTGTGTACATGCATATATTACATCTTTACCCATTCATCTGTTGATGGACACTTGCATTGCTTCCATATCTTGTCTTTTGTAGATAGTGCTGCTGGGAACATGGGGATGCATGTATATTTTCAAATTAGTGTTTTACTAATTCCTGGTACATGTGGATGTACTTTATGGGGAAAGGATCATTAAGTTAAAAATTAAGAATTTTGAAATAGAAGGTTATTAGGGTGGGCCCTAAATCCAACCAGAAATATCCTTATAGAAAGGAGGTAGAGGAAGGTTTAACTACAGACCCCAGAGAAGGAACAGTGTGACCAGAGAAGCAGAGTTCAGAGTGATACAACCACAGGGAATGCCAGCAACCTCAGCAAGCCTAAGAGACAAGACAGAGATGTTCCACTAGAGCCTCTGGGTGGATCGTGACCCTGATTTTAACCCATTGCCATTGATTTCTGAGCTCCAGAACTATAAGAGAATAAGTTTTTGATGCTTAGGCCACCAAATTCATGATAATTTAATACATGAAGTTATGAAATTCAACCTCTAATAATCTTATTTCCTTCAAGAGTAGAAGCATTGCTGTCGCCAGCTATAGGGGAAGAACCATCTTGGCTTGTTTATGGTGCAACTTGCAAGAACAAGAACACCACACCGCACAATCAAAAAAGGGCTAAATTATGATTTTCAGGGTTCTGAACAGGCATGGATATATTTCTGCTATTAGATCCAAGACTTTCAAACCCTCTTATGTCCGAGAAAAAATAATATATATATTTTTAGGTGACGAGTGCGTGCATGTGTGTGCATGCATGTGCATACTCAGTTGCATTTGGCTCTTTTTGACCCCATGTACTGTAGTCTGCCAGGCTTCTCTGTCCATGGAATTTCACAGGCAAAATTACTGGAATGGGTTGCCATTTCCTTCTCCAGGGGATCTTCCTGACCCAAGGATGGAACCTGCATCTCTTACATCTCCTGAATTGGCAGGCAGATTCTTTACCACTGCACCACCTGGGAAGCTTTAGGTGATGGACTTAAGCTAAAGAAGTATAAATAATTACTGTCTTGGAACTGCATCTTTTTAATAAATGGAATCAATTTTTAATTTAAAGAAAACAATGCTACATTTATTATCAAAGTAGAATTTATTCAGAATAAGCAAATGAAGATTCTCTTAGAATTTCAAGAGCTATGACCTTTTTAACAAAGCATATTCCTGGAACCTGCTTAAGATCAAGAATCAAGAAATCTGGATTCTGATCTGAGTTGGTTGTCACCATTTTAAATGAAATGATAACCTCTAAAACTTTATTTTCTTACTTACCTTCCTCAATTCAGTGAGACTTTAGTGAAAGTGTTAGTTACTCAGTCGTGTCTAACTCTTTGGGACCCCATGGACTATAGCCTGCCAGGCTCTTATGTCCATGAAATTCTCCAGGCAAGAATACTGGTGTGTGTTGTCATGTCCCCCTCCAGGGGACCTTCCCAACCCAGGGATCAAACCTTCATCTTCTGAATTGCAGGCAGATTCTTTACCACTGAGTTACCAGGGCAGTTCTCATAATATATTACATAGTAGTCTTATATACAAAGACACACAAAAGAGAGATTTTTTGAGGTACCCTTACTTGACATTCATTCTTAGACTTAAAGCTGGCTGCATGCCTTGTTAGAAGAGATACTCAGAAACTTTCTTCCCACAGAGTATCTCTCCTCACCTCTCGAGCATCTCTCATTATCAGGAGACCCATTTAAGAGGTAGATGGTTCTGGGGGTGGTTATCCAAGAGAAGCTGAGGTCTTTGTCATCTCCCAGTCCTCTCCACAGTTAATGTGTTTGCCATCTGTGTCATTCAGTTTGATGCTTTAATCATGTAATTCTTGAGTTATAATTATAATAGTATAATATGATCCCAAAGAAATGTCTAAATATATTCATCTCTATCTATCTATCTATCTATCTATATATATAAATCTCAGATGTTAAAAAAAGTGAAATATATATAGAACTATAAGTATAGATAGATATATTATATATGGAAATAGATACAAATATAGCCAAAGATATAGATATACATAGAGCTAGTTTGATAGACATATAAAATTTTGCTCTTTCTCTTAAACAGCTTCTATCCCATGAACTTCACAACAGAAGTTGTGAAGAAAAAGAAGCATTTCAAAGTCATGAAAATATTGACCAATATAAGCATTTCTATATTCTTACCAACATTAACCCAAAATCACTGCAGATGGTGATTCCAGTCATGAAATTAAAAGACGCTTACTCCTTGGAAGGAAAGTTATGGCCAACCTAGACAGCATATTACAAAGCAGAGATATTACTTTCTCAACAAAGATCTGTCTAGTCAAGGCTATGGTTTTTCCAGTAGTTATGTATGGATGTGAGGGTTGGACTATAAAGAAAGCTGAATGCAGAAGAATTGATGCTTTTGAACTGTGGTGTTGGAGAAGACTCTTGAGAGTCCCTTGGACTGCAAGGAGATCCAACCAGTCCATCCTAAAGCAGATCAGGCCTGGGTGTTCATTGGGAGGACTGATTTTGAAGCTGAAATTCCAATACTTTGGCCATATGATGCAAAGAGCTGACTCATTTGAAAAGACCCTGATGTTGGGAAAGATTGAGGGCAGGCGGAAAAGGGGACAACGGAGGATGAGATGGTTGGAAGGCATCACCGGGTATGGGTAGGCTCTGGTAGTCTGTGGTGGACAGGGAGGCCTGGCATGCTGTGGTTCTTGGGGTTGCAGAGTCGGACACGACTGAGTGACTGAACTGAACTGAACCAACATTAAGGATGGATCAGCTTACTACAAGATAAAAGGAGACATTGGGCCACATAGAACTACAAGCAATTATTCAGGGTTTATGAGAATGAAAACATCAATCAAGTACACATCTAATTATCTGTTTCACTGAAAAGGAGATCTAGAATGAAATAAAAGACATTTGAAGGCATTTCAGTCTGCCTGCAGCGTGGGAGACCCAGCTTTGATTTCTGGGTCAGGAAGATCCCCTGGAGAAGGAAATGACAACCCACTCCAGTATTCTTGCCTGGAAAATCCCATGGATGGAGGTGCCTGGCAGGGTCGAGTCCATGGGATTGCAAAGAGTTGAACACAACTGAGCGACTTCATTTCTTTCTTTCAGCTTTCTTCATTAACTATAACTATAGGAAAGAAAACCTTACTGTATTTCATGAATTGGAATTATATTATGATTTAATTATATTGAAAGTTGTTTTGCTTTTGCCCATATGGTGATTTACTGACCTTTTTTGTCAGGTCAATTCAACAAAGTACTTGCTTTATGAATTATAAATAGTTTCTTCATTTGAATTTCAACTAAAGCCCAAATTTTTTCAGATTACCTTAGAATTAAAAGTGCCTTCTATTCACTCCACTGGAATCCTGTTTCCAAAGGTAACAATACTGGGAGAAAAATATAAGTCTGAGAATCCCTTTGAGATTTGTTGCTAAAAGCAAGAACATGTCACGTGCTGTACTGGTACCAAGTGACCAATTATAATGCCAGTTATCTTTCTGGGATAAAGTAGGAAGAGCTCTCACATCATGAATATAATTGGTCCAGTAAATCTGTAAAACCCTTTAGCTTTGTGACTTTCATTCATGCATTTGTGATAAAAGAGAATTTGGCAGAAAGGTAGAGCTAAAAGAATAGTCAGCACACAACAATTGCTCAAGAATTATTTGTAGTCCATAATGACGGAGGATGTGATGGCTGGATGGCATCACCAACTCAATGGACACAAGTCTGGGTAAACTCCAGGAGATAGTGAAGGAAAGGGAAGCCTGGCTGCTGCAGTCCATGGGGTAGCAAAGAGTTGCACACAATTAGCTACTGAACAGCAATGATGATAATAAAATAGAGACCATACAGTATCTTTCTTTGCTTCCAAGTACAAGAGATAATATCCAAGCAAAACTTAGAAGGAGAATACAAGGAATACTCTTGGATATGCCTGAGGAGTGGTGGGATTATGCAGATTTTCATAGCAAGATCTGGGAAGTTTGCCTGGAAATTATACTAAGGGAACTGAACACAGTGTGAAGGAGGCTAGCTAGCTAGAAGAGGATAAAAGGCTTGTTTCTTTCTGTTTTCACTCCCTGTCCTTGTCAGTGTCACCTTAGAAACACTTTTTCATTTAATTAGCAATTGTATTCCAGTAGTTTTGCATTTGGTTACAGCTTGCAGCTTTTCCTACCTTGGTTAAAACAGCCTTAATTCAGCATATCAGAGACACAAAGCCTCAAATATATGGATTCATGTCAATGTAAGGGGATACCACTACAATGTTGTAAAGGAATTAGCCTCCAATTAAAATAAATATATAAATAAAAAAGAAAAGACTATATGGGTCTCAAGATCTGCATGCTAATGTAAGAGAAAGTTCAATCCCTGAGTTGGGAGATCCCCTGGAGGAGAGTATGGCAACCCACTCCAGTATTCTTGCATGGAGAACCCCACGGACAGGGAAGCCTGCCAGGCTACAGTCCATGGGGCCTCTTTGTTAGTCTTTGTCTAACAAAGAATTAGACATGACCGAGCACACACATGCACACTGTCTGTAGACATTCCAAATTAAGAAAAAAAAACAAAAGCAAAATCTTGCTGGAGATTGCTTTCATAATTTTATAACAGCTTATAATGATATTTTAAAAGTTTATAAATGGAACTACTTTTACTTCTACTTCCCCAACTGGAGGGGAGGGGCTGTTGTTTGCTGGCTTGTACAATATCCTATATCGAAATCCAAGTAGACTATTTACACGAAAACAGCAGGATTTGTCTGATTTTTTCTCAGAATTTTCTCCTATGTCTATTTTTTCCTTTCAGTTTTCAGTTTCTACACCTCTTGTTATACCTACTGCAAGGCATTATCTCAAAAACACCCTCACCATCTGGCTGCCGCCTGCTTCATGCTGAGACTATTGTGCTATCACTAAACTTCTGGCTCCTGATTCCTCCTGCTTTGAATCCTTCCTCTTCACAGCTGCTCTAATAATTCTCTAGAATCTTGTGTCATAATTTCACTCCAGTGCTTTAAAATATATCACATTGTTTCCTCATTTCCTCCAGAATTGAAACAGGTATGACTATGGGTAAGCTTAGGCTGTGTGCTTATTTTAGTTTTAGCTATTTCAGGAAGCATAAGGATAACACAAATGTGGGCGCATAATTGCGAATTTACACAGAGAACCAGAGAGCTTCATTGGACAACACTCAACCTTGGAGGGAAAAAGAGATTATTTGTGCAAATTTGATCCAAGAGCATGGGAGCAGAGGTGATTTGCAGAACATTGTGGATAAAGTTTATTTTTATTCAGTCATAAGCTAGAGGGAAACCTTGCTATCTGCATAAACCTGGAGGGCATATTGCAAAGTGAAAGATCCAGATACAGAAAAAAATACTGCAGAATCTCACTTATATGTTAAATCAAAACAGTAGAACTCAAATGGTGGTTGTCAGGTACTGGGCAGTGTTGCAAATGGGAAGACTTTGGTCTAAGAGTACAGATTTTCAGTTTAAAGATCCAGAAGATTTGGGGATTGAGTGTACAGCATAAAGACTGTAATAAATAATAGTGTAAGTACACATGTAGCCCAGTGTTCATTGCAGCGCTATTTACAATAGCCAGGACATGAAAGCAACCTAGATGTTCATCAACAGATGAATGGATAAAAAAGCTATGGTACATATACACAATGGAATATTATTCAGCCACAAAAAGTAATATATTTGAGTCAGTTCTAGGGAGGTGAATGAACCTAGAGCCTGTTATACAGAGTGAAGTAAGCCAGAAAGGTAAAACAAGCATTGTATATTAATGCATACGTATGGGCTCTAGAAAAATGATACTGATGATACCTATGTGCTCAGACGCTCAGCCATGTCCAACTTTTTCTGACTCCATGGACTGGAGCCCACCAGGCTCCTCTGCATCTATGCAGGGGAGCAGTAGTGATGCAGGCATAGAGAACAGACTTGTGGACACAGTGGGGGAAGGAGAGGGTTGGACAAATTGAGAGAGGAGCATTGAAACATTTACATTACCATATGTTAAATAGATAGCCAGTGGGAATTTGTTGTATGACATCAGGAGCTCAACCCAGTGCTCTGTGACAAGCCAAAGGGGTGTGGGGCTCTGTGACAACCTAAAGGGATGGGGTGGGATGGTATGAGGAGGTGTGATGGGGTGGGGAGGTTGAATGGTGTGGGGAAGTGAGAGGGAGGTGCAAGAATAAGGGGACTTAGGTATATCTATGGCTGCTTCATGTCCATTTATGGTAGAAACAAACACTGTAAAACAATCATCCTCCAATTAAAAATAAATTTTTAAAAAAGCACTGCAAAAAGCAAGTATATCATATACATGAAATTTGCTAAGGGAATAAATCTTAAGTGCTCTCTCATCACTCATAAAGAATGTGCACTGTGTACAAGGTACTGACAAGGGATTCATCTCCAATATATACAAAGAACTCATGCAACTCAATATCAAAAAACAATCATCAAAAAATTGGCTGAAGGTCTAAGACACACAGATGGCCAAGAGACACAAGAAAAGATGTTCCACATCACTAATTGTTCAGTTTAGTTCACTTCAGTTGCTCAGTCATGTCCCACTAGTTGTGAACCCATGGACTGCTGCACACCAGGCCTCCCTGTCATCACCAACTCCTGGAGTTTACTTAAACTCATGTCCATTGAGTGGTGGTACCATCCAACCATCTCATCGTCTGTCGTCCCCTTCTCTTCCTGCCTTCAATCTTTCTCAGCATCAGGGTCTTTTCAAATGAATCAGTTCTTTGCATCAGGTGACCAAAGTTTTGGAGCTTCAGCTTCAACATCAGTGCTTCCAATGAACACCCAGGCCTGATCTGCTTTAGGATGGACTGGTTGGATCTCCTTGCAGTCCAAGGGACTCTCAAGAGTCTTCTCCAACACCACAGTTCAAAAGTATCAGTACTTCTGCACTCAGCTTTCTTTACAGCCCAACTCTCACATTCATACAGGAGAAATGCAAATCAAAGCTACAATGAGGTGCCAATCTACACCAATCAGAATGGCCATCATCAAAAAAATCTACAAACAATAAATGCTGGAGAGGATGTGGAGAAAAGGGAACTCTCTTGCATTGTTGATGGGAATGTAAGTTGATACAGACACTTGGAGAACAGTATAGTGACTCCTTAAAAAAAATAAAAAAATAAAAATAGAATTACCACTATTGAACATAAAACTGAGAAAACCACAATTCAAAAAGACACATGTGCAAAGCACCATTAACACCAAGAACTCAGGATTCCCTCCACATCTGTCCTATACTCTCAATATTAACTAAAAAAGAATGGTTACTATGGCAAGTACTTGCTGAATTCATGGCACAGGGTTGAGAATTTTATGGATATTATCTCATTCAAACCTCAAACAATTCAAAGAGATAAAAACCTGCTTAGGGCAGTGGGAAACTTTCTTAAAACTCACATAACTAAAATAGAAAGTGTATAAGATATAAATTTCTCTAAGAGGTAAAATTGTTTTCAAAAACAGCAAATGCACAGGAACTGTGTTTAAACATTCTATGAATAATCTGTAAAATAAGTTAAAACACATTGTGTTTAGAACCTTGTTTAAAATAGATAATATATAATTTTAGATCATTATTAATATTGTTTGATCTCTTTATTTTGAACACCGAGGTGCTTTTTGTATCCTTTAGGGAAGATGGCATAAAATCTCAGAAATTGCAGCTTTTCTGGTAATGTGAAATTCCTATCTAATTCCATAAATTTTATCAAGTAGTGCTCTGACAAGAATATTAGAGATGTATGAGTGGTGAGATCAACAGGCATTGCTGTTTTTAAAAATCAAAAGCAAACAAACATGTAGTCACTGACTTCAAGAAAGACAACGTAATCATGGAAATGTAATTGAAAGCAAATATTACAACACCTGGGTTCCCTAGTGGCTCAGTGGTGAAGAATCTGCCTGCCAATGCAGAAGACACGGGTTCAGTCCCTTGGTCAGAAGATACCCTGGAGGAGGAAATGGCAACTTACTCTAGTATTCTTTTTTTTTTTTTTCTTCTGTTTTTTATTTATTTTTTTATTTTTTATTAGTTGAAGGTTAACCACTTTACAATATTGTAGTGGTTCCTGACATACATTGATATGAATCAGCCATGGATATACATGTATTCCCCATTCCGATCACCCCTCCCACCTCCCTCTCCACCCGATCCCTCTGGGTCTTCCCAGTGCACCAGGCCCGAGCACTTGTCTCATGCATCAACCCGAGATGGCGATCTGTTTCACCCTAGATAGTATACATGTTTCGATGCTGTTCTCTTGAAACATCCCACCCTCGCCTTCTCCCACAGAGTCCAAAAGTCTGTTCTATATATCTGTGTCTCTTTTTCTGTTTTGCATATAGGGTTATCATTACCATCTTTCTAAATTCCATATATATGTGTTAGTATACTGTAATGGTCTTTATCTTTCTGGCTTACTTCACTCTGTATAATGGGTTCCAGTTTCATCCATCTCATTAGAACTGATTCAAATGAATTCTTTTTAATGGCTGAGTAATATTCCATGGTGTATATGTACCACAGCTTCCTTATCCATTCGTCTGCTGATGGGCATCTAGGTTGCTTCCATGTTCTGGCTATTATAAACAGTGCTGCGATGAACATTGGGGTGCACGTGTCTCTTTCAGTTCTGGTTTCCTTGGTGTGTATGCCCAAAAGTGGGATTTCTGGGTCATATGGCAGTTCTATTTCCAGTTTTTTAAGAAATCTCCACACTGTTTTCCATAGTGGCTGTGCTAGTTTGCATTCTCACCAACAGTGTAAGAGGGTTCCCTTTTCTCCACACCCTCTCCAGCATTTATTGCTTGTAGACTTTTGGATAGCAGCTATCCTGACTGGCGTATAATGGTACCTCATTGTGGTTTTGATTTGCATTGATGATAGAAATCAAAGAGGACACAAACAGATGGAGAAATATACCATGTTCATGGATTTGAAGAATCAATATTGTCAAAATGGCTATACTACCCAAAGCAATCTATAGATTCAATGCAATCCCTATCAAGCTACCAATGGTATTTTTCACAGAACTAGAACAAATAATTTCACAATTTGTATGGAAATACAAAAAACCTCGAATAGCCAAAGTAATCCTGAGAAAGAAGAATGGAACTGGAGGAATCAACCTGCCTGACTTCAGACTATACTACAAAGCCACAGTCATCAAGACAGTATGGTATTGGCACAAAGACAGAAATATAGATCAATGGAACAGAATAGAAAGCCCAGAGATAAATCCACGAACCTATGGTCACCTTATCTTCGACAAAGGAGGCAAGGATATACGATGGAAAAAAGACAACCTCTTTAACAAGTGGTGCTGGGAAAACTGGTCAACCACCTATAAAAGAATGAAACTAGAACACTTGCTAACACCATACACAAAAATAAACTCAAAATGGATTAAAGATCTAAATGTGAGACCAGAAACTATAAAACTCCTAGAGGAGAACATAGGCAAAACACTCTCCGACATAAATCACAGCAGGATCCTCTATGACCCACCTCCCAGAATATTGGAAATAAAAGCAAAAATAAACAAATGGGACCTAATGAAACTTAAAAGCTTTTGCACAACAAAGGAATCTATAAGCAAGGTGAAAAGACAGCCCTCAGATTGGGAGAAAATAATAGCCAACGAAGCAGCAGACAAGGGATTAATCTCAAAAATATACAAGCAACTCCTCCAGCTCAACTCCAGAAAAATAAATGACCCAATCAAAAAATGGGCCAAAGAACTCAACAGACATTTCTCCAAGGAAGACATACAGATGGCACAAAAACACATAAAAGATGCTCAGCATCACTCATTGTCAGAGAAATGCAAATTACTCTAGTATTCTTGCCTGGAAAATCCCATAGACAGAGGAGCCTGGCAAGTTCCGCTATGGGGTAACAAAAGAATCAGACATGGCTGAGTGACTAGACAACAACATTACAATACTCTATCTTTTGCAGGCAAATGTAAATGGAAAAAAATGTTAAAAGGAATTATCTTCTGTACTTTCCAATAATTATTTTCCTGAAATTAAATTTAACCTTAAAAAAAAAAGTCTATTTAAAAAGATGGAAGGGGGTGACGTCTGAAAATAAAGTTGAATCTGAAGCAGGTTAAACATAAAGGGGTAGGTTGAATGGAGTTTTCATTTTCCTTCTACATACTTTAGGGATTTTGACTCTTTTTAGTAACAGATATGAATTAATATAACCTTCTAATAGAAATTTAAGAGAATTATTGCCTTCTATTTATAAACATGCTAAATACAATTAGTGACATCATTTATGAATGATATTTTTATTTTTCTGTATTATTATTTATGTTCATAAATAATATTCACAAATATTTATGTTCATAAAACCCAGTACAACTTCAGCATAACAAAGATGCTTTTCTTGGAGAAATCTTGCCACCTTGTGGTGTATAAGAATAATACTGTGTCTAAAGTATTCACACACGTGTTCAACAAGCACTGTCCTTTAGCCAGGCTCTGCTGCCCTAGTTACTTACAGAGTCCATACCCTTCCAAGAGTCCATAATCTAGAATCCTAACTTTGTAGCATTTATTATGCTGAATAATTTATATATATTTGCAGTTGTATATTTCCTGGTCTCTTCTCTAAACCACAAAGCCCCAAGAACACTGGGTGATTTTTGCCCTGAGTTAGATATGACTGAGCACACATGTAGAAAGTAAAACACAATGTTTTGATACACACACACACACACACACACACACACACACACACACACACACACACATATACATATAGTGCAATGAGTACTATAGCCAAGCTAAATAGCACATCCATCTTCTCACACCATCAGTATGTGTGGGTGTGTATGTGGAGAGATCATCTGAGATCTGCTCTCTTAGCAAGTTTCCAGTATAATATAATTATTAGCTATGATCACCATGCAGCACTTTGGATTTCTCAAACTTATTCATCCTACATAATTGAAACTTTACACACTTTGACAAACATCTCTCTGTTTCCCACACCTCTCTGTCCCTGATGACCACTACTCTACTCACAATTTCCATGAATTTAACTTTTTTAGATTTCATATGTAAGTGGGGTTATGCAGTACTTGTCTTTTTATGCCTGGCTTATTTGCTTCAGATAATGTCCTCCAGGCACTTATCAGGTGGCGCTAGTGATAAAGAGTCCACTTGCAATACAGGAGACACAAGAGGTGTAGGTTCAATCTCTGGGTCGGGAAGATCCCCTGAAGGAGGAAACGGCAACCCACTCCAGTATTCTTGTCTGGGAAATCCCATGGACAGAAGAGCCTGGTGGGCTACAGTTGACGGGGTCTCAATGAGTTGGACACAATTGTGCTCAGATTGAGCATGATATCCTCCAGATTCACCCATGTTGTTGCAAAACACAGGATTTCTTTCATTTTTAAATTATAGGTATAGGTATAGATATATCACAATTTCTTTATCCATTCATTCAGTTCAGTTCAGTTTATTTCAGTTCAGTCGCTCAGTCATGTCTGACTCCTTGCGACCCCATGCTGGACCTCCCTGTCCATCACCAACTCCCGGAGTTTACTCAAACTCATGTCCATTCAGTTGGTCATGCCGTCCAGCCATCTCATCCTCTGTCATCCCCATCTCCTCCTGCCCTCAGTCTTTCCCAGCATCAGGGTCTTTTCAAATGAGTCAGCTCTCTGCATCAGGTGGCCAAAGTATTGGAGTTTCAGCTTCAGCATCAGTCCCTCCAATGAACACCTAGGACTGATCTCCTTTAGGATGAACTGGTTGGATCTCCTTGCAGTCCAAGGGACTCTCTAAGAGTCTTCTCTAACACCACAGTTAGGATGAACTGGTTGGATCTCCTTGCAGTCCAAGGGACTCTCTAAGAGTCTTCTCTAACACCACAGTTCAAAAGCATCAGTTCTTTGGCACTCAACTTTCTTTATAGTCCAGCTCTCACATCAACACATGACTACTGGAAAAACCATAGCCTTGACTAGATGGACCTTTGTTGGCAAAGTAATCTCTGCTTTTTAATATGCTGTCTAGGTTGCTCATCTTTCCTTCCAAGGAGCAAGTGTCTTTGAATTTCATGGCTGCAATCACCATCTGCAGTGATTTTGGAGCCCAGAAAAATGAAGTCAGCCAACTGTTTCCCCATCTATTTGCCATGAAGTTCATCCATTCGTTCATCAATGGACATTTAGAATATCCAATGTACTGCTTTCATTTTCTTTGGATACATATTCAGAAATGAAATTACTGAATCATATGGTAGTTCTGTTTTTAGAGAAACCTCCAAACTCTGTTCCATAAAGCCTATGACAGTTTTCCTTCCCCCAAATGCATGAGGGTCCTTTTTCTCTACATCTTTGACTACACTTGTTATCTTTTGTCTTTTTGACAATAGTCATTCCAACAAGTATGAGTCCATACCTCATTATGGTTTTAATTTGCACTTTCCTGATGACTAGTGATGTGGAGTATATTTTTATATACCTATTGGTCATTTGTATGTCTTCCTTGGGAAAAAAAAAATTGCCTGTTCAAGTCCTTTGTCCATTTTTTAAAATCAACTTCTTTGATATTATTACTACTAGGATGTTTGAAATCCTTACATGTTTTGGACATTAACTCCTTATCAGATCGATGATTTGCAAATATTTTTCCAAACACAAGTTGTCTTTTCATTATGATGATAGTTCTCTTTGCTGTACAGAAGCATTTTGATATAGTACACTTGTATATTTTTGCTTTTTATTTCTGGGCTTTTGGTGCCACATTCAAAAAAAATAATTCCCAATGTCAAGGATATTTCCCTCTATGTTTTCTTCTAGTTTTTATGGTATAAAGTATTACATTTAAGTCTCTAACCTATTTTGGGTTGACTATTGCATGTGCTGTAACAGCAGGGTCCCACCCATATTTCTCTTTTGCATAATTACTCATGGCTTTTTATTGCAACCCTCTCACTTTTATCTTAAACCTTAGCATTACTATGCCTTGCAATACATATTTAAACTTATTTCATCAATTCAGGACCTCCCCCTAAGCTAGTATAATGCTTGCTCTGTCATATATTTGTTATTTATGAGTGTGTTATTGTGTGTATACAGTATATACACATACAAAGTTTACAGGCATTGAAAATATATAAAATACATTTGCATATATTTCCTATATCCATTCAGCAGATTATACCAATCAACTATCTCTAAGAGAAAAGATTCTTTTTCTTTTTTTTTTATAAAAAAGTTGGCCAAAAAAGAAAGCAAAGTTGATTTAGTCGAGAACAAGTGTCATTATTTCCCTGAGTGTTCAAGACCATTTTCTTCCCCTTACTGCCTCTGTCAAAAAGTACCAGGATGTTATGACTGTCTTTTTAAAAATTCTCCTTTACTTCTCTATCACATATTTCTAAAATTCCACAAGAATATGATTGTCTTTTTTAATAGAATGTCCTTTGGGAATAGTCATGAGTTAATCATAAAATGTTTGATATTCTCTTTCACTGTGATTAGTTATTTGAGTTTTCTTCCCTTCCCTCCTTGCTTCTTTCCTCTGTGTTTTATAAGTATCATGGGACCCTACAAGGGATAATCACCCTAGTCATCAGGAGGGCCAGGTTCTTAATATTGCACTTTTACCTCCATGACCTTAAGCCAATCGACTCTTCCTTTATTAGTTCCTTCATCTCACAAACAGAAGGATCATCCCAGATTATTGTTTTCACTTCTAACATTTCTGGGGTTCAAAAAAGAAAACTGAATGAGTTTCAATCCTGAGCAGTCAGTAGTTAAATCTTCAGAGAAGCTATTACCGCAAAAAACTAACTTAGGTTTTTCATGCCAGTGTGAGACCTAGACTCTAAGACCCAACATTTTTACTGATCTTTCTAACAAGATGCTTTGGGCATTATTAAGATTGATGGAGTGTTCAGAGATGGGTGATTATTAACCTTGAAAGAAATTATGTGCCTCACTCCTAAACAAGTTTCAGAGGAACTAATTAATGAAGGCAGTTTTAAATAAGAAAACTTCCTGGATGATAATTGCTGTTCAACTCTGAAATGTATCTCTTGAGGCCTGATACAGTGAGGCAGCAAAGAACTGACCCTGGGGAATCACAATGCTTTTGTAAATTAACATAAGGTGCGAGGTAGTTCTTTCTAGCACTGTAAGTTTATTGATTGTTATCCTGGTTTCTCAAAGTTAGATTGTTTACCCTACAAAACAAACAAAAGAAAAATTTATTCCCATTTAGAAAAAACTGGCAAATCCAGAATATTAAATTACTTTATAAAAATCAGAAACTACAGAAAAGGCTGCTAGTTGACCAACATGGGTCCTAGTCTTCAAAGGCTACATATTTTGTTATTCCCATTACATGACATTATAGAAAAGGCAGAAATATATAGACAGAAAAAGATCAGTGATTGTCAGGGGTTTGGAGGAGGGTAGATACATAAAGTAGGTGAAGCACTGGAGATGTTGCACTAAGAAAATTAATTAAAAAGTGCATGGGATTTCTCTGTATTATTTCTTACTGTTGCATGTGTCTCTACAATTATCTCAAAATAAAAACTTAAATAAAAACAAAAACAAAAGAGTATGTGTACTGCAGGAGGACACTTTTAGGTTGGAACACCAGCTCTTGATCTTGAGCAACTTATTTAAAACCCCTGAGTTTCTGTTTCTTCAAGTGTAACAGCAAGTTAGTGGTACTCAAGGTAATGGATTAAATAAGACAGTGTATATAATATGCCTAGAAGATAATATGTGCTCAATAAATATTAATTCTCATTCTTACTTAACTATCACTATTATTCTCACCAGGCTATTGCACTAGCTCCTACCAGGTTGCATCACCTTAGACACTCTGACCATCTTACACAAAGCCACCTTTCCAACAGGGTAGCCCTAATGTGATAAAAATTAGCCCCTTTCTAGAGAATAATGTTCCAACTCACTACACCAATTAGATCATAATATGACTCCATCTATTTTTCTATTCATATCCCATACCACTCAACTTTACCATTCCCATAATCTCAGCTAAATGTGACCCCTTATTTGTCACATCACCAGGCCCCTCCTTGAGTCATTCTCTTCACCTGCTATTCCTCTCATGACAGCTAGACATCCAAATCCTACCTTCAGGTCCAGTCTCAAAGGTCACTTCCTCCACAATGATTATTTACTGCCTTATCTAATACACAACGAATATTCCTTCCTTCTTTCCTTCCTTCCTTTGAGTCTTCATCAAACCCTGTGTTTCTTTCCTGTGACTATTAACAATTCTGTCATAAATTTTAGTCATTATATATTAGCCATGCTTTATTCACTTGGGACTTTCCTAAGGATAGAGACTATATTTTTCTGGTTATTTTTATTAACAGCAACAATAAAGGCCAACAAACTGTAGAATTTTAACTTTTGTAAATAATCCCTATTTTGTTGCTCAGAAATTCTTGTAATTCTATTTTATAAATGTGAAAATGAAGCTTCCTAGGAGCAAGGTAGCTTCTGGAGGTTAAAGAAAATAATTAATGAAAATTAATTAAAATAATTAAAGTTCAGTCTGGTACTCTCCCTTTTGACTTCCTACCCAGTAAGCTTCCCAGACCAATATCTTCTTAAACTTACCTGGAGAAGAGCACCAGTCCCGTATTGTCAATGTTGTCCACAGTCCGTATGCTCTCAGGCTTCCCACATAAACACTTACACATTTGCCAGAGTATTAGTTTCTTCTCAATTTTACAAGAAAAATTATGGAAAAATTATAGTCATTTAACTTCCCCAGTCCCATCTTCTATTCCCGTTTGTTTTTTTTTTTCTTTTTCCCAACAAAGGGTTCACAAGCCCAGAATCTCCTGAAAGTCCTTAGAAGTACCTCATCAAGGGAAAAATTCATGCCACAGGGGCCTCAAGTTTAAAACCAGGTAAATCAAAGTATGAAATTAGAATGGTGAATGTCTTTTATACCAATAAATAGTAAATTAAAAATTGGAAGTCTATAAATTGGCAAGGGAATGCTTAAAGCATTGTTATTGACTGTACTGAATAATAAATATGTTAGACAGGCTTATTTTCAGATCCCAATCTCAATTAAAAATAAATAAAAGGAGACTTACTACCCTTAAAAGGACAATAAAGAATTAAATGGACATTCTTAAGGGTATTCTAGGATCCTTTTAAAGTAGATGTTATAGAAACATACTCATTATAAAAAGTTTAAACAACACAGAAACATAGAAAATTGTTTTCAATGATCTGATCACACAAATATAACCTCTATTAAGTTAGATGTTTCATTTCTTATCTTCCTTGTTTTAAACCTTTCTCCCCTGTTTAGTGTTTTGAAAACATCTGTATAACATTTTATTTTTGCTACATATTTAGCCAGAGAATAATATATTTGTGGTTTATAAACACTTGTTTAAGACTGGTAATAGCTTAAAAATAATTTTATATATAGGACATAATGTTACAGTTCAGTGGGCTTTTCTAGTCAACAGAGAAAAATGATTATTTTAGTAGCTGATCATTCCATCTGTAGCTATATGCATCTAGGCCCAAAGCTTGTACTTTTAAGGATGACATTCATAAAAAAAAATTAAATCATTTTGAGGCTCTCATTTTTAAATTTTTTTTTTTTTAGAGAAAAGGTAGAGACCTGGATACTTCTTTAAGGCAGAACATACACCCTTATTCTGTACAAATCCTATCAACTTAAAGAAATCATAGTAAAATAACATAAACATATATAAAATTGTCATTTTAACCAATCAATGTATAATTGACATTATACGTAATTGACAATGTATAAGTGACATTAAGTAAATAATACCGCCATACAACAATTACTGCCATCCAACTCCAGAATTATTTTTTCATCATTCGAAACTAAAACCTGTACCTATCAAACAATGACTCCATACTGTCCCCTCCCCTACCTGCTGGTGACCACTATTCTCTTTTCCATCTCTGTGAATTTGATTATTCTTAGCTTCCCAGGTGACGCTAGTTGTAAAGAACTCGCCTGCCAATGCAGGAGATGTAAGAGATGTGGGTTTGATCCCTGGGTTGAGAAGATCCCCTGGAGAAGGAAATAGCATCCCACTCCAGTATTCTTGCCTGGAGGATCCCATGGACAGAGGAGCCTGGTGGGCGACAATCCATAGGGTCGCACAGAGTCAAATACAACTGAAGCGACTTTGCACAAGTACTTCACCTAAGTGGACTCATATAATATTTGTCCTTTTGTGATTGGCTTATTTCACTTAGCTGAATATTTTAAATTTCATTCATGTTGTAGCATGTATCAGAATTCCATTCCTTTATAAGGCTGAATAATATTCCACAATATGGATATTCACCTGCAATGCAGGAGACCCTGGTTTGATTCCTGGGTCAGAAAATTCCCTGGAGAAGGGAAAGGCTACCCACTCCAGTATTTTGGGCTTCCCTTGTTTCTCAGATGGTAAAGAATCCACCTGCAATGTGGGAGACCTGGGTTCAATCCCTGAGTTGGGAAGATCCCTTGAAGAAGGGAAAGGCTACCCACTCCAGTATTCTGGCCTGGAGAATTCCATGGACTGTATAGTCCATGGGGTTGCAAAGAGTTGGATACGACTGAGCAAATTTCACTTTCTCTTTCACTATATGGATATATCACTTTGATTATCCATTTATTTGTCAATGGATATTTGGGGTTTTTTCCCCCACATTTTTAACTATGATGAATAGTCCAGCTATTGTCAGTAACCTTTCTAGCCATTCAAGGACAAAGCAAAGATTTTCCACTGAAATTAGGGTGAATATGATAATATAAAATATAAGCTAGTTTATGAACATTCATTTAACAAATATTACTAAGCATCTACTCTGTAGCAGGCATTCTGCTATGGGCACAGTGCTGAATGAAAAGCTTTTTGATTAAAGTACAAGGGTGCCTAGAAATATGGGGACAAAGAGGGGGAGCTGACCACATAGACCTGGCAGTCTCCTCAGGTATAATACAGAAGGCAGTTTGCAGAGGTGCTCTGATGGCCTGGCCCCCTGGGACCCCAGGGAGACTAACCCCGACATCCTCTGCTCGGTTCTCTGCTTTGCGATCATATGCTAATCTGGTTAATCCAGGCACCCGAACAACTGTCTCCACAGCCCTATTGTGGATAAGGGCCATGGTACAGCAGGATAGGGCTGTGGAGAGGCAGTCAGGCAGGAAGGGGTGAATATTGTGTCTGGTGAAGTTTCCTGGAAGATACAGCTCCACCTGGGCTCCCAAATCTGTCTTCATATTCATCAGAAACCTGTGCACCTTTAGCTGACTTGTCATTTTACTGACATCTAGGCTGCAACATGACTATCTAACACCATATGAACATTCTGCAGTTTAGAGATTCGTTAGCTTTTGGAATACTCCATATGTGAACATGATATTGGATTTGAAATTCATTTGCATTGTAACAAGAAATCTCAACACTGTGTTTCTCAAAAGGAGAAAATGAAGGACAGTTTTAACATCATTTCTTTAAATTTAATGTCAGGCCCTTTAAGTATCTGAATGAGGCAAAAATTAAATTTCAAATTATTATTATGGATAAAATTGATAGGGCTTCCCTGGTGGCTCAGATGGTAAAGAATTTGCCTGCAATGCAAGAGAACTGGGTTCAAAGCTTGGGTCAGGAAGATACCCCGGAGAAGGAAATGGCAACCCACCCCAATATTCTTGCCTGGGAAATCCCATGAACAGAGGAGCCTAGCAGGCTACAGTCCATGGGATCACAAAGAGTCTGACATGACAACATCAACAAATAAGATAGATAACTGATGAGAACTGACTACATAGCCTAGGAAATGCTACTCCATGCTCTGTGGTGAAATAAATGGGAAGAAAATAAAAAAAAGAGGAGATAATATGCATATGTAGAGCTGATTCACTTTGTTGTATAGCAAAAACTAGCACAACAGTGTAAAGCAACCATACTCCAATAAAAAAAATTAAATAATTTTTTTTAATTTAAAAATTATTCTTCAGAAATTTTTCATTGTCATTTCAACTGAAAAAGCTGGGGTAAACTATTGGAAACAAACTCAAGTTTTCCGTTTAAAAATTTGGAAAAAAATATTCATAATTTTTATACAAATTCAAATCACCTTTCTTATGATTTTGAATTGTATTTGTTTCATTAAAATATGATATTTGAAAATGATATATCTCACTTAGACACCCTAGTCTTTCCCCAGTGTCTTCAGTGTGCCGAACAGTTAGCATGTTTGTTTATTTTACCATGACATGAAACCCATTCAGCTCTATGATGACTAATTATATATGCAAATTTGGCTGGGTCACAATGCCCATCTATGGCCAAACATTATTCTAGATGATTATGTGCAGGTGTTTTGGGATAAGAATAGCATTCAAATCAGTGAATTTTTAATCAGATTGCCCTCCAGCATGTGGGTGGGCCTCATCTAATCAGTTGAAGGCCTGAATAGCATAAAACACTGCTCTTTCCTGAACAAGAGAGAATCCGGTGGCAGACTCCTTTCAGACTTGAAATTTCAGCATTGGTTTTTCCTGTGTCTTCAGCCTGATGGTTGGACTTGAACTGTAACATCAACTCTTTCCTGAATCTCCACCCTACAGAATTTGTACTTGCCAGCCTCCATAGTATCATGAGTTGATTACTTAAAATAAATGCCATTCTACTTATATACACACATCCTATTGGTTCTGTTTGTCCAGAGGACCCTGACTAATACAAACACAAATGATAATAGCAAACAACTAGTGCTCCTTATGTAACAAGACACAATTCCAGTCACTTCACAAAAATTAGCTATGTAACTATTATTATTATTTTCACTCTATATATGTGGTTACAGAAACTCAGAGATACTAAGTAACTTGCCCAGGTTCATACAGCTATTAAGTATAAAAGTAAGAATATAAACCCAAGTTCTGTTTTAATGTATATGATCTTAATTAATATGTACTAATAATATACTTCTTCTCTGTATCTGACTAAGAACAGCACTTTTCAAACTGCAATTTAAGCTCTATTAATGGGAGTAAAATCACTGTGGATGGAGACTGCAGCCATCAAATTAAAAGAGGCTTGCTCCTTGGAAGAAAAGCTATGACAAACCTAGATAGTATGTTAAAAAGCAGAAACATCACTTTGCCTACAAATGTTCAAAGAGTCAAAGCTATGGTTTTTCCAGTAGCCATGTACAGATGTGAGAGTTGGACCATAAAGAAGGCTGAGCACTGAAGAATTAATGCTTTTGAGCTGTAATTCTGGAGAAGACTCTTGAGAGTCCCTCGGACTGCAAAGAGATTAAACCAGTCAATCCTACAGGAAATCAACCCCAAATATTCATTGGAAGGATTGATACTGAAGCTGAAGCTCTAATACTTTGGCCACCAGATGTGAAGAACTGACTTATTGGAAAAGACCCTGATGCTGGGAAAGATTGAGGGCAGGGGGATAAGGAGGTGACAGATGATGAGAAGGTTGGATGGCATCACTGACTCAATGGACATGAGTTTGAGACAACTGCAGGAGATAGTGAAGGACAGGGAAGCTTTTCATGCTGCAGTCCATGGGGTTGCAAAGAGTCGGACACAAGTTGGTGACAGAACAACAACAATGGGGATATTAATAAAATCGATTTGGTAGAACAGAATAGAATACAATTTTTTTAAAGGAATAATATAGAATAAAGCAGGAATGAAATTTCACAATATATGGTGAAATCTATCAGTTTTTTTCTACAGTTATTTTAAGCTTAAAAAATGCACCACTATCCACATGTATCTTTACTGGTATTATGTTATGCTTATATTTATCCATTGTGATTTTTAAACCAAACCCCCACAAAATATCCATTAACTATATGTACCACATCATCTTTATGCATTCATCTATTTATGGACAATTCAGTTCAATTCAGTTGCTCAGTCGTGTCTGACTCTTTGCGACCCCATGAACTGTAACACTGTAGAACTGTTGCCAGGCCTCCCTGTCCATCACCAACTCCTGGAGTTTACCCAAACTCATGTCCATTGAGTCAGTGATGCCATCCAACCATCTCATCCTCTGTCGTCCCATTCTCCTCCTGCCCTCAATCTTTCCTAGCATCAGGGTCTTTTCAAATGAGTCAGCTCTTCGATTCAGGTGGCCAAAGTATTGGAGTTTCAGCATCAACATCAGTCCTTCCAATGAATATTCAGGACTGATTTCATTTAGGATGGGCAGGTTGGATCTCCTTGCAGTACAAGATACTCTCAAAATTCTTTTCCAACACCATAGTTCAAAAGCATCAATGTTTTGGTGCTCAGCTTTCTTTATAGTCCAACTTTCACATCCACACATGACAACTGGAAAAACCATAGCCTTGAAGACAAGGACATTTGTTGGCAAAGTAACGTCTGTCTTTTAATATGCTGTCTAGGTTGGCCATAGCTTTTCTTCCAAAGAGTAAGCATCTTTTAATTTCATGGCTGGAGTCAACATCTGCAGTGATTTTGTAGCCCCAAAAAATAAAGTCTGCCACTGTTTCTCCATCTCTTTACCATGAAGTGGTTGGACCAGATCTCTATATCTTTGTTTTTTGAATGTTGAGATTTAAGCCAACTTTTTCATTCTCCTCTTTCACTTTCATCAAGAGGCTCTTTAGTTCTTCTTCATTTTCTGTATAAGGGTGGGACATCTGCATATCTGAGGTTATTGATATTACCCCCAGAAGTCTTGATTCCAGCTTGTGCTTCTTCCAGCCCAATGTTTCTCATGATGTAATCTGCATATAAGTTAAATAAGCAGGGTGACAATATATAGCCTTGGCAGACTCCTTTTCCTATTTGGAACCAGTCTGTTCTTACATGTCCAGTTCTAACTGTTGCTTCCTGACCTGCATATAGATTTCTCAGGAGGCAGGTCAGGTGGTCTGGTATTCCCATCTCTTGAAGAATTTCCCACAGTTTATTGTGATCTACACAGTCAAAGGCTTTGGCATAGTCAATAAAGCAGAAATAGATTTTTTTTTCTGGAACTTTCTTGCTTTTTTGATGATCCAGCAAATGTTGGCAATTTGATGTCTGGTTTCTCTGCCTTTTCTAAAACCAGCTTGAACATCTGCAAGTTCATGATTTACGTAGTGTTGAAGCCTGGCTTGGAGAATTTTGAGCATTACTTTACTAGCGTGTGAATTGAGTGCAATCTTGTGGTAGTTTGAGCACTCTTTGGCATTGCCTTTCTTTGGGATTGGAATGAAAACAGACCTTTTCCAGTCCTGTGGCCACTGCTGAGTTTTCCAAATTTGCTAGCATATGGAGTGAGTGCAGCACTTTCACAGTTATCACATTTTAGGATTTGAAATAACTCAACTGGAATTCCATCACCTCCACTAGCTTTCTTTGTAGTGATGCTTCCTAAGGCTCACTTGACTTCGCATTCCAGGATGTTTGGCTCTAGGTGAGTGATCACACCATCATGATTATCTGGGTTGTGAAGATCTTTTTTGTACAGTTCTTCTCTGTATTCTTGCCACCTCTTCTTAATATTTTCTTCTTTTGTTAGGCCCATGCCATTTCTGTCCTTTATTGAGCCCATCTTTGCATGAAATGCTCCCTTGGTATCTCTAATTTTCTTGAAGAGATCTCTAGTCTTTCCCATTCTGTTGTTTTCCTCTATTTCTTTGAACTGATCACTGAGGAAGGCTTTCTTATCTCTCCTTGTTATTCTTTGGAACTCTGCATTCAAATGGGTATATCCTTCCTTTTCTCCTTTGCTTTTTGCTTCCCATTTTTTTCACAGCTGTTTGTAAGGCCTCTTCAGACAGCCATTTTGTTTTTTTGCATTTCTTTTTCTTGGGGATGTTCTTGCTCCCTGTCTCTTTTACATTGTCATGAACCTCTGCCCATAGTTCTTCAGGCACTCTGTCTATCGAATCTAGTCCCTTAAATCTATCTCTCAGCTCCACTGTATTATTGTTAGGGATTTGGTTTAAGTCATACTTGAATAGTTTAGTGGGTTTCCCTACTTTCTTCCTTTCAAGTCTGAATTTTGCAATGAGGTTTTCATGATCTGAGCTACAGTCAGCTCCCTGTCTCGTTTTTGCTGACTATATAGGGCTTCCCTATTTTTGTCTGCAAAAAGTATAATCAATATGATTCTGGGGTTGACTATCTGGTGATGTCAATGTGTAGAGTCTTCTCTTGTGTTGTTTGAAAAGGTGCTTGCTATGACAATTGTTTTCTCTTGTGAAAACTCTATTGGCCTTTGCCTGCTTCATTCTGTACTCCAAGTGCAAATTTGCCTGTTACTCCAGGTATCTCTTGATTTCTTACTTTTCATTCTAGTACCCTATACTGAAAAAGTCATCTTTTTTTTTTTTTTTTGGTGTTAGGTCTAGAAGGTCTTGTATGTATTCATAGACCCATTCAGCTTCTTTGGCATTAGTGGTTGGGGTATAGACTTGGATTACTGTGATACTGAATGATTTACCTCGGAAATGAACAGAGATCATTCTGTCATTTATGTGATTGCACCCAAGTACTGCATTTTGGACCATTTTGTTGACTGTGAGGGCTATTCCATTTCTTCTAAGGGATTCTTGCCCATAGTAGTAGCTATAATGGTCATCTGAATTAAATTTGCCTATTCCAGTCCATTTTAGTTTACTAATTCCTAAAATGTCAATGTTCATTCTTGTCATCTCCTATTTGAGCTTTCCAATTTGCCTTGATTCATGAACCTAATATTCCAGGCTCCTTTGCAGTATTGTTCTTACAGCACTGGACTTTACTTCCATCACCACTCATATCCACAACTGGGTGTTCTTTTTGTTTTGTCTCCATTTCTTCATTCTTTCTGGAGTTATTTCTCCACTCTTCTCTAGTAGCATATCAGGCACCTACTAACCTGGGGAGTTTATCTTTCAGTGTCATATCTTTTTGCCTTTTCATATTGTTCCGAATTTGACTTTGGAGGACAGTGGGACTTGATTACAGAACTTACACAGGACTGGAGAAACAGACTCTTGGTGGGAACAAACAAAACCTTGCGTGCACAAGGACCCAGGAGAAAAGAGCAGTGATCCCACAACCTTGATGTGTTCCTTTCCCCATGTGGAACCAGGCTGTTGTTCCATGTCAAGTTCTAACTTTTTCTTCTTGACCTGCATACAGATTTCTCAGGAGGCAGGTAAAGTAGTCTGGTGTTTCCATTTCTTGAAGAATTTTGCACAGTTTGTTTTGATCCACACAGTCCAAGACTTTGGCATAGTCAATAAAGCAAGAGTAGATGTTTTTCTTTAACTTTCTTGCTTTTCGTATTATTCAATGGATGTTTAGAGATTGACCTCTGGTTCCTCTGTGTTTTCTAAATCCAGCTTGAACATCCGGAAGCTCACAGTTCACGTACTGTTGAAACCTGACTTGGAGAATTTTGAGGTGCATATGAAAGGAATTAATTTGGTGAGTCCAGAAAGCTTGCATCTTCCCATACACATAATGCTAAATTTTTTAACTTGATACCTGATCTTTGATGTTCAGACTGCCTGCTCCATTTGTTGCAAACTTCTATGTAGCCTGACTTCTTCTCCTGTCTCCTTGGAGCAGTTTTCTCATAGGTACTGAGGTGTTGTCTCCCAGGTTCAGAGTCCTAAACATTCCCACCAAATAAAATAACTCTCTACTTTCAGGTTGTGACCATATTTTTTAGTCGACAGAATTTTCCTGGCAAGAATACTGACTGGATTGCCATTTCCTACTTCAGGGTACTTCCCTACCTATGGATAGGAACTCCCATGTCTTGCATCTCTTGGAAAGGCAGATGGATTTTTTTTGCCACCTGGAAAGCCCCTAGGGATATCATTAAGGCTCCTCATCTGCACCTCCAGAAATCCTCTCCTCCAAAAATTAATATATTTGAAATAGAAAGAAATTAGGGTTGCTCATTCTGAGAGTAAAACTATAAATGAATGGAAAATATGAGGACAAGAAAATGTCCCGTCACTTTGAAAAATTTAACCTGTTACATTGTACAGAAATACGATTAAATTATTGCTTTATCTAAAGAGAGAGTACACTCATTTGAAGAGGAGTTGACCAGTAATACTACCACCACCCCCTCCGCACACATAACTCTTTAAAATCAGGCTATAGGTGAAAGTTCCTATTCATATGTGTTATATGGAGTAAGGAACTATGGATTATCATTCTTAAGGCAGCTTAACCAAATGCCATTAAATATTCCAATTTTAGCCGCCCCTCCCTTACCCATTCCCATATCCATCAAGCAAGCTCAAAGCTAGCATATGCCCAGACACAAAAATGAAGAGATATTCTTCAGGGTGCCTGAATGAATGAGATCATATGTGTTTCATTATCTATAGAAACTACATTTGTTGTTCAGTCATTCAGTCATGTCTGACTCTTGCAAGTCCAAGGACCGCGGCTTTCCAGGCTTCCCTGTTCTTCGCTATCTCCTAGTTTGCTCAAATTCATGCCTATTGAGTCAGTGTTGCCATCCAGTCATCTTATCCTCTGTCATCCCCTTATCTTCCTACCTCTATATTTTCCAGTTTGTTGGCTCCTTGCAACAGGTGGCCAAAGGATACATCTTGTGATAAAATCATAAATGAGTAATAAAATAATAAACTCTTCCATGTATTATCCTTTGGTGAGTTTTGGGAGGCTTTTAGACATCATTGTCCTGTAATATTCTTTGGTTCAAGTCAAAACCATCAATCCAATTGTCCCTAACATCATAATTCTGTACTTGACAACATAGCTAGATCCAGACTAGAAATGTCTGAAATAAATATTTTTGTAAGAATTTTGGGCAATTCCTCAGCTTTTTCTCATGACACTCTATGTCCATGGACTAAACTTTCAAACATTAGTGAGTCTGCTTAGGTGAATATTCAGCTGACTTACACATATACTCTTATTTTCATCCTCTGCAGAGGTGGAAATAAATGGTCACCTGAGTACATCATAGACTTAGCGATGACTATTAATTTGCCAGGTAGTCTCTTTCCCAGCCATATGAGCAATCAGACAATTTGGATGGTTTAAATTAGTAAAGTTGATTGCAAAGAGAAACAAATTGGGTATAATATAGTTTATGCTAAATAAGTTGAAAACCAAAAATCTGTTATAATCACATGTTCTTTTTTTTTTTTTTTTTCCCATCAAAGGTGACCTGTAAATCCTCCGTGCCACGGTCACTTTCTTTCATTTATCAAGAGAGTGAAAGATTATTATCTCACTGATTTCACACAAAATATTTGCCTATCTAGTCAAGTGAATATGGGTAATTAATTTAGTCATGATCAGATAAAATATATAGCTAAAGGGCACTCCAGAGATTATAGAAAACTTTATTTTACAAATAAGGAAATGAACATCTCACAAAAGTCTGATGACATGTGGTTTTGTGACCATTTGGTGGCAAAGTTGTAGGCTGACCAAGGGCATATTAGCTCCCTGCTGAATTACTCAAGAGAAATGAGACTGAGATTCTATCAGGGGCAGAAGAGACTCCAATTTAAGCCAGATTAATAGTCACTGATCTCTCCTGGTTCCAACGTGTATTCAGTCACAATCACCCACGTGACATTATTTGATGTCTCTGTGAAAGTTCCTGGTGCCCCAGATTAAGTTCAGTTCAGTTCAGTCGCTCAGTCGTGTCTGACTTATTACGAACCCATGAACCACAGTATGCCAGGCTTACCTGTCCATCACCAGTGTCCATTGAGTCAGTGATGCCATCCAATCATCTCATCTTCTGTCATCCCCTTCTCCTTCTGCCCTCAATCTTTCCCAATATCAGGGTCTTTTCAAATGAGTCAGCTCTTTGCATCAGGTGGCCACAAGTTTTGGAGACTCAGCTTCAACATCAGTCCTTCCAATGAACACCCAGGACTGATCTCTTTTAGGATAGACTGGGTGGATCTCCTTGCGGTTCAGGGGATTCTCAAGAGTCTTCTCCAACACCACAGTTCAAAAGCATCAATTCTTTGGCACTCAGCTTTCTTTATAGTCCAACTCTAACATCCATACATGACTACTGGATAAACCATAGCCTTGACTAGATGGAACTTTGTTGGCAAAGTAATGTCTCTGCTTTTTAGGCTGGTCATAACTTTCCTTCCAAGGAGTAAGCATCTTTTAATCTCATGGCTGCAATCACCATCTGCAGTGATTTTGGAGCCGAGAAAAATAAAGTCAGCCACTGTTTCCCCATCTATTTGCCATGAAGTGATGGGACTGGATGCCATGATCCTAGTTTTCTGAATGTTGAGCTTTCAGCCAACTTTTTCACTCTCCTCTTTCCCTTTCATCAAGAGGCTCTTTAGTTCTTCTTCACTTTCTGCCATAAGGGTGGTGTCATTTGCATACTTGAGGTTATTGATATTTCTCCTGGCAATCTTGATTCCAGCTTGTGCTTTCTCCAGCCCAGTGTTTCTCATGATGTACTCTGCATATAAGTTAAATAAGCAGAGTGACAATATACAGCCTTGACATACTTCTCTACCTATTTGGAACCAGTCTGTTGTTCCATGTCCAGTTGTAATTGTTGCTTCCTGGCCTGCATACAAGTTTCTCAAGAGGCCCCGGCTTAAAAATATATGCAAACACTTGATCACTTGACTCACCTACACACTGGAAATATCTGATAAGGCATGATTTAAATGCCATGACTTTAGCTTAAGGTTTTAGTTGCCTACCACAGTTGAAACACAAATACACCTGGGAGATTCTTACCAGTCAGTAAACACTCAGTAACTCTTCAAAGTAAAGGAACTCTTTTCTCTCAAAAGAGCTATTTCTTAATTCATTAGTTTCTTTGATCATGCATTTAATGAATACATACTTCTATAAGAGACTTGCTAAAAGTTGGCAGAATCATGCAAATGAATAAAAAGAATTGCTGTCTTCACAAATTTTAGTCTATTAGGAGAAAAAATGATATAATAGGATGTGATGTCTCATAGCAGTTTTGTGAAGACATGCTCTTGCTACCCAGATGATTGGAAATGAGTTTTACTTAGTAAGGACAGGGTAGGAGAGAATTAGGAAGATTTTCAGGAACAGCCAGAATTGGACATGGAACAACTGACTACCTCAAGATTGGGATGAGAGTATGTCAAGGCTATATGTTGTCACCCTGCTTATTTAACTTCTATGCAGAGCACATCATGTGAAATGTTGGGCTGGATGAAGCACAAGCTAGAATCAAGACTGCTGGGAGAAATATCAATAACCTTAGATATGCAGATGACACAACCCTTATGGCAGAAATTGAAGAACTAAGGAGCCTCGTGATGGACGTGAAAGAGGAGAGTGAAAAAGTTGGCTTAAACTCAACATTCAGAAAACTAAGATCATGGCATCCAGTCCCATCACTTCATGGAAAATAGATGGGGAAACAGTGGACACAGTGACAGGCTTTCTTTATTTGGGCTCCAAAATCACTGAAGATGGTGACTACAACCATGAAATTAAAAAAACACCTGCTCCTTGGTAGAAAAGCCATGACAATTGTAGACAGCATATTAGAAAGCAGAGACAATACATTGCAAATGAAGGTTCATCTAGCCAAAGTCATGGTTTTTCCAGTAGTCACATGTGGATGTGAGAGTTAGGCCATAAGGAAGGCTGAGTGCTGAAGAATTGATGCCTTTGAATTGTGGTGTTGAAGAAGACTCTTGAGAGTCCCTTGGACTGCAAGGATATCAAATCAGTTAGTCCTAAAGGAAATCAGTCCTGAGTATTCATCAGAAGGACTGATGCTACAGTTGAAGCTCCACTACTTTGGCCAAATAATGTGAAGAGCCAGCTCATTGGAAAAGACCCTGGTGCTAGGAAAGTTCAGAGGCAGGAGAAGAAGCTGATGGCAGAGGATGAGATTGTTGAGTAGCATCACCAAGTTGACAGACATGAGTTTGAGCAAACTCTTGGAGTTGTTGAAGGACAGGGAAGCCTGGGATGCTGCAGTCCATGGGGTGGCAAAGAGTTGGACACAACTGAGTGACTGAAAAAAAACAACTAGGAACAATCCACAGAAGGTTTTGAAGAGAGAATGTGAGGGGAAAATATGAGGGAATTATGCTCTGAGCGGGATGAGGAGAAAGGAGGAAGTGGAGGGCTGAAAATCATGTATTCAAGGCTATCAGCTGCTCATCTGACCTCATCCAACTATACCTAAGATTTGGTTGAGACAGAAGCTGACAATGTGTATAGACTTTTTACTGAATCATATTCCAGAGTGATCATAAAACTAGCATACAGCATCAATTACACAGTGCTGAGTTATTTAACTTATATGCAGAGTACATCATGAGAAACACTGGGCTGGAGGAAGCACAAGCTGGAATCAAGTTTGCCAGGAGAAATATCAATAACCTCAGGTATGCAGATGACACCACCCTTATGGCAGAAAGTGAAGAAGAACTAAAAAGTCTATTGATGAAAGGGAAACAGGAGAGTGAAAAAGTTGGCAAAAACTCAACATTCAAAAAACTAAGATCATGTCCTCCGGTCCCATCACTTCATGGCAAATAGATGGGGAAACAGTGGAAACAGTGGCAGAGTTTATTTTTTGGGTCTCCAAAATCACTGCAGATGGTGGCTGCAGCCATGAAATTAAAATACGCTTACTCCTTGGAAGGAAAGTTATGACCAGCCTAGACAGCATATTAAAAACCAGAGACATCACCTTGCCAACAAAGGTTCATCTAGTCAAGCCTATGGTTTTTCCAGTAGTCATGTGTGGATGTGAGAGTTGGACTATAAAGAAAGCTGAGCACTGAATGATTCATGTGTTTGAACTGTGATGTTGGAGAAAACTCCTGAGAGTCCCTTGGACTGCAAGGAGATCCAACCTGTCCATCCTAAAGGAGATCAGTCCTGAGTGTTCATTGGAAGGACTGATGTTGAAGCTGAATCTCCAATACCTTGGCCACCTGATGCAGAGAGCTGACTCATTTGAAAAGACCCTGATGCTGGGAAAGATTGAGGGCAGGAGGAGAAGGGGATGACAGAGGATGATATGGTTGGATGGCATCACTTACTCAATGGACATGAGTTTGAGTAAACTCTGGGAATTGGTGATGGACAGGTTGGCCTGGAGTGCTGCAGTCCATAGGGTTACAAAGAGTCAGACACGACTGACCGACTGAGCTAAACTGAACTGAACTGAATCATTGAAATGAGACTCCAATAAATGAGGAAAGAAACAGCACAGATAAACAGCAGTGAGGTCCAAGACTTTGAGACAGCTCCCAAGATCCTTCCTCAGGGGCATAGGATGCTCTTTTTATTTTGAATCATAAATTACCAAGATGCACACAAGACCTGGACTTAGGAGAGCCACGTTAATGTCCAGGGAAGGCTGGGTGGCCAAAATTAGGCTGCCTGACCAAGAGCAAATGAAGAAACCAAGAAAACCTAATGTGAGATCAAGTTCATGTGTCCGATGCAGGGAGAAGCCAAGCAAACCAAAACATTGGGTTTTGGAACAGAGAAATGTTTATTGCAGAGTCACTCAAGGAGACAGGTGGCTCATGACCTAAATAGCCACAAGTTATCTGAAAAACTGATACAGAAACTGATGTCTCTCAGTCATGTCCGATTCTTTGCGACCCCATGAACTGTAGCCTACCACGATCCTCTACCACGATCCTCCGTCCATGGGATTTTCTAGGTAAGAGTACTGGAGTGGGTTGCCATTTCCTTCTCTAGAGGATCTTCCCCACCCAGGGATCGAACCTGGGTCTCCCACATTGTAGGCAGACGCTTTACCATCTGAACCACCAGGGGTTTGGCAAAGCATTTTTTTAAAAGTCAGGTGTGGGAGGGGCAGGTCCCAGGGTAGGTTGTGCTGATCAGCTCATGCACTATTCTCCAACTGGCTGATGGGAGGGAGTAAGGTAATGTCCCAGAGGTTAACTTTATCACTTCTTAGGCTCCAGGAGGCCTGGGGCTATGTGCTTATCAGGTAATTAACATCTTCTATTTGGTAGGTGTTTTCCCCATCTGTTGGAGAAGGAAAAGGCAACCCACTCCAGTATTCTTGCCTGGAGAATCCCATGGTTGGAGGAGCCTGGTAGGCTACAGTCCACAGGATCACAAAGAGTTGGACACAACTGAAGGACTTCACTTCACTTTTCCATCTGTAAAACAAGTCAGGAAAAGCCCATCCGATCCTGTTATCTAAACAACTGACACTTTTGGAGAGATGACAAAACACGTAATATGGGGGAAGGCTGATCCCTCAAAGGGCACATGGGATCCTGTTTGTGTACAATTATAGAAACTGGGTGCAAATCATCCATCAGTATCATTAAAAAAATAATTTTACTTATTTTTGGCTGTGGGTCTTCATTGCTATGTGGGCTTTTCTCTAGTTGCAGCAAGTGGGAGCTGCTTTCTAGTTGTGGTAAGTAGGCTTCTCACTGTGGTGGCTTATTTTTGTGGCTCCTAGGCTCTAGAGCAGAGGCTCAAAAGTTGAGGTTCATGGGTTTAGTTGCTCCATGGGATGTGGTATCTTCCCGAATCAGGGATTGAACCCATGTGTCCTGCATTGGCAGGTGAATTCTTAACCTCTGAGCCACCAGGGGAGCCGATTTTTTTTTTTTTTTGCTTGTTTGTTATTAGGACCAACATTAATAAACTAGCACAGACTGCCCACCATATCTCCCTCAGACCCTGGCACAGGAATATTTATCACTAGCTAGTTGACTTCATTCTGGTTAGCCAGGATCAGCACCTTGGCTCCAGGTGTCCCTGAAATAAGCACAGAATTCTAACAGGCCAGCTGAGATTAATTCTGTACTCACATATGTAATCTGCATTTCCTCAGGCCACAAGGGGACAATTAAAAATGAAGTGCTAAAACAATGATAGGAAATGTCTTTTAGCTCCATCCCTATAACTCATCCCTACCTCTCCCTATTCAAATATTTCCCTTTCAGCCCTGGCTAGCATTCAGAAGATCCTTAAAATCTTCTTGGGCACTGGCTACAACTGAGCCTGGGACCTGCTTTTCTTCCTGGGGCCAGACTTGGTTGCCACTAAGTACATCCAAACAGTATTAATACATCCAATTGATGGTTGACTACTCTTGTCTCTGTTGCTGTAGATAGAAGATTCTCTTTCCAGCCTCAATGATGATGCTCTCAGACACAAAAGGGAGAATCACTTCTTTCTTCCCACCATTTAAATTAAGGCTGGATACTCTGGACCTTGGCTGCTAATGTGGGATTGGCTACATATAAGCTCTGGCACCACTGTTGTAAATTGTTCTCTACTCAGATTAAAGGACTTCACTTGGTGAACTTGCCAGCAGCTGAAATGAAACAGATTTTGAGTCAAGTTAGAACATAAAGCAAGCAGTGCCTATAATGTCTCTGTGAAGGTTTGCTTGCAAGGTCTTCTCCTATGCTGCTGCTGCTGAACTCAAATCCATTAAAGCTGCTACTTCTCTGAAAGATTGACTTCTCTCTTTGAGACAGTGTTTATCAGGGTGGACAGTAAGTAGGGTTTAAAGGACAAGTTAGCTATTCAGGTCCTGACTTGAAAAACTGCTGTAGTAAGCCCTTCTCCAACCACAATAGAATAACACTTAGAAGCTCATAAGCAAGCAACCTGGCTTTTTAATTGAGCAATATACTGTCAGGATTAACTAAGCAAAGCCAAGAATTATTCCTATACCAAGAACAAACTGTTTTTACCAGGTTAATTGAGAAACAGTTGGCTTAAATCATTGTATAAGTTCAAGAGGTAGAAGCATGATGATTCAATTTCCACATATTATGAAACAATGATCACAATTGTTTCAACTAATAGCTGTCATCTCATATAGATACAAGAAAATTAAAAGAAAGAAGACAGGGGAAAAGAAAAAAAATTCTTCCTATGATGAGAACTTTTAGGATGTATTCTGTTAACATTTTTCCTATATATCATAGAGCAATGTTAACTATAGCCATCGTCTTGTCAACAACCAACTATTAATTGGATCAAGATGTGGGAACAGAGGGGAGCAAATCTCAAGCACAGTAGGTTGGAGAATGGAGGGATGAAATTTAAGGAGAGCCCAAGCGAGTGGAGATGAGTAAACACCATCCCCACCCCACAGCCAGCCTAGGTGAGGCTGAAGTCTGCATGTCCCTGGCTCCCTGCCTGTGTAACACAGGAGGTCATATGGGGAACGGTCAGAATCACATTGACTGACACTCAGCCTCTGACTAATTGTGAATCCAGAGGATGTGGTCTTGATCCCAATATATTAGAGATGGAGATGGCTGTCTAGTGTCTGCTTTCCTCCTAGACCCCTTTCCTACACACAGCAGAAAGCCTGGTCTTGGAAAGGGAGACTGAATTCTAATTCTGATGAATTTGCTCCTGGACAAAATTATTCCCAGCCTCAAGGTTTTCCCAGGAGGGACTCTCTTCAGCCAAGCTCCCCTGAGCAGCAATTGCAGATCATTGAAGATGAATTGATACTTTGATAAAAAGCTAGATAAGTGAGCTAGTTATTAGACATTGCTCCACAGGAATGTATAAAGATGGATCAGGGTGACAGTTGGACAGATAAAAACAGTCAGATAGACAAAAACAGGTAAGAGTCATACAGACAAAAACCCCTTTGTATGTAGGTTTGCAACCTTCTCTCCTCAACTCCCCAGCCCAGACAAAGCATTTAGTTATAGCCTATTTGCAAATATAAAAGAAAATCAGAAGTGGTATAAGTAGATCCTGGGGTGGGGAGAGGGTGTGGTGGAGGACAGTGGGGAATGAATTACCCTTTCCAGGGAGCTAGGACCAAAGATAATATGACCTGTGAGTGGGTCATCACGAAGAAGGCAGGAATCCAATGGGAGAACAGAAGGAGAAAAGAGAAGAGAGATGGGGTGGCATGAATGAAAAGTAAAATTCAGGGACTTCTCTGGTGGTCCAGTGGTTGGGACTTCATCTTCCAATGCAGGGAGTTTGGGTTGCATCCCTGACCAGGTAGTTATCCTACATGCCTCTCAGTCAAAAAAACCAAAACATAAAACAAAAATAATACTATAACAAATTTAAAAAGATGTCAAAATAAGCCACATAAATTTTTTTTAAAAGGAAAATGATATTTTTTCTCAAGTGGATAATTCAGTGACTCCTGGAAGTTGTAAGTGCTAGAAAATGATAGAGATGATGGAGGAGAATATTGATCTTGAATTTAAATTTGATAAGTCTTCGGTAAATGTGAAAACCATAGGTCCTTCGTTTGAAGAGTTAAAGATTTCTTTTAAAAAAAGAAAAAGCAAGCTGTTCACAGAAGAGGTATGAATACCTCTTAATACATGAAAAAATAATCCTATATGATATATAGGAAAAATGTTAACAGAATGCCTCTAAATACATGAAAACTACATTAAAATAAAAAGTCATCACTGACCTATGGAAATGGCAAACTGCAGAAGGAATCTCATGAAGCAGCCACCCCTGTGGACCTCAGCCCTAAGAGGTTCATTACTCCAACTAAAATTTTCTGCTGTGTGAATTTGTGATTCATTTTCAGCTTCTAAACTCCTGATTAGAAACGTCCTGGCAGGGATGCTCCTGGTACAAGTGTAGCCTCTAAATGATTAACATGAAGCTCATCTTTGTATCAGTACTAGAATGATGGAAGTTTAATTATAGAAGTAAAAGACCTGTTGCCATTTGGGGGTATGTGAGGATGAATACATCATATTTAGAGATTTATGGCCAGCCCTACTGTATGCAGCCATGTTTATTGTCTTATGTCACAAATTTTTATCACACTGTAAGAGGATTCTCATGAGACAGTCTAGCCATGATAAACCTCCTTTCAGGGAGAATTAGATGTGATAGCTCAAATGGTAAAGAATCGGTTGCAATGCAGGAGACCTGGCTTTGATCCCTGGGTTGGGAAGATCCCCTGGAGGAGGGAATGGCAGCCCACTCCAGTATTCTTACCTGGAGAATCCCATGGACAGAGGAGCCTGGCAGGCTACAGTCCATGGGGTCACAAAGGATAGGACAGGACTGAGAGACTAACAAAAAAAAAAAAAAAAGAGAGAGAGAGAGAGAGAAAGAAAGTCAGCTTCTAGTATTGGAGATGGAAGTGAAGAATCTGAAAAAACAAGAGTTCTTAAACTGAAAGCAAAAGGCTTGCTTGAATGTGAAAGCAGAATATCAAATATAGTAATAGTCTACGTCTCCAAGGTGAATATTAGAGTCCAAGTAGTCTCTAGACAGAAATACAAGAATTTAACAGAGCTGTTTCAGTAAGTGTTGTCACCAGGGGAAAAAATTACTCATCAAGTGAGAGAAATAATTGTAGTGGAAGTTGAGAAGGTGGTTGACTTGTCATGAGAAGATAAATGCAGGAAACAAATGCCTCTCACTAGGAATGTACTACAGGCCAAATTCAGGAACATGTCAATACTCATTTTTTTTTTCATTTATTTTTATTAGTTGGAGGCCAAACACTTTACAATATTGTAGTGGGTTTTGTCATACATTGACATGAATCAGCCATGGATTTACATGTGTTCCCCATCCCGATCCTCCCTCCCACCTCCCTCTCCATAAATACTCATTCTTAAACTATAAATGGTAAAGATACTAACACATCTGCTGAAACGAAATTTACCACTGAGTAAAGTTTGGTGGAAAAATTTTAAGATTTGTTTTTGCTTGCTTAATGCAAATTCAATCTAAGAAGGAACATTATTTTTATTTTATTTTTTCCTAAATTGAAAAGCTGAAAAGGCTCATTGTGGAAAATATGTGGACAAGGGTATATGCTCAACACAGACACAATATACTTGTATTAGATGAAAATGCTTTGTCACACAAAGATATCCAAGGAAAAATTAGCTCGTGAGGTTAGCAAGTTAGAGCTGACTAACCCAGTTTTGGACAGCGATGCTGCAGTCTTTATTATTAAGCTGGATTTGTCCCACCATCTGGAGAAGGAAATGGCAACCAACTCCAGTGTTCTTGCCTAGAGAATCCTGTGAAGAGAGGAGCCTTGGTGGGCTACTGTCCATAGAGTCACATAGAGCAGACACAACTGATGTGACATAGCATGCATGCATGCAAGCATTGGAGAAGGAAATGGTAACCCACCCCAGTGTTCTTGCCTAGAGAATCCCAGGGATGGAGGAGCCTGGTGGGCTGCCATCTATGGGGTAGCACAGAGTCAGACACGACTGAAGCGACTGAGCAGCAGCGGCAGTCCTACCATCAAGAAAGCTCCCCAGCACTGAAGAATGATAAGAACTTACTGCAGGCATGTTGGCTATAAAAAAGGAAAGAACGGAAAATAAAAGGGAAAGAAAGGAAAAAAAAAAAGAAGCTTAGATACGGCCACATAGAATAAATTTTAATAATATTTATCTTAGTAACTTTATAGATCACTTTAGTCATACATCTGTACAATTATTAATATGCAAAGGAACCAAATCTCAAATGAAAAGTAGAGAACAGAAAGTTTTCAGAAAAATGAAATATGAATGCATCCCAAAACATATAAAAGGTTCTCATCCCTCTCATAAAATGAAAAATGCAAATTAAGACTATGTTGAAATGACACTTCTCACCTATTTGACTGGCAAAAATTCAAAAGTTTAACACTATACCAGCTTCTTCGGAAGCTGTGAAGAAATAGCCACTCACTGAGATGACACTGTTGGTAAGGATGTAAAATGTTTTAATATCTAAGGGGTGCAGTTTTGTAATATCTATTAAATTATAAATACACTTAGTTTTTGACTCTGGTACTCTACTTCTGGGACTTTATCTGATAGATATTCCTGCAAGTGTATCAACTGATATTACTGGTTATTTACTGAAGTACTGTTTGTAGGAGAAAATTACCCAAGTGTCCATCAGCGTGGGACTAATGGACTATATTGTAATAAAAAATGAGTGAAGACACTTTCTATATTAAGTTGGAAATATGTCCAGGATATAGCAATAAAAGCAAAGTGAAGAACTAATAGCAAGCTACACTTCAATTCAGTTCAGTCACTCAGTCGTGTCTGACTCTTTGTGACCCCATGGACTGCAGCACGCCAGGCATCCCTGTCTATCACCAATTCCCAAGGTTTACTCAAACTCATGTCCATTGAGTCAGTGATGCCATCCAACCATCTTATGCTCTGTCAACCCCTTCTCCTCCTGCCTTCAGTCTTTTCCAGCATCAGGGTCTTTTCAAATGAGTCAGCTCTTCACATCAGGTGGACAAATTACTGGAGTTTCAGCTTCAACATCAGTCCTTCCAATGAACACCCAGGACTGGTCTCCTTTGGGATGGACAGGTTGGATCTCTTTGCTGTCCAAGAGACTCTCAAGAGTCTTCTCCAACACCACAGTTCAAAAGCATCAATTCTTCAGCACTCAGCTTTCTTTATACTCCAACTCTCATATCCATACATGACTACTGGAAAAACCATAGCTTTGACTAAATGGACCTTTGTTGGCAAAGTAATATCTCTGGTTTTTAATATGCTGTCTAGGTTGGTCATAGCTTTTCTTCCAAGGAGTAAGTGTCTTTTAATTTCATGGCTGCAATAACCATCTGCAGTGATTTTGGAACCCCCCCCAAAATAAAATATCTCACTGTTTCCATTATTTCCCCATCTATTTGCCTTGAAGTGTTGGGACTGGATGCCATGATCTTCGTTTTCTGAATGCTGAGTTTTAAGCCAAATTTTTCACTCTCCTCTTTCACTTTCATCAAGAATCTCTTCAGTTCTTCACTTTCTGCTATAAGGGTGGTGTCATATGCATATCTGAGTTTATTGATATTTCTTCTGGCGATCTTGATATCAGCTTGTGCTTCATCCAGCTTGACATTTTGCATGATGTACTCTGCATAAGTTAAATAAATAGGGTGACAACGTACTACCTTGACATACTCCTTTCCCAATTTGGAACAAGTCTGTTTTTCCATGTCCAGTTCTAACTGTTGCCTCTTGACATGTGTACAGATTTCTCAGGGGGCAGGTAAAGTGGTCTGGTATTCCCATCTCTTTAAACAAAAAACACTACAATATTGTAAAGTAATTAGCCTCCAACTAATAAAAATAAATGAAAACAAAAAATTATTTTCCACAATCTTGATTCCAGCTGTGCTTCTTCCAGCCCAGCATTTCTCATGATGTACTCTGCATATAAGTTAAATAAGCAGGATGACAATATACAGCCTTGACATATTTTTTTCATATTTAGAACCAGTCTGTTGTTCCATGTCCATTTCTAGCTGTTGCTTCCTGACATGCATACAGATTCTGGCCACAGGTAAATAGCAAGGAGGAAGCACAGCTACACCCATCAGCAGGAAATTGGATTAAAGATTTACTGAGCATGGCTTCCCACATCAGAACAAGATCCAGTTTCCCCTTGCAGTCAGTCTCTCCCATTAGGAAGCTTCCATAAACCTCTTATCCTTCTCCATCAGAGGTCAGACAGACTGAAAACCACATCACAGAAAACTGACCAATCTAATCACATGGACCACAGCCTTGTCTAACTCAATTAAACTATGAGCCATGCTGTGTAGGGCAACCCAAGATGGGCAGCTTGTGGTGGAGAGTTCTGACAAAATGTGGTCCACTGGAGAAGGGAATGGCAAACCACTTCAGCATTCTTGCCTTGAGAACCCCATTAAAATAGGAAAAGCAAAATGATATTACACTGAAAGATGAACTCCCCAGGTCGTTAGGTGCCAAATATGCTACTGGAGATCATTGGAGAAATAACTCCAGAAAGAATGGAGAGAAGAAGGAAAGCAAAAACAACACCCAGTTGTGGATGTGACCCAGTTTTGTTGTAAACAAGGTCTGATGCTGTAAGAGCAATAGTGCATAGGAATCTGGAATGTTAGGTCCATGAATCAAGGCAAATTGGAAGCCATCAAACAGGAGATGGCAAGAGTGAACACCCACATTTTAAGAATCAGCGAACTAAAATGAACTGGAATGGGTGAATTTAACTCAGATAAACATTATATCTACTACTGTGGGCAATAATCCCTTAGAAGAAATGGAGTAGCCACAACAGTCAATAGAAGTCTGAAATTCAGTACTCAGATGCAGTCTCAAAAAAGACACAATGATCTCTGTTCATTTCCAAGGCAAACCATTCAATATCATGGTAATCCAAGTTTATGCCCCTACTGGTAATGCTGAAGGAGCTGAAGTTGAATGGTTCTCTGAAGACCTACAAGACCTTCTAGAACTAACACCCCCAAAAGATGTCCTTTTCATCATAATGGACTGGAATGCAAAAGTAGGAAGTTAGGAAACACCTGGAGTAACATGCAAATTTGGCCTTGGAGTACAGAATGAAGCAGGGCAAAGGCTAACAGACTTTTGCCAAGAGAACACACTGGTCATAGCAAACATCCTCTTCACACAAGGACATCACCAAATTTTCAACACTGAAATCAGATTGACTATATTATTTGGAGCCAAAGATGGAGAAAGTCTATACAGTCAGCAGAAACAAGACCGGGAGCTGTCTGTGATTCAGATCATGAATTCCTTTTTGCCAAATTCAGACTTAAATTGAACAAACTAGGGAAAATCACTAAACCATACACTAGTGACATAAATAAAATCCCCTAAAATTATACAGTGGAAGTGGGAAATAGATTTAAGGGACTAGACCTGATAGAATGCCTGGTGAACTATGGATGGAGGTTTGTGACATTGTAAAGGTGATAGGGATCAAGAACATCCTCAAGAAAAAGAAATGGATAATAGAAAAATGGCTGGGGAGGCCTTACAAATAGCAGTGAAAAGAAGAGAAGTGAAAAGCAAAGGAAAAAAGGAAAGATATACCCATTTGAATGCAGAGTTCCAAAGAATAACAAGGAGAGATAAGAAAGCCTTCCTCAGTGATCAGTGCAAAGAAACAGAGGAAAACAATAGAATGGGAAAGACTAGAGATCTCTTCAAGAAAGTTAGAGATACCAAGGGAACATTTCATGCAATGATGGACTCAATAAAGGACAGAAATGGTATGCATGTAACAGTAGCAGTAAATATTAAGAAGAGGTGGCAAGAATATACAGAAAAACTGTACAAAAAAGATCTTCATCACCCAGATAATCACAATGGTGTGATAACTCACCTAGAACCAGACATCCTAGAATATGAAGTCACCTGGGCCTTAGGAAGCATCACTACAAAGAAAGTTACTGAAGGTGGTAGAATTCCAGTTGAGCTATTTCAAATCCTAAAAGATGATGCTGTGAAAGTGCTGCACTCAATATGCCAGCAAATTTGGAAAACTCAGCAGTGGCCACAGAACTGGACAAGTTCAGTGTTCATTCCAATCCCATAGAAAGGTAATGCCAAGGAATGCTCAAACTACCGAACAATTGTACACATCTCACATGCTAGTAAAGTAATGTTCAAAATTCTCCAAGTCAGGCTTCAATATTGCATGAACCATGAACTTGTAGATGTTCAAGCTGGTTTTAGAAAAGGCAGAGGAACCAGAGATCAAATTGCCAACATCTGTTGGGTCAAAAAAGCAAGAGAATTCCAGAAAAAGTATCTATTTCTGCTTTATTGACTATGCCAAAGCCTTTGACTGTATGGATCACAATATACTGTGGAAAATTCTGAAAGAGATGAGAATACCAGCCCACCTGACCTGCCTCTTCAGAAATGTGTATGGAGATCAGGAAGCAACTGTTAGAGCTGGCCATGGAACAATAGACTGCATCCAAATAGGAAAGGAATATGTCAAGGCTGTATATTGTCCCCCTGCTTACTTAACTTAAATGCAGAATACACCATGAGAAACATTGGGCTGGCTGAAGCACAAACTGGAATCAAGTTTGCTGGGAGAAATATCAGTAACCTGAGATGTGCAGATGACACCACCCTTATGGCAGAAAGTGAAGAAGAACTCAAGAACCTCTTGATGAAAGTGAAAGAGGAAAATGAAAAAGTTGGCTTAATGCTCAACATTTAGAAAACCAAGATCTTGGCATCCAGTCCCATAACTTCATGGCAAATCGATGGGGAAACAATGGAAACAGTGAGATAATTTATTTTTTTGGGCTCCAAAATCACTGCAGATGGTGACTGCAGCCATGAAATTAAAAGATGCTTGCTTCTTGGAAGAAAGCAATGACCAACCTAGACAGCATATTAAAAAGAAGGGACATTACTTTACCAACAAAGGACCATGTATTCAAACTATGCTTTTTCCAGTAGTCATGTATGGATGTGAGGGTTGTACTGTACAGAAAGTTGAGCATTGAAGAATTGATGCTTTTGAACTGTGGTGTTGGAGAAGACTCTTGAGAGTCCCTTGGACTGCAAGGAGATCCAACCAGTCCATCCTAAAGGAAATCGGTCCTGAATATTCATTGGAAGGACTGATGCTGAAGCTGAAATGCCAATACTTTGGCTACCTGATGCGAAGAACTGAGTCATTGGAAAAGTCCCTGATTATGGGAAAGGTTGAAGGCCGGAAGGAGGTGGGGGGAAGAGGATGAGATGGCTGGATTGCATCACTGACTCAATGGACATGAATTTGAGCAAGCTCCAAGTGTTGGCTATGGACAGGGCAGCCTGGTGTGCTGCAAACCATTGGGTCGCAAAGAGTCAAACACAACTGAGCAACTGAACTGAACTGATCTATGACTTGGAGGAATTTCTTAAATTATGAGTCTGTTTCCTAATTTGCAAAGTAAGGATCATATACCCAGCTTTGATCTACTGGCATTTGCATTAAGTAATAAATATTAAAGACAGTGGTGCATTTCAAAGTGCTTTTTAAGCTGAAGACATTGTTATTATGGATACTGAAAAATACCATCAGTTGATTGCCCACTATATGGTACTGCAAGGTACAGATATGAACAAGGCACATTCCCTGCCTTGTACTTTTAACAATCTAACACAGTAATGCTCCAGGTTCACCTGATTTATTCTCTGTTTACTTCTCTGGCTTATCAGAAATCAGTTTTCTTTATGCTAGGGAAAAAAAAGATTCCAGTTGAGGACAATCACAGGGTTTGATTTCAGTCTCTTACTTTGAGATGAATCATTTGATCATCTCTAATTTCCTGATCCATGAAAGCAGCACCTGCACAAAACTTTATTTCCTTATAAACCAGGTAGATGAGAAATACAACACACACAGGGGATGGAAATGGATCTCACAGAAAGCAAATGTCTCTCCAAACTTACATTTTGGACATCTCTGGTAAGCTCTTAAGTGCAAAGCAGAATCTTTAAAGACTCCCTTGTATAATGTCTGTAATTGTTTTCCCCTCATTAATCCAGTCTATACCTGTATATCAGGAAATTGAAGTAATCAACCAGATAACGAACACCTGAAAATTTGCCATTGAAAGGCCTGAATTACTCATCTAGGCTTGTGACATTAGGCAAAGTGATTGGGAAAAAACTCTTCTCTCCACCTCATTATGCTAAAGCTACACACACACACACACACACACACACACACACGAAATGTTATCTAACATGACATCATGATACACAGTTTAAGTTACGCCTCTGGCCCCAGTGAGCCTGGATGGGGAGCAGTGGAGTTCAAGGGGAGAAATATGTGTGTCAGAACTTAATTTGCACCACTGCACACATATTGGGTTTCCCTGATAGCACATTGTGTTTAGGGTCTAAGTAGTTTAAATATTTCTCTATAAAATCAGAAAACCAGAGTTTAAAAAAAAACCAAAAACCTATTTACATGAAAAAAGGAAAAAGATCCTTTTTTTTTTTCTATCTCTCTCCTGCTTCCCCAAGGTGAAATTAAGCTCAAAGATATTACTTTTCTTGGGGGGGGGGGTTCTCTCCAGAGAATTTGTAGAGGGAGAAGATAATTAGACTCCTGTCTGATAAGATATACAGATGAGTTATGAGTGATTATCTGACACCAAAGTGCAGGCAGCTGCAGAGCTGCTTTCCCCCTGAGCTTGCATCTTAGAGAGGACATGGTTCTTTGGTTTCTGTCTGTTTTGGAATAAAATGAGAGTGAGATTGTAATGCGGCTAGGGAAACACTGAAAACCTTATTAAATGTAGAAGCTCAGTCTATGGAGCAGGAAAGTGGCCTTTCTTTGAAAAAGTCTTTAAATTTTATTTAATTCTTACTCCAAATGTGACAGAACAGAAACTCCAAATGCTTCCTATATAAAGTAAGTCATGATGTTAAGGTGAAATAAATAACCTGAGAAAGGACCTGGAAAATGTATTTGAAGAGATAATAGCTGAAAGCTTCCCTAACATGAGAAAGGAAACATTCACCTAAGTCAAGGCAGCAGAGTCCCCAGAAGAATAAACCCAAATAGGAACACACGGAGACACATAGTAAGCAAAGTGACAAAAATAAAGGCAAAGAAAAATTATTAAAAGCAACAAGGGAAAAGCAACAAATAATATACAAGGGAAACTCCATAAGATTATCAGCTGACTTATCAGCAGAAAGTCTATAGGCCGAAAAGGAGTGGCATGTCATATTAAAATAATGAAATGAAAGGCCCTAGAACAAAGAATGCTCTAACCAGTAAGGCTCACTCTCAAATTTGATAGAGAAATCAAAAGATTTACAGACAAGCAACAGCTAATGTAATTCAGCACCACCAGAACAGCTTTGCAAACAAATGTTAAAGGAACTTCTCTTAGGAAAAAAAAAAAGGCGGGGGGCGGGGGAGACCACAACCAGAAACAAGAAAATTACAAATGGAAAGGCAAATATAAAGTTGTTGCCTTTGTTTAGTTGCCAAGTCATGCCTGATCTTTTGTGTCCTCATAGACTACAGAATTACAGGCTTCCCTCTCCTTTAGTATCTGTCGGAGTTTGCTCAAACTCCTGTCCTTCGAGTCAATGATGCCATACAACCATCTTATATTCTGTTGTCCCCTTCATCTCCTGCCCTCAATCTTTCCCAGCATCAGGTTCTTTTTCAATGACTTGGTTCTTTGCATCAGGTGGCCAAACTATCAGAGCTTAGGCTTCAGCATCAGTCCCTCCAATGAGGGATTTCCTTTAGAATTTCCTCGCCATTCCCCTCCAATGAAATGATTTCCTTTAGGATTGACTGGTTTGATCTCCTTGATATCCAAGGGACTCTCAAGAGTCTTCTCCAACATCACAGTTTGAAAACATCAATTCTTCGGTGCTCAACCTTCATTATGGTCCAATTCCACATTCCTACATGACTACTGGAAAGGTGGAAAATCACTTGCATACAAATATAATATCAAAAGCAGCAACTGTGATAGAGGATAGCACAAATGCAGTATATTGGAAATGCATTTAGAATTAAAAGACCAACAACTTACAGCAATCATCTGTATATATAGACTGCTATACCAAAACTTCATGGTAACCTGAAACCAAAAATCCATTGGGTTGGCCAAAGAATTCATTCAGGTCTTCAGACAAACTCAAATGAACACTTTGGTCAACCGAATACAACAGACACACACACATATAAAGAAAAAGGAGCTCAAATGCAACACTAAAATTAGCCATCAAATCACAAGAGAAGAGGACAAAAGGGGAAAGGAAGAAAAAAAGCCTACAGAAACTAATCCAAAACAGTTACCAAAAATGGCAATAAGATCATTCATATCAATAATTACTTTAAGTATAAATGGACTAAATGCTCCAACCAAAAGACACCGGCTGAATGGATAAAAACAGGACCTGTATATATGTTGTCTTTAAGAGATCCACTTCAAACCTAGGAACAAATACAGACTGCAAGTGAAGAGATGGAAATTGGATTTCATGTAAATGTAAATCAAAGGAAAGTTGCAGTACCAATACTCATATGAAACAAAATAGACTTTAGAATAAAGACCATTAAAAAAGACAAAGAAGGGCACTACATAATGATCAAGTGATCAATCCAACAAGAAGATACAATAATTATAAATATATACATACCCACCATAAGAGCATCCCAATACATAAGTCAAATACAGCCCAAAAAGAAGGGACAATGACAGGAAAACATTAATGGACAGATCATCCAGAAAAAAAAAAAAATAAGGAAACACAGACCTTAAATAACATGTTAAGCCAGATAAACTTAATTGATACTTATAGAGCATTCCATTCAAAAGTAGCAGAATACACATTCTTCTCATATGCACAAGGGAACATTCTCCAAGATTCACCACATGCTGGGCCACAAAGCAAACCTCAGTAAATTTAAGGAAATCAAAATCACATCAAACTTCTTCCCCAACCACAATACTATGAGATTAGAAATCAACTACAAGAGAAAAAAAAAAAAACTGTAAAACAGGTTGAGAATAAATAATACACTACTAAACAACCAGTGGATCACAGAAGAAATAAAACAGAATAAAAAAAAACAACACTTTGATACAAATGAAAATGAAAGCACAAACATCTAAAACCTATAGGATGCAGCAAAAGCAGTTCTAAGAGGAAAGTTTACAGAGATACAATCTTACCTCAGGAAGGAAGAAAAATCACAAACCTAAGAAAACCTGACATTATACTTAAAGTGACTAAAGAAAGAACAAGCAAAACTCAAAGTTAGCAGAAGGGAATAAATAAAAAAGATCAGGACAAAAATAAGCGAAATAGAAATGAAGAAAACAATAGAAAAAAGTTAATGAAACTAAAAGTGGTATTTTTAGAAGATAAAGTTGATAAACCTCTAGCCAGATTCATCAAGAAAAAAAGGAAGCAGGCTCAAATTAATGAAGAGATAAATGAAAAAGAAGTTACAACAGACACCCTAGAAATAAAAAGAATAATAAGAGACTATTACAAGCAACTATAAACAACATGACAGTAAAATGGACAACCTAGAAAAACCGGACTAATTCTTAGAAATGAACAATCTCCCAAGACTGAAGCATGAAGAAACAGAAAATATAAACAAACTAATCACAAGTACTGAAATCGAAACTATGATTATAAAATGCCCCCTATTTGTGACATCTTTATCTATTCATCTATCTATGGATGGGCACGTAAGTTGCTCCCATAGCTTGGCCATTATAAATGATGTTGTAGTGAGCAGTCCCGTGCACATATCATTTTTTAATTAGTGTTTTTTTTTTTTTTACTTGTATATATACCCAGGAGTAAAACTGATGGTTAATGTGGTAGTTCTATGTTTACTTGTTCATTTTCCCATAGACATCAGAAATTGAAGAAAGATTCCTTTCTGAAATATCCAATGACTCTGCTCAAACTCAGGGGAAAAGTTGGAGGTTCATTAGGATGTGGGTTGACAATAAACTGGTATGTAACAAAATTAGTCATAGTGAAATAACACTGTGTCAAAATAGAAAGAGCTTCACCTATGAAGCCAACCACAACCAAATTCAAATCCTAATTGAGTCATTTTCCAGCTATGTGACTTTGACAAGTTCATATCAATTCGGAAATTCATCTGCAAAATTGGGCTAAGGATGAACTGTTAGGACTGACTGAGAAATTGCAATTAACATTTTGGAATATAGCAGTTGTGCAATAAAATGTAAAACCAACTATAAGAATCAGAAGGTCAACTTCAGTACTGAATGCAAAGGCATGAATCTACCACTTGCAACAGTGGTAACTTGCAAATGCTGCTTAGAAAACCACAGTCTGGGTCTTTGTTTTGCCACCTGAAGAGTTTGTTAGGCCTTGAGAAATCACCTTTTGCCCTTCATGAGAATTTACTTAGCAGAATTTGCAATTATCATCAGACATAAAGATTATGCAAATTATACAAGAATGTAAACATCACATCAAAAGATAAATGAGTGCACCTAGAATTAAAGACCTAGTTCAGTTCAGTTCAGTCACTCAGTCATGTCCGACTCTTTGCAATCCCATGAATCGCAGCACGCCAGGCCTCCCTGTCCATCACCAACTCCCGGAGTCAACCAAACCCATGTCCATCGAGTCGGCAATGCCATCCAGCCATCTCATCCTCTGTTGTCCCCTTCTCCTCCTGCTCCCAATCCTTCCCAGCATTAGGGTCTTTTCCAATGAGTCAACTCTTTGCATCATGTGGCCAAAGTATTGGAGTTTCAGCATCAACATCAGTCCTTCCAATGAACACCCAGGACAGATCTCCTTTAGGATGGACAGGTTGGATCTTCTTGCAGTCCAAGGGACTCTCAAGAGTCTTCTCCAACACCACAGTTCAAAAATATCAATTCTTCAGCACTCAGCTTTCTTCACAGTCCAACTCACACAGCCATACATGACCATTGGAAAAACCATAGCCTTGACTAGACGGACTTTTGTTGGCAAAGTAATGTCTCTGCTTTTTAATACGCTGTCTAGGTTGATCATAACTTTCCTTCCAAGGAGTAAGTGTCTTTTAATTTCATGGCTGCAGTCACCATCTGCAGTGATTTTGGAGCCACCCAAAAATAAAGTCTGCCACTGTTTCCCCATCTATTTGCCATGAAGTGATGGGACCAGATGCCATGATCTTAGTTTTCTGAATGTTGAGCTTTAAGCCAACTTTTTCACTCTCATCTTTCACTTTCATCAAGAGGCTTTTTAGTTCCTCTTCACCTTCTGCCATAAGGGTGGTGTCGTCTGCATATCTGAGGTTACTGATATTTCTCCCAGCAATCTTGATTCCAGCTTGTGCTTCTTCCAGCCCAGCATTTCTCATGATGTACTCTGCATATAAGTTAAATAAGCAGAGTGACAATATACAGCCTTGGCATACTCCTTTCCCTATTTGGAACCAGTCTCTTTTTCCATGTCCAGTTCTAACTGTTGCTTCCTGACCTGCATACAGGTTTCTCAAGAGACAGGTCAAATGGTCTGGTATTCCCATCTCATTAAGAATTTTCCACAGTGTATTGGGATCCACACTGTCAAAGGCTTTGGCATAGTCAATAAAACAGAAATAGATGTTTTCTCTTGCTTTTACTATGGTCCAGTGGATGTTGGCAATTTGGTCTCTGGTTCCTCTGCCCTTTGTAAAACCAGATTGAACATTAAAGGCCTAAGGACACCCCTAATCAGGTGAGAAAGAACAATCAGGGCTAACACTGAAATCAGTTACAAGGCTTGGCACTGCTAAGATGAAATAGGAGCTGGGCTTTTAAGTGGGGCTTCCACTCACCCCCCTTCACCTCCATCACAGAATGTATATATGACAGAATAGAGTGTGAACAACTCTGGGTCTTAGCTTTCCACTGAATCTGACTTTCACTCTGTAAGCAAATACTGAACACTAGTTAGTGCCTGGTTTGAAAAATGCAGAAGTGAAAAAGGCATGATCTCTGCCTTCAAAGAATTGATGATCTAGAGAAGGAAAGAGATAACAGTGGTGACAGCAACACACACAAGTCATGACCAAAGCAATAAGCTCACTGTGCTGAAGGAATAATGAGGACACAAATAAAGAGTTTCAGCATTATCAAGATTGAGCATGAAACAATAAAAGTGTTTGCTTAAACAAAATTCTGAAGAATGAACAGGAGTACCCTAGAAAGGCAGGATTGTGTGAACTAACATAGACATGATGACTTCTTTGTGACTTCACACATAGACCATAATAGGAGTGCAGAAAGTATAAGAGGGTTGCAGATGGGAAACCACTGTGAGCAGAGATCAAACACTCTGCCTTTTTTGTATATCACCTAAGAATGCCTGGTAGGATGTACGGCATATATCTTCACAGGAAATAAATATTTATTATAAAATGTCATATTATCTGAAGATTTAATCCCATATGTAACAGAGGTAAGTATTTATTATGAAATACTGTATTATTTGAAGATTTAATCCCATAGGCAATAAAACAAAATCAGAAGTATATTTTGTCTATGGTTAAGGGAGAACAATGAAGACCTAATTTTACCAGAGCAAGGAAAACAGACAGGGCTTCTTTTAATCTAAGAGCTGGAAGGGATCTCAGATATTATCCAATGCAGTCAAAAAATTGCTTTTGTTTTCTAATTCAGTATTCTTTAAGATCACCGAGTCCTTGAGAACAACATTAATGCATCACTCAATGTGAAATGAGGACATGGAGAACCCAGAAAGAAAAATGGTTGTGCAATGCATCCAGCTAATCAGCAATGTTCAAACCTCCCCATGCTTTTGGGAAACCCTTTTAACATGCTAGAAAAGGTAAGGCAAAAATCCTTAAAGGGTGAGTCTTCGGGGTATGCAAAAAAAAAGGAATTTCCCAAATTGAAATAAGTTTGGATTTAAAAAAAGGCCCAGGGAAATTAGAGATAAAATTATCACAACCCTTTGGGGGTTCATAGTTTAAAAGCAGGGGAATTTCCCCAAAAAAACATCATTCTGTTCTTTGGGAACTATACAAAGCCTCTGACAGTTGTGGATCAAAAATGGGGGGAATTCTAAAGAGAGGGGGAAAAAAAATACTAGACCTTTTTTACCTGCCTCCTGTACCCAGGACAAAAGAAAAAACGAAGGGGGGGGGGGAAATGGCAAGTTCAAAATGGGGGAAAGGATTTACATCGGGGAGAAATTTTCCCCCTTGTTTAATTTCTATCAATTTACATCATTTTAAAAAGCTGGGCGGGGATGAATGACAAGCCAGAATCAAAAATTTGCCGGGGGGGGAAATAACAATTTATGAAATGCGATTTTTTCACTCTTTTTGGTAGAAAGTGAAGAGGGAAAAAAAAGAACCTCTTGATGAAAGTGAAAAAAAACTGAAAAAAGTTTGGTTTTTAAAATTTCGCATTCAAAAATTGAAGACATGGCATACATTTTCTTTCATTCCCATGGTAAATAGAAGGGAAAATTTGAAACCCGGGGCCATTTTTTTTTCCGGGGCCCCAAAAAACTTTTTAAAATTTTAAAGCTTGCAACCCCCAAAATTTTAAAAAATTTGTTCCCTTTGGGAAGAAAAAGCTATGACAAAACTAGACAGTGTATTAAAAAAAGCAAAGACTTTCACTTTGCCAAAAAAGGTTCATATATTTAAAACTTTGGGTTTTTTCCCCACAGTCATGTGGGGATTTGAGATTTGGGACCATAAAAAAAGGTAAAGTACCAAAGAAATTGATGCTTTTAAACTGGGGTTTTTGGGAAAGAAGACTCTTTAAAGGGGGTCCTTTTAACAGCAAGGAAAACCCCAACCCCAGTCAACCCTAAAAGGAAATTAATCCGGGAATTTTCCCTTTGGGAAAGACTGATGCTGAATTGAAGTTCCAACATTTTGGGGCCACCTGACGCAAAGAGCTGACTCATTGGAAAAGATCCTGATGCTGGGAAAGATTGAAGGCAGAAGGAGAATGGGATGACAGAGGATGAGATGGTTGGATGGCACCACTGACCCAATAGACATGAGTTTGAGCAAACTCCAGTAGATAGTGAAGGACAGGAAGTCTGGGGTGCGCAGTCAGTGGGGTCCAACAAAAAAGTTAGACGGGCTGAGTGAAACATAAACAAAAAAAAAAAAATTTTGGGGTTTAAAAACCTTTTGCCTTGTTTTTTTTTGCTTTTAACAAAGTTTGGGCCCTTCAGGGGGTTTTTGGCGCCCCTTTCCGGGCCTTTTTGGATTTTGGTCTCCCCTTTTCCTTTTTAAAAATTTTAAATTTTTTTTTTATGGACAAAATTTTCAGCTTCCAGTCTATCTTGAACTAAAACTAAGTCTGTGAAATGCAAACAAAAAGGATCAGGATAAATGAGGCCAGTTTACAATGATAAAAAGAAAAAAAAGAGGATTTTTTTTTTTTTTAAACCCACAGTCTCTGGCTTTGTCATATTACTGATTTGTGCCTTCACATGTAAAAGAGGGGTTTGCCTTACATTCTGATTAGATGGCACCTTGAAACTCCTAAGCCAAAAGTAAGAATTGTTTTCTTTTTTTTTTTTTTTTAGCTTTCTGAATGTTGAGTTTTATTTTTTTTTTCCCATTTATTTTTATTAGTTGGAGGCTAATTACTTTACAGCATTGCAGTGGTTTTTTTGTCTTTCTTTAAATTTAGCCATGGATTTACAGTTTTTCCCCTTTTTCCCGGGGTCCCCCCCCCCCCCCCCCCCCAAATCCCAATTTCCCCTGGGTTTTTCCCGGTCCATTTCCCATGGGGCCCCCCCCCTGGAATGGATCCCAAAAAGGGGGTTTCCCCCCCCCGGGTCCCCCCCCACCCTTGGGGCCCTTCCCCGGGCCTGGGGGGCCCTGGGGTTTAGCAAAAAAACCGGGGGGGATTTTTTTAAATATTGGGGGAGTTTTCTCGGGGGAAACTAGGGGTTTTCCCATGGTGGGGGGGGTTTTTTCCAATTTGGCCCGGGGTTATTTAAAATTTTTTTTTTTTTTTTTAAAACTTTTAATGGTCTTTTTCTTTCTGGCTTACTTCGTTTCGGGGTTTTTGAGGCCCTTTTTCCCCAAACTTATTAGAAAAAAATTTAAAATGAATTTTTTTTAAGGGCCCCGAGTAATTTTCCCATGGTGTAAAAGTACCCCCAGTTTCCTATCCATTCATCTGCTGAGGGCATCTGGGTTTTGTTTCCATGTCCTGGCAATTACAAACAGGCTGCGATGAACATTGGGGTGCCGTTTTCCTTTCAGATCTGGTTTCCTTGGGGGTATTTTGCCCAGTTGGTTTTTGTTGGGTAAATATGGCCATTTCCCTTTTTTCCATTTTTTTAAAGGGAAATCTCCACACTGTTTTCCATAGGGGCCCCTTTGTACTAGTTTGCTTTCCCCCCCAAAAAGTTTTAAAAAAGGGGGTTTCCCCTTTTTTCTCCACCCCCTTTCTCCAGCATTTTTTGGTTTGGGAAATTTTTTGGGGATAGCAGCCACCCTTGTTGGGTGTAAGGGTTTACCTCATTGGGGTTTTTTGGTTTTGGGCCATTTCTCTGTTTAAATGAGTGATGTTGAGCTCTTTTCTTTGTTTTTTTTACCCCACCTATGTCTTTCCTTGGAAAAGGGGTCTTTTTTTGTTTTTTGGGCCCCCAATTTTTTGTTTGGGGTTCATTTTTTTTTTCGGGAGTTGGGGCTGGGGGAAAGTTGCTTTTTTTTTTTGGGAAAAATCCTTTGTTGTTGCTTCTTTGCTATTTTTTTCCCCCAATCTGGGGTTTTGTTTTTTTCCCTTTGGCTTTTAGTTTCCTTTTTTGTAAAAAAAAGTTTTTTAAATTTTTCATTAGGCCCCATTTGTTTATTTTTGCTTTTTTTTTCTAAAATTTGGGATTGGGTCATAGAGGATCCTGCTGTGATTTTAGGGTCGGGGAGGTGTTTTCCCTTTAAGTTCTCCTTGGAGTTTTATAGTTTGGGTTTTTCTTACATTTAGACCCTTTAAAACCCATTTTGATTTTTTTTTTGTGTATGGTTTTTAAAAAAAAGTTTTCTATTTTCATTTTTTTACGGGGGTTTTCCCCCTTTTTTTCCCAGCACCACTTGTTAAAGGGTTGTCTTTTTTCCCTTTGAAATTTCCTTGCCTCCTTTGTCGAAGAAAAGGTGCCTTTGGTTGGGGGATTTTTTCTGGGTTTTTCTATTCGACCCCTTTTTTCCCAGTTATTTCTGTCGGGGGTGAACCCTTTATTTTTCTTGGTTTGGCTGTGGCTTTTTTGGCGGGGTTTTGTCGTTGAGGGTGGGGGTTCCTTCCCCCTTTTAAGGGTTTTTGCTATTCGGGGTTTCGTATTTCCTTTCAAATTGTAGTTATTTGGGGGGGTTAATTTTTTTAAAAATCGGGGGGGGTTGGGGTTGGTTTGGGGTTTGCTTTGAATCTTTAGTTTGTTTTGGGTTTTTTTTACCCTTTTTGGGTCAATTTGATTTTTCCCAAATCCTGACAGGTTAACCAAATTGTTTGTGTCCTTTTGATTTTTTTCATAAGTTTTTTTATGGGTTTTTATGTTTAGGGTCTTTTGTTTCTTTAGGAGATATACCCCCTAAGTATTTTATTTTTTTTTGTGAAAGGGTTTAAAAGGGTTATCGTTTTTCCTTAAATTTTCTTTCTGTTTTCCTTTTTTTAGTGTATGGGGAAATGCAAGAGTTTTTCTGTGTGTTAATTTTAAAACCTCCCAATTTTTTACTTTTTCTTTTTTTAAATTTTAGCTTAGAAATTTTTTCGGGTTTAGAGCCCCTTTTAAGGTTTTCTTTTGTAGGGATCATGTCTTCTGCAAACAGAGAGGGTTTCATTCTTCTTTTCCTTTTGGATTTTTTTACTTCTTTTTTTTCCCCCTGATCGTGTGGCCAACCCTTCCAAAATATGTTGAAGTAGTAGAGTGGGGGAAGGGGGAAACCCTTGTCTTGTTCCTGAATTCAGGGGAAATGTTTTCAATTTTTCACCATTGGGGGTGATGCTTGCCTATGGGTTTTCTTTTAAAGCTTTTATTATGTTGAGGATTTTCCCTTCTATTCCTGCTTTCTGGGGGGTTTTTAACATAAATGGATTTTGAATTTTGTCGGGGCCTTTTCTGCTTTCTATTGAAAATAACCCCTTTTGGGTTTTTTTATTTTTCAATTTGTTTTGTGGGTATTAAAGGGGTTGGGTTTTGCGTATTTAAAAGAACCCTTCCCAATTCCGGGGAAATTTAAAGCCCATTGGCCCATGGGGGTATGTTTTTTTTTAATTATGTTGTTTGGATTCTGTTTGTTTTAGAATTTTTTTTTAAAGGTTTTTTTTGTTTTTTCCTATTTTTCATCATTTTTTTTTGGGGTTTATTTCTCTTTTTTTGGGCTTTTTTTGTCGGGTTTTAAAAATTTAGGGTGATGGGGGGCCTCAAAAGAATGAGTTTGGAAGTTTACCTTCTTCTGAAATTTTTTCGGGAAAGAGTTTGAAAAGTTAGGGGTTAGCTCTTCCCCTTTAAATTTTTTTGGGGAAATTCAGCTTTGGAAGCCATTGGCCCCTTGGGTTTTTGGGGTTTGGGCTGGAAGAATTTTGATTAATTTTCCCGTTTTCCCTTGTTTGTGAGGGTTTTTTAAAGGATTTCCCTATTTCCCCGGGTTCAGTTTTGGGGGAAAATTTTATACTTCTCTAAAAAATTTGGGTCCATTTTTTTCCAATTTTTTGTCCATTTTTTTTGGGCTTAGAGCTGGGCGGTAGTGGGTCTTTTATGGGCCTTTGGGATTTCGTTTTTTGTCTGTTGGGGATCTCTCCTTTTTCGTTTCAAAATTTTTTTTAATTTTGGGTTTTTTCCCCTTTGTTTTCTTAATGATCTTGCTAATGGTTTGTAAAATTTTTTTTTTATTTTTTCAAAAAACCAGTTTTTTGCTTTGTTGATTTTTGCTTTTGGTCCCCCTTTTGGGTTTTTTTTTGGGCATTTATTTTTTGGCCCTAATTTTTAAGATTTTTTCCTTCTCTTACCCCGGGGGGTTTTTCATTTTTTCCCTTCTCTAGTTGCTTTAGGTTTTAGAGTTAGGTTATTTATTTTGCTTTTCTCTTGTTTCTTGGGGGTGGGCCCTGTAACAAAATTTAATCTTTCCCTTAGCACTGGGTTTTTTCAGTGTCCCATAGGTTTTTTGGGTGTTTTTGTTTTCATTTTTTATTCATTTCTTGCATTTTTTTTTTTTAATTAATCTTTTTTTTAAATTTTTTCCCTTTATTTGTTGGTTATTCAAAAAGGTTGTTGTTTTGGCCTCCTTTTGGTTTGAATTTTTTAATTTAAATTTTTTTCCCGTAATTGGGGAAACCGTCTTACGCCCAAATGTGGTCCCGGGGGAAAAAAAAAGGGCTGGAATGGTTTCAATTTTTTGAATTTTCCAAGACTAGGGTTTAAAGGGCCCTTTATGTGATCTATTTGGAGAAGGTTCCCTGTGCACTTGGGAAAAAAAGGGTTTTAAGTTGATTTTTTTGGGTTTTTTTTTTGGGTAAAAAGTCCCATAGAAGTTTAATAAAGGTCTAGTGGGCCTTTTTGTCCTTTAAAAGTTTGTGTTTCCTTGTTTATTTTCTGTTTAGTTTTTTCTATCCATTTTGGAGGGGGGGTAAATTTAAAAACCCCCTTCTATTAATGGTTTTTATTAATTTTTCCCCTTTTATACTTTTTTTAGTGTTTGCCCCTTTCATAATTTCGGGGTCCTATGTTTTTGGGGGCATATATTTTTATAATTTTTTATATCTTCTTCTTGGGTTGATCCTTTATCAAATTTTTTGTGTTTCCCTCTTTGTCTCTTTTCACAGACTTAATTTGAAAGTCTATTTTATCTGATATGAGTATTGCGACTCCTGCTTTCTTTTGGTCTCCGTTTGCGTGGAATATTTTTTTCCAGCCCTTCACTTTTAATCTGTATGTGTCCCTTGCTTTGAGGTGGGTCTCTTGTAGACAGCTTATATAGGGGTCTTGCTTTTGTATCCATTCAGCCAGCCTTTGTCTTTTGGTTGGGGCATTCAACCCATTTACATTTAAGGTAATTTTTTGATAGGTTTTGGCCCGTTGCCATTTTTTTTTTGTTGTTTGGGGGTTTACGTTTACACCACCTTTCTGTGTTTCCCGTCTAGGAAAAAGAAACCTTTAGTATTTTTTGAAAAAGCTGGGTTTGGGGGGTGCTGTTTTTCTCGCTTTTTTCTTTTTCGTAAAGCTTTTGAGTTCTCCCTTATATCTGGGAAAGAGATCCTTGCTGGGGTTTTGAGTAAATTTGGTTTTTAGGTTTTTCTCTTTCATTACTTTAAGTAAGTCCCGCCATTCCCTTCTGGCCTGAAGGGGTTTCCTTTTATAGATCCGCTTTTATCCCTTTTGGGGGAAACCCTTTGGGTGTTTTTGTTGTTTTCCCTTGCTCTTTATTTTTTGTTTTTTGTGTTTTTTTTGTTTAATTTGATTAAAAATTTTTGTTTGGGGGGGTTTTTTCCTTGGGGTTTTCCTGTTTGGGGTTTTCCCTTTGGGGGGGCTTGGCGGGGGGGGGGTAACCTTCCCCTTTTGGGGAAAAAATTTTCAGAAATTGGGGAGGAATTTCCTTTGGGGGGGGGGGGGGGTTTTTTAAATTTCCTTTGGGGGGAAGGGGTTTAAATTTTTGGGGGGGGGGAAAGGGGGGGAGGGGGCCCCAAGAGGGAAATTTCTTTTGAATTTTTTTCTTTTTCCTTTGGGTTTAAAAAATTTTTTAATTTTATTTGGGGGTTTGGGGTTTTTGGGTTTAGGGGTTTTTGGCCGTTTTAGGAATTTAAGGGTTTTTTTTTTAATTTTTGGGATGAAACCCTTGATTTTAAACCCTTTTCCCGGCTTTTTTATTTGAAAATCCCTTTTGTTTTCAAGGGTTTTGGAAAATTTTTATTTTCATTATTTTAAATTCTTTTTCAGGTTTTGATTCCCTATTTCTTCCTCTTTTTTTTTACCCTTTGGGGGGCTTTTTTTTTGTTTCCCTTTTCCTGTTGGGTAAATTCCCCTTTCCTTTTTAAACTTTTTTAGATTTTCTGTGGGCCCGGAGTGGGTTTCTGTATTCTTGTTTTCTGTCGTTCCTTTTTTTTTGGAGGTTTAAAAAAGTGGGTTTTGGGGGGGGGATGATTGGTTTTTTTCAGGGTTTTTTTGGTTTGGGAAGCTTTTTTGTCAGCGTTCTGGTGTGTGGAATTGGATTTCTTCTCTCTGGGGTTTTCAAATGGATTGTCCAGTAAAAGAGTTTTTTCGATGGGGGCTTTTTGTTAGGTTTTTGGGCCCTTTTGGGCAGCCTGTGTGTTGGGCAATCAGGTTTTGTTCCTGCGTTTTCTTTGTTTTTTCGGGGTTTTTTTTGGACTTTTTAAACTTATTGGTCTTGGGGGGGGGTTGGGTTTTTTTAGTGTGTGGGTTTTGGGGGTGGGGGGGCCTATTTTTAATTTTTTCTTTGTATTTAGGGTTATCTGGTTTTTTTTTTCAGGGTTTTTGGGGTTAAGGTTTTCCTGCCCTGGGGTTTTTGTTTTATTCTTCCCAATTTCCAGGACCTTCTCCAAAAATCAGCAATGATAATAAAAATTCTAGGGGTTTAAAGGTGAAAAGTTTCCCCCACTGTGAGAACAAACCCGAAAAGGGTTCACAGCGTTACTTTAAAAAATTTGGGAGGGAGAGGGGGAAGGAGATTGAGGTTTGGAGGAGGGAAAAGGGGGGGCCTCAAGGGGGGGAGAGAAGAAATTTTTGGAGTTATCTGTTCCCAAAGGGGTTTCCCGTTTTTCCCCCGGACCCCAAAAATTTTAAGTTTTGGGGGGGTTTTTGGGGGGGGGGGGGGGGAAATGGGGTGTTTTTTGGGGTGGGGGTTTTGGGGGGGGGTTCCCAAACTTGGTGTTTTGGGGTTTTTTTGGGGCTTTTGGGAAAAATTTTAATTGAAAAAAAGGTTTTTAAAAAATTGGTTTTTTTGGGGGGTTTAATATTGAAAAAAATTTTTTTCAAATTCAAAAACCAAAAAAAATTTGAAAGGTTGTTTTGGTTTTTGGGGGGGGTTTTTTTCCTCCTTTTTGGGGGGGTTTAAAAGTAAATTTAAAAAAGGAAAAAAACAAGGAAATTTTAGGGGGGAGTGTTAAAAGGACTTTAAAAGGAAAAATTTAAAAGGGAAAAATAAAAAAGAAAAAAAAAAATTTTTTTTCCCCCAAATTAAAAAAAGTTTTTAAAAAATTTTTGGGAAATTTTAAAAATGAGGGGGGTTTGGGGGGAATTTGGGGGGTTTTAAAAAAAAAAAAAAAAAAAAAAAAAAAAAAAAAAAAAAAAAAAAAAAAAAAAAAAAAAAAAAAAAAAAAAAAAAAAAAAAAAAAAAAAAGAAAAAAAATTTTTTTTTTTCTTTTTTTTTTTTTTTTAAAATTAAAAAAAAAAAACATAATGTCTTGGAATTCCTTGGGGGGGGGGGGGGTTGGGGGGGTTTTTGGGGTGCCCCGCTCACGGGTGTCTGTGCTTTCTCCGTCTACACTGCTCAGGCTCCCGGCTGCTATATATGGAGCGGGCCCTGCGTTGAGTGCGGTTGCAGATTTCGGGTACTCCACAGAAGCGCGGATTCCGTTGCGCCTGCGTTTCGTGCCTTTCCCGGCCTGAGCGGTTCGGGCAGCCAGGGTGCAGCGCGCCTTTTCCCTCCGTGTCGAGCGGCCCAGGCAGCCAGGGGCTTGCGCGCCCTCTCTCCGGGTTCGGCGCGCTTTTCCACTCCGCGGCCTCAGCGCGCGCCGCCAGTCGGGTCTCGGGAAGTCTTTAGATAGGAGCCGGGTGCCTGTTTGCAGTGTGGGAGGGGGTGGCTTCTCAGGGGCTGAGTTTGCCCTTTTCCCCTCCCCCCTGCCTCCTACCTCCAGCGGGGACGGGCCGGCTCTTTCCTGGACTTTCTCAGTCCCTTTGTTTTGCGAACTGCAGGCAGTGTGTTCCGACCGGTTAATTTTGTCCCACCGTTTAAAAAAAGCTCCCTCCGATTGCTCTCAGGGTCTTCAGGCCGGTCCTTACCCTAAGCAATGCCGCCCGCTCCTCTCCGTTCTGCCCCTGCTTGTTGCTGGCGGGTGCGGGCGTCTGGGGTACTTTTCTGCTGGGAGTTGCTTTTAGGCACGTAATCTGTGGACCTTATTTAATTTTTCCTCCCAGTTAGATTGCCGAAAACTTCCCCCAGTCCCGCCAGTGCGAGGGTTTCCTGGTGATTGGAAACTTCCTCTATTAAGACTTCCTTCCCGGGACGGGTCACCGTCCGTAGCTCTTTTGTCTCCCTTTTTATCTTTTATATTTTCTCCTACCTCTCTTTGACGACAATGGGCTGCTTTTCTGGGCGCCTGATGTCCTCTGCTAGCGATCAGAAGTTGTTTCGTGAAATTTGCTCAGTGTTCAAATGTTCTTTCGATGAATTTGTAGGAGAGAAAGTGATCTCCCCGTCCTATTCCTCCCCCATCTTGGCTCCTCCTCAAGAATTGTTTTCTTCATTGAAAGATGGTGGTAACTGATTTTTCACCAGGAAATTTTAAAAGCAGAGCAATCAGTTTGTGCTGTTCTTTACATACATTCGATCCTTTCATCAGTAGTCCCTGAATGAGTGGCAAATTGATGTTATGTAAAACACACTTAATGGAATAAAATGTCTAGTACTAGAACTGGGAGCTGAATGAACCATAGGGTGTGGGAATTCAAGAAACTCTAAAAACCTATTTGTTCAGTAAAATCACCTGGGGAACTTTAAATGCAGAATCTGGAGACTCCATCTTGAACTAAATGAATCAGAATTTCCACAGGCTGATACCCAGAAGTCAACATTTACAAAAGCTTTCCAGGTAACTCATGATTATCTAATCCACCCAAGTAAATTCTTGCAATATTTTTTTCAGAACAGAAGATTCTAAGTTCAAATGATGACATCAACTGTGGCAATCAATTATAATCCTACATGAGATATAAGAACAAGACTTGCTGTCCCTTTCCTTCCTCCAGGTATTTCATCTTTTTAGGACCCTGCCTATTTATTCATTAAACAAATAACAATTAATAATAATTATTATTCTGCTAGACCTGAGAGTATGATAGTGGACACAATAAAAATGATTATTTTCTCATGGAGCCTATTGCTTTCAGTCTCTGGAATACTACAAGAGATCTATCCAGGAAATTTTCCTGAATTTATAATCTTGACTCTTTTTTTTTTTTTTTTTTTTTAACTGGTATTTCCTCACTTTTTGCACTTGCTACAGACATGCCTTTGAACTACCTGGTCCAAGTGGTGGAGAGCAACTGTGGTCAATAGCTCTTAAATTTACATATCCTTCATTTAAGATAATTTAAGATAATAGCTAATTCCAAAAGAAGTTTACTGACTCAGCTGGAGCTGAGTAGCTTCCTGAATCAACCTCTGCAGCTTAGAGGAGAGGGGTCACATTACAGAGGCATAGTTTCTCCAAATGAACTACATCATCAGAGGCTGGGGCAATTCTATTAGAAAGAGATGACGGATAGATGATTAAATACATTTCAACAGCACTTCTTTGAGGACAATTCATTTGGGCTGCTTACTGTCTGAATTTTGGCTCTGCTCAAATAATTAAGCTCTTATAATCATTCTTTCATTATTCACTCATAAAATGTTTATTATGCATTGACCTGGTCCCAAGGATAAAAACAAGCAAGAATTGTGTAGAGATTAGCAATGAAGGCAAACAGGCACATAATGGATATTAGTATGTAGTGTACCAAGTGTGAAGAAAACACAAAAGAGTTAAACAAATCTTCACATGTTTCCTTAAATGGGTCTTAATGGATATATAGAAGCTTTCCTGGTCAAGTAAATTGAGAAGGTTCTCAAACAAAGCATACTATAGAAACAAGGTTTTTGTGCAGCAGAAGGAAGCACGGTTGAGAAGTGTAACTATGGCTAGATTAGCCATTGTGTAAGTGATTTGCCAGTCCTACCACTGTGAACTGTGTAAATAAGAGCAACTTACTAAAGCTTTTAGAGTTTGTCTCATAGGATTGTTGTGAGGATTAACTTTTCTAATGCATGTGAAGGGTTTAGAATACTGCTGGTACATCTTTAGTGCTTAATAAATGTTTTATTATTGTTACCATTGTCAAATCATTATCACCATCATTTTGAACAAATGTGTGTGCTGCTCCTGGGGGTGTTTCTCTTACTTGTGAGAGGAGAGCCTATTTTACTTATCATCATACCACAAATATTGTGGTTTGGATGTGGCCCAGGGTGCAAAGGAATAAGTTCAAAGATCACATGCATTAGGTTGCTGACAAGTTCATGGTAAATGCCATAGACTTCTCTGAGGAAATTCCATTCTTCAAAAAACCACATGCTGTTTTTATATAATCATATACTCCCACCATGAATTACCAATTTTACTTGGTTTCATAAGAGATTTTTACTGGCTATACTTGTCATTCAGCCCAATCCCCACCATGGAGTCTATAAACCAGGATCCAACTTGATTCTTTCAGAATAATGTTCCAAGGCATGAACCAATCTCAAAAACACAACACCACACTACAGAGACAGCTAAATTCCAACTTTAGAATTATTCTGTGCATATTCTTAGGACTTTGGCTTAATGGATGAGACCTGTGCTCCCTTAGGTTTTAGTAGGAATTAGAGAATTGTTTCTATTTCTGCCAATCCTTTATCTCTCAGTCAATTTCCAACCATGAAGACAATATCATTTTGAACCAAAAAAATCCATTCCCAAACCACTCTCTTTGTTGATTCTTTTATTTCTGGCTTTGCCAAGTACCCCAACTTTGCTTCTACTGTACAAATAGGGCTATTTCTATTAAAATTTGACTTTCACTGTACAGGTGGTTAGAAATGCAGCAAATGTCCCTGGTTGAAAATCAGATGATTAAAATGAACACATACAAGCATTGTAGGAACAAGCACAAGTCTGGCACAAGATAGACACTCAACATGAGCATGTTCAGATGAATTTTGTTTCTTACACTGAGCCATGACACTAATTATATTTAGCTTGATGTTTAAAAAGCAGCAATTATATGTGATTCAACCTAATGAGGGTTCTGATGGGATTAATCATTGGGTATTGTTGGAGTATGGGGAAATAGTTACATGGACTAAAGACCTGGCTTTTTAAAATTCAACTTTTTTCCTTCTTAAAAAAAAAACAACATATCAGAAAAGAATCTTAAAGAATAAGTTCATTTGCACAATCTCTCCACTTTTACTGCCACTCCTTGTGTGCCATCCATCATCACCTCTCCCTTGGAGTACTGCAAGAGCTTCTTAACTGGCTTCACCACTTTCATTCCTCTTGAACTTGGGCACGAACTTGGGTGAACATACATGTACACAAGTACATACATGTACAATGGAAGTGAGTTTGAGCAAGCTCCGGGAGGTGTCGAAGGACAGGGAAGCCTGGTGTGCTGCAGTACATGGGGTCACAGAGAGTTGGACATGACTAAGCGACTGAACAACATAAGATAAAATAATAAAATAAAATAAAATATAAACACAAAATAAAATAATAAAATAAATAAAAGCAAAAATAAACACATAGGAGACTTCCCTGGTGGTCTAGCAGTTAAGGGTTCACCTGCCGATGCAGGGGACACAAATTCAATCCCTTGTCCAGGAAAATCCCACATGCCATGGAATAACTAAGCCACAACTACTGAACCCATACTCTAGGGCCAACAAGACAACTGCTAAAGCCTGTGTGCCTAGAGTCCATACTCTACAGCAAGAGAAGCCACTTTAACAAAGAGTATCCCTTGTTCACTGCAACTAGAGAAAGCCTGTGCTCAGCACTGAAGACCAAGCACAGCAAAATATAAAATAAATAAATAAAACTAAACAAATGGGACCTACTTAAAAGCTTTCCACAGCAAAGGAATCCACCAACAAAACAAAAGAGACAATTTACTGAATGGAAGAAAAAATTTGCAAATGGTATGAACAAAAAGGGATCCAAACAACTCAACATAAATAGCTCATACAACTCAACATCCATAAGAACCCAGTTAAAATATGGGCAGAAAAATGAATAGACATTTTTCCAAAGAAGATATGCTGATGGTCAACAGATATATGGAAATATGCTCAACATTGTTAGTCACCAGGTAAATACAAATCAAAACAAAAATGAGGATTAAAGAAAAGGAAAAAAAGAAAAAAGAAAAAACAAAATCCCAAATTGTAAATAGAAACAAGAACAAAGTGACATAAATACACAAAATAAATGAAGAGAAAACCATAACCAAAAACAAAACAAAATACAAGAAAACAACTAAAGAAACTAAAGAAACCAAAAATGAAATTAAAAAAAAAATTAAAAAGATAAAAAAAAGATAAAACCAAAGCAGAGTGCAAACTGAAAAATAAAGCAAAGAAAACAAAATAGACAACATTTATGAGAAATCATTGAATGATAATTAAAATGATTGAAAGATGAAATCTTAACACATTGGGAAATAGGGATGGCCCTTAAGTATTTGGACTTCCCTGGTGGCTCAGATGGCAAAGAATCTGCCCTCAATGTGAGGGAGACCCAGGTTCAGTCCTTGGATTGGGAAGATCCCCTGGAGAAGGAAACGGCAACCCACTCCAGTATTCTTGCCTGGAAAATCCCATAGACAAAGCACCCTGGTAGTCTATAGTTCATGGGGTTGCAAAGACTTGGACACAACTGAGCCACTTCACTTTCTTGAGAATATATTATACTAGGTGAAAAAAATCAAGCAGAGAAAGACAACTACCATATGATTTCACTCCTTTGTGGAATACAGAAATGAAATGCTAAAAACAAACACACAGAACAGAGCAGTAGCTACTGGAGTGGAAGGAGTTGGGAGGATGGTAAAATGGATAAAGAAGGTCAACTGTATGGTGACTGATGGAAAATAAAACTTTTGTTGGTGAGCATGTTGTAGTGTTTCAGAAGTTGAAATATAACTTTCCATACCTGAAATCTATATAATATTATAAACCAGTGTAACCTCAATAGGGTGTTACAAACATTTTAAAGTAAAAAATGCTTTTTATCTCACAAATTTAAAACCCTTAGGGAGAAATAACAGCTGTCAAAAGAATAATTTGCTATATGACTCAGGGAACTCAAACAGGGGCTCTGTGACCATCTTTAAGGGTGGGGTGGGGAGGGAGACGCAAAGGATATGTTTGCACTTATGGCTGATTCTCGACTCTTTGTGACCCCATGGACTGTAGCCTAACAGGCTCCTCCACCCATGGGATTCTCCAGGCAAGAATACTAGAGTGGGTTGCCATTTTCTTCTCCAGGGGATCTTCCCAACCCAGGGATCAAACCCAGGTCTCCCGCATTGGAGGCAGACACTTTAACCTCTGAGCCACCAGGGAAGCCCTGATGTGTGACAGAAAACCACAAAATTCTGTAAAGCAATTATCCTTCAGGTAAAAAAAAAAATTTTTTTAAGTAATCTGAGAAAAACAGAATAAAAGGAAAAATCCCAATCTTAACAACAAGAAAGAACATTTCCCAATTCCAGGAGGCATTCACATCATCCTAGAGGTTTTGAAATCTTCTGCTCATGTGTTGAATTAAAACAACTGTTCCTTTCAGAGACGCGGGGGAGATCTAATGCACCTGACCCAAAATGATGCCAGTGTGGATGGTCAGCAGTAAAGGAGGCCGCCCCTCCTCCCAGGGGTCAGGCCACACCATCCTCTGGGCTGTGATTGGCTCCAGCTCTTGACTAAGGGAAATGGAATGATGAATAAGAATGCTGCTAAAAGGTCAGCCAGTGGAGAGAGAAAAACTGAAGAGAGAAATGTAGACTAATGTTCGGGGGAGGGGGGGCAGGGGAAAGTAGTACATTCTTCATCAGGACAAAAAGGACTCAGGAAAGAGAAGTGAGAGGCTGGGAAGGAGCTCACTATAGGGTTTTCCAAGAGTCAGGTAGGCTAAAAAGTTTTCTGTGTAGGTTTCTTACTTCATGTTATAAAAGGAGCTGGAAAAGGTCATTCTGTAGTTCAATCAAGTGAGAATTAGAAATTCCAGGTGTCAAGCCAGAAATTCTAAAAGTCTAAAGAAAATGAAGTTTGAAGAAAATCCTGAGGGCAATGGGAGCCTTGTAGGTGAGAACCAGCTGTACCTAGGTGTGAAGCATCAGGCAAACAGGAAACCAGGAGCAAGTGGCGAAGCCAAATTCTCTGCAAGGCAGGAGGCAAATGTGAAGTGTGACTTGGCCAGAAAAAGCCTCAACATGTACATCTGGCAGGAGATCCAGAGACACAGTCACTAGACTGACCAGTGGCTGATGATCAATCACAAGGTCTATGATGTTACTGACTTGGCAGACAGGCATCCTGGTGGGTGCCAGGTCCTCATCCACTATGCTTGGCAAGACACCACGGTAAGGAACTCAAAGACTGCCCTCTCTCTCTCTGTTCCAGCTTCTGGGTGGTTGGGACCTTGGCTGTCTTTCCAAAAGCATTACAAGTATGTGTTCAAGCTCCATGATCACTCATGTCCTCCCAAACCAATTTTTCATGATTCCTATCCAGCAAAAACTTGAAAGCTAATTAAACCTCAAGTTCTAGCTATTGTTTATACTAGGCTTGGGGTGGGCTCAGATGCTGACAGTAGATACTATGTGTATTTCAGGTTTTGGTTTTTGTTCTTGATATTATGTTTTTGTTTTATTTGTTTTGTTTTGAAATGGAGTTATTGTCTTATAAGAAGAAAATTACAAAAAGGTGAGTAAAATCTGGAAAACACATCCTCACCCAAGTAGAAATTTCTCAGACTCCTACAACTAGAGGGCCTGAGATAGACAGCAATTCATCTGGCGAGCATCAAAATGTTGAACAATGTTGAAAGCGTACAGTGACATAGGCTTTTAGACTTTGTAGAGTTCTTTTTTGTTGTGTAGTTCATTCAGAGTGATACAGGTAATACAACCCACTTTTATGGAAGAAGTAACTGAAATCAGAGTGGTCAAGGGACTGACCCAAGTTCACCCAGCCAACAGATCTCAGATTCAAAACATTTATCTTTCTTAACTTTCAGTCTTAATCACTTTCATTCACAGTTTTTACTCATAACTCTCCTCCACCAAAATAGCAGAAAAAAATAGACTTTCAATGGATGCCTAAAATACCATGCATCATGTATGTTAACTTGCTTCAGCCACATTCAACTCTTTGTGACCCTGTGGACCACATCCCACCAGGCACCTCTGTCCTTGGGATTCTCCAGGCATGAATACTGGAGTGGGTTGTCATGCTCTTTTCCAGGGGATCTTCCTGAACCGGGGATTGAGCCTATATCTCTTACCTCTCCAGCAATGGCGGGAGTGTTCTTTACCATTATCACCACTTGGGAAGCCCTAAGCTACCATAGACACATTCAAATGCATGACCTCACTTAAAACTCACCATAAGGAAAGTGAATGGTCTTCCCATATTAAAGATGAAAAAAACTGATGCTAAAACATGAAAATAATGTATCACACATTGTACAAATAACAGTGACACATTTTTAAACCAGAGAGTTTTTTTTTTTTTACCATAAAGCCCTTTATAACTGATCTTAAAAATAAAATTTCCTTTTAATATTGAAGAGGGAGACTTCTCAATACTTAAATCCATTTAGGAATCCCTTCTAAAACATTCTATAAGAAAGTTAGTTTTAGCCCAATTAGGAACTTTTTCTCCATATTATACACATGAAGAAATGGAGAATAAAAGGTGTTAAATAAACTAATTCAAGATCAGATTATTAGCAGATTATAGAGTATAAATTTAAACATAATTTTTTTATGTTACCCTTGATGTTTTCATGTTAGCATATAATTTTTCCAACTGGTTTCAAAGCATAGGATTAAAAATATTGATTCATGAAGCTCTTCTCTGTGAGTGTTACCTGACTGATAAAAACAGAATACACAAGCATGTGGCAAGTTTGCAAAGTAAGAACAATTTTGTTTTTTGACACTAGCAACCTCTTTCCCCCTCAATTCTCATCTTCCCTCAATTTCTCAACTTCTCTGCCTAATCAGGATCTTCTACAGTCTCCTTGTCTTGATTCTGCAGTCAGAGGAATGCCTTTCTGAACAGACCCTTCCACATCCCCACCACTCTGGTCTTAAAACAAAGCTCAACCTTTCCCTGGGAAAGTGTGCATGAGCCTGTAGCTCATGATGGGAGTTTCATATGTGTCAGGAAGACCCTAGGAAGCCAGAGAGCTGAGGGTAGAAGAAGCCAAGTGACAGGCATTTGTGCAAGAATCAGGAGGAAAATTAACAAAAATAAAGGGAAAAAATACTTGATGTATGACAGAAAACCACAAAATTCTGTAAAGCAATTATACTTCAATTAAAAAAAATAAAGTGTCAAAAAAGAGGAAAAAAATACCACAGATCTCATCTCCAAAACACAAAGAAAATATGACTAGACTGACACAAGTCACAAGTCTGTGACACTTTCTAACACAAGTCACAGAATCAGCTCAGAGGATGTGTTAGAAAAATATGTACCTTCAACCACTTTAAATATAACTGGTAGATGTAACTTGCAGGAAGAAGCCAGCCTCATGAATTTGTAATTTGCTGGTGAGTTTTTATCTCCCAAAAGTTAGAGAAAGACCATGATTCTGCATCCAACTCTAGTGAACAAGGAAAAATTGATTAATACAATAGAAACTATCATCAGAGCCTTATGGGAAAATATCCATGACACCTTAGGATTTGTGTCTTGAGAAGGAACACCCTGAGCATGGTCAGTCATGTACCCTAGACTTTTAGAAGGCAAAACCAAGAATATTCAGAGAAAAGTCTCCAGGGGATGATGGCTAGAGAAGAATGGAAGGGTGCCAGGAAAATCCTGACAACCACAGTATTCCATGGCCACTCAGAGTGGCTTATATATAAGCCTGGGAAAGTCACTTAAATGCTCTGGAACTCAGTTTCATCATCTGCATAATGGGAATGACCTTACCTATCTAATTAGTAAATGAGACTAAAGCTTGTAAAGTGTTTAGCATAATGCTAGACACACTTTTCATTAAATCATAGCTATTACTATTTATATCACAGCATTCATAGCCTCAGAGATGTGATTCACATTTTCAACACCTGCTTAGAATCCTGATTGTTTGCTGCCAACTCTTTGGGAGTGAACGAGTATGTGGTGGATGAACTTCATGCTCTCTAGGGAAGGAAGGAAGAACATGAAGTCAGAGAACCTGAGATCAAACACTCTCTCTACAGCCTAAAAAGGGTTTGCAGGCTGTGCCCTGAAAGGCAAATGAAGCCCTGTGCACAAGCCCTGGGCCATAGCTGCACCTGCCAGGAGTAGGGCATTTTTCCTTACATAGAAACTTTTCTCCAAGTTTCCATGCTTCTCATGAAAAGTACATAATGATACCAAGGTAGTCTGTTCCATAGGGTCACTCATTCATTCATTGATGTGGTGAGTCACTCTAAAACATTTTTACGAGTCCAGTCTAATGATTAAGAGTACAAATTTGGGAATGAAACAGGTGTGGTTTGCATCTGGGCTCTACCACTTACTAGGGATGTCCTGAGTAGCTTGCTGAAGCTCTTAGAGCCTCAGCTCCTCTATCTAGAAAGTGGAATAATGATACTTCTATCTTAGTACGGTTGTCAAAGTCAGCAGAGATAAAATAAAGGTTTTCTTCTTATACCTGTCACAGATTAAACACTCAAAAAATGGCTTTTATTATCACTTAGTTATTCTGAGATGAGTTGTCATTTTGTCCAAGGAATTTTACTAAGAAAAATAAGTCTATTATACAAAACACAAGAACATCAATCCTGTTATTGCACATATTATTTATCTGATTTTTTTCAAATTATATGATTTAAACTAATGCACAATGCTATTAATTAAAGTCGAGGCTCAGATCCTCTCACCTAGAAAAGCTTACCTAGGAAAAGCCAGAAAGCATCTATAAGTCCAACAAGAAGAGTTAATTATATAGATTACAATATGTCCCCATGAAGCATGCTGCATGCTAAGTTGTTTCAGTCATGTCTGACTCTGTGCAACCCTATGGACTATAGCCCACTAGGCTCCTCTGTCCTTGGCGATTCTCCAGGCAAGAATACTGGAGTGAGTTGTCCTCTTCCAGGGGATCTTCCCTACTCAGGGATCAAACCTTCATCTCCTATGTCTCCTGCACTGGCAGGCAGGTTCTTTACCACTAGCACCACCTGGGAAGTCCCAAGTTTTATATATGTAAGTCAAAAATATTTCTGGGCTCCACAAAAGAAGTAAACACAATCTTGTGAGGTGTGCACAAGAGCAGCATGTTCAGAACAAGGAAGTCATGGTTATTACCCAATGTGCATGCTCAGCCACCTCCTTATATCTGAACATCACGCTCTGAGATGGACACTGAGAAACTCAAACTCTTCATCAGAGTAAAAATCCAATATGACAGGAAAAAGATGACAAAAGCCTAGAAGAAATATAGCAAAATTTGTTTCAACTGCTTGGAAGACTGCAAGGTGGAAGAGGATAGAGCTGTGTGCAAGTCCAAAGAGTCATGTGGAATCAACAGATGCAAGGCTGGGATGGAGGAAGAGAGGATGTGTACAGAGGTGGAATACAGATCAGGTTCACATCACTAGTAAGCACCAGCAAAATAGGTGTCCGAGCTTGGCCACATTCTTTGCTTAGCACAATCCTGGTCAATATGCTGAGTTGAGGATGAGAAGAGGAGAAGGAGGTAGAGAGGTTGGAAGGTGTGGGAGGCAAAGGAAGAGGGAAGAGAAGGAGGAGGGGGAGAAAGGGTCTTGAGTTCTGAGCAAAGGACTCTGGATTTGACCATCACTGTAGGTCTTCCTCTCCTCCCACTGCAAGCAATAACACTTCTTTAGCCCAGCATCCCTCCCTACACCCAATCCTATAAGGAAACCAACCAGGATTCTGAGCTGTTTGTAAAAGGAAAGTTGTCATCATTAATAACTGCATCTTTTGTGGGCTGTCAACATTTTTTTTTTTACTTTAAAATTAAATTTTAGTTTGATTCTCTTTTGAATGATTTTTCAAGTTGAAAAATAGGTACAAGAGTAAAGAGAAAAGTGCAGTTAAAGTGCTAATGGATGACAGTAGCTATGAAGAGGGACTCTTTTTTCAAATGCCAGCCTGGAGATTAAGTAAAGTTTGAAGATAAAGAAGAGTTAGTCGAGAGAATGGATGCAGGTATCCATATGGCTGAGTCCCTTTGCTGTCTGTCTGAAGCTATCACAACATTGTTAATAGACTATGGTCCCATGTAAAATAGCTTTTTTTTTTTTTTTTTAATAAAAGAGTCAAAATGAAGGAAGGAGTCCAGTGGATATGCTGAAGTCCTGAATAAGGCATTGACAATAGAAATGAGGAAGAGGGGATGGATAACCAGGAGACTTAATTTATAATAGGGGATAAGTGACTGGGTAAGTAAGCAGGTAAAGTAATGCTCAAAATTCTCCAAGCCAGGCTTCAGCAATTCGTGAACCATGAACTTCCATATGTTCAAGCTGGTTTTAGAAAAGGCAAAGGAACCAGAGATCAAATTGCCAACATCCACTGGATCATCAAAAAAAGCAAAAGAGTTCCAGAAAAACATCTATTTCAGCATTATTGACTATGCCAAAGCCTTTGACTGTGTGGATCACAATAAACTGTGGAAAATTCTGAAAGAGATGGGAATACCAGACCACCTGACCTGCCTCTTGAGAAACCTGTATGCAGGTCAGGAAGCAACAGTTAGAACTGGACACGGAACAACAGACTGGTTCAAAATAGGAAGAGGAGTATGTCAAGGCTATATATTGTCACTCGGCTTATTTAACTTATATGCAGAGTACATCATGAGAAACGCTGTGCTGGAGGAAGCACAAGCTGGCATCAAGATTGCTTGAAGAAGTATCAATAACCTCAGATATGCAGATGACACCACCTTTATGGCAGAAAGTGAAGAAGAACTCAAGAGCCTCTTGATGAAAGGGAAAGAGGAGAGTGAAAAAGTTGGCTTAAGCTCAACATTCAGGAAAGTAAGATCATGGCATCCAGTTCCATCACTTCATGGCAAATAGATGGGGAAACAGTGGAAACTTTGGCTGACTTTATTTTGGGGGGGGGCTCCAAAATCACTGCAGATGGTGATTGCAGTCATGAAATTAAAAGATGCTATTCCTTGGAAGCAAAGTCATGACCAACCTAGACAGCATATTAAAAAGCAGAGACATTACTTTCTCAACAAAGGTCCATCTAGTCAAGGCTATGGTTTTTCCAGTAGTCATGTATGGATGTGAGAGTTGGACTATAAAGAAAGCTGAGCACTGAAGAATTGATGCTTTTGAACTGTAGTGCTGGAGAAGACTCTTGAGAGTCCCTTGGACTGCAAGGAGATCCAACCAGTTCATCCTAAAGATCAGCCCTGGGTGTTCTTTGGGAGGACTGATGTTGAAGCTGAAACTCCAATACTTTGTCCACCTGATGAGAAGAGCTGACTCATTTGAAAAAACCCTGATTCTGGGAAAGTTGAAGGCAGGAGAAGAAGGAGAAAATAGAGGATGAGATGGTTGGATGGCATCATCTATTTAATAGACAAGGGTTTGGGCGGACTCTGGGAGTTGGTGATGGACAGGGAGGCCTGGCATGCTGCGGTTCATGGGGTCCCAAAGAGTCAGACACGACTGAGTGGCTGAACTGAACTGAACTGAAGTATGCAGGAGTAAGGAGTCTAAAATGTCTGATGGATGACTTATATAGGTAAGTAGGTGGCAGTTGCTATTACAAGATAATGAAGCCAGGAAGATGAACAGGTTTGGTGGGGACAGTGAAGATAGAGAGAAAGTCTGGCCTGGAGCTCAGTTACATATATAACAGGAAAAAATTCTCAAATAATGAAAGTTCTCAAATAATTGAGTTATGGCAAAAAAATAACCCTCTGTTTATCCCTGTGGGTGGACGGGAATCTTGGTGACCTCATGTAAACATTGTCCACTCCAGTGGCTCTTTTCCAGAATGAAGCCAAAGTCTATATTCACCCCATAAATCAGCCTACTCAAAATTTGTGATCTCCCAGAAATATGAGGGACCTTGTTTTAGCATTTGCCTTAAAACAGGTGTGATCTGAGAAGAAACCAGAAGAGAAACTGCCCAAAGGTGTAGGAATGGGCATCAGTGGTTGGGTATTGAATATTCTGGTGAGTTTTCTTTTTCTTTTTTTTTTTGGCTGTGCTGCAAGGCATGTGGGACCTTAGTTGCCCAACAGGGATTAAACCCACAGCCCTCCATTGGAATCATAGAATCTTAGCCACCAGACTGAGAGGGAAGCTCCCTGGTGAGCTTTTTGAGATAAGTAAATAAAAATCTATGTTCTAGTTATATTTTTTGAGACTATGTACATATATTCACCATGGTTGGGTTTGTTTGTTTGTTTGTTTGTTTTTCTGAATTTGGGGAAATTTCAAACCACTTTAGATGAACCAAATAATAATAATACAAAAAGATCATCATTTAATGGCATCTGATTCTAAAGCCTAACCTCTTTGATGCCAGGCTAAGTCTTCAGCAAGGTTTTATAATGACTGGATAAATGAATGAAGGAATAACTGAACCCATGGGGGAGACTAAGTAGCATCCACAGTTAGAAAATAAATCAAAGCTTGAGAGTTTAAGCAATTTCCCCAATATAAACAACATACTGCCCTGCTCCCTATACTGTATTTTGGTGTAAATTTAATAGGCACACACTTTGGTTGATTGCAGAACAAGATTTGGAAAATGGAGTGTCTCCTGGATTTCAACCCACATATGCCCTCTAGGCAAAGTGCATTGATGCAGGGCACAGACTGTATACAGTAGTTAGATTGTAAGGACATGATCCTTTTCAGGCCTTTTCAGTTTACATACTTGTCTCTACCACTAGGGATCATACTGCTCTTACAAAAAAGGACATCTTTCCATCCCCCATTAAATAACAGGAAAAATCAGCAGGATTTCCAAAGCCACTTGTGAAAGCAAAGATAATCATATCTTTCCTCTGTGTTGATACTGTTTGGGAAGTAATCAGTTTAAAGAGAAAACTCCAGTGTAAATTTATAAATATCTTAGGAAGTAGAGATGATGGTTGAAAGTGAATCAAAAGATAGCAGATGAAAATGAGAGATGATAAAGTAGTTAAAATTTCAGAAAATAGAGAAACTGAGGGTAGGGAAGAGACAGGAATGCTTAAGACCCATATCCTTTGGACTCAGTACTTCTCAACTTTCTCTTTGATAGAGAAATCATATACTGCTCTATTCAGCCACCCACTCCCTTATTCATCAGACATCTCTTGATCACATGTCATATTCCAGGTGCAGCGAAAAACATCAGATATAATTTAATCAATAATGTATGGTCCCAGTCTTCCAAAAAATCAAAAGCCACTAGAGAAGGCCTTTGTGAATTCAGTTTCACTGCAACATCATTTGAGAAGCTTTAGGAACAAAGTGTCATGGGAGCCCAGAAGAGATCATAAATAACTTAACTGACTGTGTTAGGAAGGCATATTTCATCTGGATCTTCAAGAATAAGAAGAAAATTTCAAATAGAAAAAAAAAATGGAGGAAAGCAGTTAAGGCAAAGGGAACAGTACATATCACAAAGCTTCAGAACTATACATGGTCATGGAATGCTCATTGAATAGGGAGAATTCCATTGGGCCTAATGAGACATGAAGGGTATGAGACATGAAAGGTAAACCTGGAAAAGTAGGTTGGAGCCACAGACAAAGTGGTGCATGTGATTAAAACCTAAGGTGGGGAAACACCATTACTAACTGCCTAGCATGCATATACTGATCTTAACATCCTCCCAAAACAATCTTATGTCACCTTCTTTCAGTAAAAGAAATGTACATGTTAAGGCTGGAATGAACATTTATGGCTTTGTGGCTTTAAACCCACATAGTCTTGAGTTCAAAGCCTGGCGCTCCCACTTACTGTGGCAATTCCCTGAGATTTGGAGTCTTTATATGAATAACAAAAATGATGGAACCTCACAGAAATAAGCTGATGATGATGAGTTGGCCCATAGAGCACCTTGTACACAGGATACACTAAAAGAAATGGTGTTACTCCCCCTTCCCCTTATTTACCCCCTTGACTTTCTTCAGGAGGAGCATACATGCCAAATAATGTTAATTGAAAAAAAATAAAACAACTCATTTTTGAAGGTCTTTAGAGGAGGAGATTTCACAACTTACTCAGTATCCAAACTCTAATAGGGAATTCCTTCAAATTGAATATTCTAAGACCACCTAAGCCACTTTTGTATTGTCCATTAATACAGTGAAAAGAGTTCCACATAGCAGGGCTTACTATTCTGGAAAACTCTGTAGGTCGTCAGTCTCTTGTCACAAGACTGACCTGTGAAGCTTGCTGAAGATCAGAAGAAACAGTGAAACCAGAGGAATATTAGCATCAGCACACTGTTCCAGGGCTTTGGATGACTGCTCAGAGTAAGATGTAAATACAGGACCTCACCCTTACTCTATACTCTGATCTTGATTCCTCAGAACGTTTCTCAACCTCATCTGTTCCTTAACAACAGGCAGAACATGAATTTTCAGTATGGGCCACCCTGAAATGTTTTAGTCACATTGGTAATAACTGAATGACTCTCATCCTGGTTAGGTAAACTAACTTTAAAGTCATTGAATGTGACAAAGAAAACACATCTTTGAAAGCAGCATTTCCCAAGAGGGTCAGAGAAAGTGTACAAAGGCAGAATGAACAGTAGAGCCTGGACTGGTTCTAGCAGATGCAAATCCCTTCTTACATCACTGAATCTAGAAAAGTGAGTCTAAAGATTTGATATTGCACCCTTCTGAATAACCTTATTAGTTATATATAGATATACACATACAAACTACACATATGAAAGTGCTTTCTGTGTAGGCTAGTATGGTAATTCTAAATATATCTAAAGTTGCTTTAGATTTTGAAGCTAAAGCGTTCATCATATTCACTAAGATAATTCAGAGCTCACTCCACATTAGGTAGAGTATGGAAAGAAAATCTCTGAACTGTTATATTTTATTGAAGAGAAGGAAGGCAGGTAGCTCTTATCTCTGTGTCGTAGTCGTTCAATCATGTGCAACTCTTTGCAACCCCATGGATTGTAGCCTACAAGGCTCCTCTGTCCATGGAATTCTCCAAGCCAGAATACTGGAGTGGGTAGCCTTTCCCTTCTCCAGGGGATCTTCCCAACCCAGGGATCAACTGGGATCTCTCTCATTTCAGGCAGATTCCTTACCATATGAGCCCCCAGAGAAGTCCAGAGGTATACATATAGGAAAGAGAACTAATATGTTGGAGAACATACTCTAAATCACTCAGATTCTAATCAATTCACTTAGTTTTTATAATGACTTTTTAAATTGAGTAGCCTATAATGTCACTCCCATGTTAGGGAAGAGAAAATAGGAGCATGAACTGGTCAAAAGACTTGTCCACAATTACACAGCAAGTATAGAATTTAGATATAGGAAGTCTGCTTGGGGATCCAGTTTCTTAATCAGCACTATGCAACACCACCACTCCAAAGTATTGTGTATGGATTCCACATATTCAAATTAAAACCTTGGTTATTTCTCTTCATACTTAATTATTCCTATTCTCAAAGCCATAATAGCAAGAAGTCCAGTATCTTACTCTTGGAGAAGTCTCCTTCCCCTGAAAGCAGTTTAAATCCCTGGAGGAAAAAAAAAAAAGTCTTATTTCCAAACTTAAGCAGGACATGGGAACCAACATGACTTCTCATAGCCACTTAAAGTTAACATGGGAATGGATTTGGAAAAATATAGTGGGCCAGCTCTATTTTGTGCCTGTCTCAAGCCCCTACAGAGAATGCTATGGTGTTTTCTTGTAGAAAGATTACTAAGGATTCTTCAGTGATAAATTTATCCAATAAAGTGCCCCTTTAGACAAATAAGGGTTTGAGGGCTTTACTCCCACGCTCCTTTAGACATTTGTTATCATCATCAACTTTAACTTGTCTTTCTTTGGAAATAACTTAATTCAAGAGCCTCTGCCTCCTGGTCCTTGACCAAGAACTAAAAGGGAAACTCTGATATTTATGATTTGCATAGGCAGTCTTGGTTGCTGCATGCTCCAAATAATGTGGACAACTTCCACTCCAAGCCTGAGGTTTGACTCTAAAGATTCACCGTGGCCCATAATCTCAAAGCCAACTACTTCTTCTGGTGCTCAATAAAATAAACAATGATCTCTTCCAATGCTTGGGGATCAACTGTCTACCCAGGACTTGCCTAGTAAGCCATGCACTCAGTGGGTGGATCTCCAGTGTGAGGCTTTCATAGAGGAATTCCAAGGGTAATTCTCATCAATGAACTTGAAATGTCAACCTAGAGTTAGAAGTAAATGCTCTGTAACATAGTTTGTGCTAATTCCTAAGCTCGATACAGAATGAAGGAAGCAGAAATATCTGTGTGCAAGCATGTCTTTTTTAAGCCTCTAACAGTACTCTGATTCACAGGATGTATTCAGAACCATGCATCTGGACCCTGACATTGTGCAGTTGTACCTTAAACCACTGCTCATCAGAGAGCTTGCTCCAGAAGAGCCCAATCAGGAGAGAAACAAAAATATGAGTGAGGTCTTGGAACTCAAGAGTATGCAGAGGGATGGAGACGAGCTATATTTCAGGTTCAAATTATCATTTTCTGTGGGAAACCAGACATCATGTCTGGGAGGGCCTGCAATAGCATAAATGCTGCTGCTGCTAAGTCGCTTCAGTCATGTTGGACTCTGTGGGACCCCATAGACGGCAGCCCACCAGGCTCCCCCGTCCCTGGGATTCTCCAGGCAAGAACACTGGAGTGGGTTGCCATTTCCTTCTCCAATGCATGAAAGTGAACAGTGAAATTGAAGTAGCTCAGTCGTGCCTGACTCAGCGATCCCATGGACTGTCGCCTACCAGGCTCCTCTGTCCATGGGATTTTCCAGGCAAGAGTACTGGAGTGGGGTGCCATTGCCTTCTCCAATAGCATACACGAGTGGATTCCAAATATTTCAAAATAATGTCATCCTCCTGAGATCCTTGGAATTTTTAAACCTTTGAGAAACGAAGGAATGGAATGCTTGGCACTGTGCCAAACAGTAATTCCATGTTTCTAACTACCTACTTCTTGCCACACAACTTACACATAACTTTTCTTTTTCCATGACTGCTTATAATTGTTTGAAGTTCCCCGTTAAATCAGTTTCCATGAGAGCAGAGACTATGTCAATTTTGCTCATCCCTGTGTCCTCAATACCTACTGGCACAGGATTGGACCTGTAGTAGGAATTCCATAAATAGCTGTTGAATCAATGATGTGACTATATCCTAACTATAGTTCTTTTTACAACTGGAGAAATTACAGCTCCAGGAGAATAAACTACCTTCTGAAAAATCAAAGAATAGAGACTCCAGTTCACCTCTTTCTGGCTCCAAACCTCTGGGTATTCCCTACAAAAAGCACCACTTTTCTTCCACCAAGACTTTGGTTGACTGAAAAACTGTCTTCAGAGGGCAGGGCCTCAATAAGACTAGAATTCACTAGAATGACTGCACATAAAGCTTAAAGGGATTTTAGCTAATATTAAGCACTGCTTTTTTTTTTTTTTTTCACTTCATGTTTTAAAACAGCTTGCAACTGTACCATTCTTTTGAAATACTTTATACAAAGTGATGATCCAGATATCACTGTGAGGCAGAAAGAATAAGAATTATATTTTCACTTTAAGAAATGGAAAAACAAACTCACAAGGGGCTAGGAGGAATCTCAGGAGACAGGACTGGTTACATGCAGGCCCAAGATGAATACTTAGGCTGACTCCTTAGGCCCATGTGCATCCCTCTAGGCTGTGTGACAGGAAGCAACACACTGTATTAAGACAAGAGGGCCCTCAGGCAGACAGCCTGGACACATAGCCCAGTTCCTACGACAAGGTGCAAGAGCCAAGATGTTGTTTGTTGAGGAAGTCATGTCTGACTCTTTGTGACCCCGTGAACTACAGCACACCAGGCCTCCATGTTCCTTAACTATCTCCCAGAGTTTGCTCGAACTCATGTCCATTGAGTTCATGATGCCATCCAACCATCTCATCCTCTGTTGCCCTCTGCTCCTCCTGCCATCAACATTTCCAGGCACCAGGGTCTCTTCCAGTGAGTTGGTTCTTCCAATCAGGTGGCCAATGTATTGGAGCTTCAGCTTAACCATCAGTCATTTCAATTAATATTCAGGGTTGATTTACTATAGGACTGACAGGTTTGATCTCCATGCTGTCCAAGGGGCTCAAGAGTTTTCTCCAACATCACAGTTCAAAAGCAGTAATTCTTTGGTTCTCAGCCTTCTTTCTGGTCCAACTCTCACATCCATACATGACTACTGGAAAACCCATAGCTTTGACTATATGGAACTTTGTTGGGAAAGTTACATCTCTGCTTTTTAATATGCTGTCTAGGTTTTTCACTGCTTTTCTTCCAAGGAGCAAGCTTTATCTTTTAATTCCATGGCTGCCATCACCAGCTGCAGTGATTTTTAGAGCCTAAGGAAATAAAGTCTGTCACTGTTTCTATTTTTCTCCCATCTATTTGCCATGAAGTGATTGGACTCAATGCCATGGTCTTCATTTTTTTGAATGTTGAGTTTGAAGCCAGCTTTTTTACCCTCCTCTATCACCTTCATCAATAGACTCTAGTTCCTCTTCACTTTCTGCCATTAGAGTGGTATGATATTCTTATCTGAAGTTGTTGATATTTCTCCAAGCAATCTTGATTCCAGCTTCTGTTTCATCCAGCACAGCATTTCACATAATGTACTTTGCATATAAATTAAATAAGAAGGTTGACAATATACAGCCTTGACCTACTCCTTTCCCAATTTTGAAGCAGTCCATTGTTCCAAATCCAGGTCAAACTGTTGCTTCTTGACCTGCATACAGGTTTCTCAGGAGGCAAGTAAAATGGTCTAGTACTCCCATCTCATTAAGAATTTTCCCTGGCTTGTTGTGATCCACAAAGGATCAAAAGAAATAGTAAACCCAGAGGAATATTAGAGTAGTCAGTGAAGCAGATTTTTTTTTTTTAATTCTCTTGCTTATTCTATGATCCAATGGATGTTGGCAATTTGATTTTTGGTTCCTCTGCCTTTTCTAAATGCAATTTCTATATCTGGAAGTTCTCAGTTCATGTACTGTTGAAGCCTAGCTTGAAGGATTTAGAGCATTACCTTGCTAGCATGTGAAATGAGAGCAATTATGCAGTACTTTGAATGTTCTTTGGCATCGCCTTTCTTTGGGATCGGAATGAAAATTGATTTTTCAAGTCCCTTGGCCACTGCGGAGTTTTCCAAATTTGCTGGCATATCGAATGTAGCACTATAATATCATTGTCTTTCAGGATTTGAAATAACTCAGCTGAAATTCCATCACCTCCATTAGCATTAAATCACGTCCATTAGCAATGTTCATATCAATGCTTTCTAAGGCCCACTTGATTTCACACTCCAAAACATCTGGCTCTAGGTGAGTGACCATACCATTCTGGTTATCCGGGTCATTAGAGCTTTTTTGTATAATTCTGTTTTTTTCTTGCCACATATTAACATATTCTTTTCTGTTAGGTCTTTACCATTTCTGTCCTTTATTGTGCCCATCTTTGCGTGAAATGATCCCTTGACATCTCCAACTTTGTTGAATAGATTTCTAGCTTTGTCCATTCTATCATTTTCCTCAACTTCTAGCTTTTTTCACATAAGAATGCTTTCTTATCTCTACTTGCTATTCTCGGGAACTCTGCATTCAGTTGGCTATATCTTTCTTTTTTCCTTTGCCTTTCACTTCTCTTCTTTTCTCAGCTATTTGTAAGGCCTCCTCAGACACCCACTTTGCTATTTTGCAGTTATTGTCCTTGGGGATGATTTTGATCACCACCTCCAGTACAATGCTACCAACCTCTGTCCACAGTTCTTCAGGCACTCTGTCTATCAGATCTTATCCCTTGAATCTATTTCTCACTTCCATGGTGTAACTGCAAGGGATTTACTCTAGGTCATACCTGAATGGTCTAGTGGCTTTCCCTACTTTCTTTAATTTAAGTCTGGATTTTGCAATAAGGAATTCATGATCTGAGCCATAATCAGCCCCCGGTCTTGGTTTGCTGACTGTATAGAGCTTCTCCATCTTTGGTTGCAAAGAATACAACCAATCTGACTTCAGTATTGACCACCTGGTGGTATCAATGTATAGAATTGTCTCTTGTGTTCTTGAAAGAGGCTATTTACTATGACCAGTGCATTCTCTTGACAAAACTCTGTTAGCCTTTGCCTGGCTTCATTTTGTACTCCAAGGCCAAGCTTGCCTGTTACTCCAGGTATCTCTTGACTTCCTTCTTTTTCATTCCAATCCCCTATGATGAAAGAAAGCTAAGCACTGAAGAACTGATGCTTTTGAACTGTGGTGTTGGAGAAGACTCTTGAGAGCTCCTTGGACTGCCAGGAGATCAAATCCATCAATCCTAAAGGAAATCATCCTGAATATCCTGGAAGGACTGATGCTGAAGCTGAAACTACAATACTTTGGGCACCTGATGCAAAGAACTGACTCATTTGAAAAAACCCTGATGCTGGGATAGATTGAAGGTGGGAGGAGAAGGGAATGACAGAAGATGAGATGATTGGATGGCATCACCAACTCTATGGACATGAAGTTGAGTAAGCTCCAGGTGTTGGTGATGGACAGAGAAGCCTAGCATGCAGCAGTCCATTGGGTCACAGAGTCAGACACACCTGACCAACTAAACTGAACTGATGATGAAAAGGACATCATTTTCTGGTATTAGTTCTACTAGGTCTTGTAGGTCTTCAGAGAACCATTCAACTTCAGCTTATTCAGCATTAGTGGTCAGGGCACAGACTTGGATTACTCTGATATTGAATGGTTTCCCTTGGAAATGAACAGAGATCATCTTTCATTTTTGATTTTGCACCAAAGTACTGTATTTCAGACTCTTTTCTTGACTAGCACACTTATGTGACCTATTAAAGTTATATATTGCCACCAGAATTCTGATGTTCATGGAGCCTTTAGAGATGAGCCCATCCAGACTTTTCCCAGGAATTGGATCATTTAAAAGTTGTATCAGTGAATTTTAAATGAATTTTCTTGCTTCTAGGATTTTGTTCTTAGCTCTTTTTTATTATTATTTCAAATTTTTCTTCTCTTTTACATCTGAACAATCCAGTTTTCATTCTTATACCCTTGTCACTTTCTCAACAGTCTGAGTTTCAAACCCTTTATAGTCATTAAGGTAAGGAGATATTTCTTCCCAAGTCTTTCACTGACTCTCAAGTATGATGTGCAAGTTTGTAAATCAGTACTAGACCTTTACCTACATACAAAAGCACAGTACATGTACACAGAATCAGGGCTACTCCAACCAATGGACACACACACTAATACCAAAGGAGACCCTGTCTTATTTCTGTAGAGCTTCTGAGCATCTCACAGGAAATCCATCCTTTGAGCTAATCTAAGTGAACTCTATCTTTCATAAAGGAGTCTTTTGCACATGCTAAACAGCTGATAAAATAGAAAGTAACACAGATCCATATAGATAGCAACATTGCCCAAAGTATATTCAAAGATCACACAACACATTGATTTAAAAAGGCAACTATTATTAATAGATACACACTTCTACATATAAAACAGACAAACAACAAGGACCTACTGTTTGGCAGGGATCTATATTCAATATCTCATAATGATCTACAATGGAATAGAATTTGAAGAAATAATATGTATGTATAAACACACACACACACATTTAATTTTCTATACACCTGAAACCAATATAACATTGTTAATAATCTATACTTCAATAACATTTTTTGTTTTGAAAAATAGAAAATTACTTTTGGGGGTTTTCCCTGGCAGCACAGTTGTTAAGACTTCTCCTTTCAATGCAGAGGTTGTAGGTTTGGTTGCTCATCAGGAACCAAGATCTCACATGCCTCACAGCCCCCCATCACCCAAAAAATAAATAAATAAAATAAAAGCAATATTGTCACAAATTCAATAAAGGCTTCAAAAGAAATGATCTGCATCATTTAATTTTTTTAATCACTAATTTTAATTAATCAGTTTTAAAAAGATAATTGTTAGAGTTAGGTATCTCTTCATTGAACCTCTCCTACTCCCCCAAAAAAGAAGTAAATTATAAGTCCCTTAACAATTTGAGGACAGTTTACAAATCACTACTCATCTGTCTTTTCTTCAGAAAAAAAAAAATCGTAACTTGTTGTAAGCATTTTGCTTTTTTATTAATTTTTTAAGGTTTTGTTTTTTATTTAAATTATGCCTACTTATATTTATTAAATAAATAAATGTCTATTCATAAAATTAAGGTGTCATACATTGATAAAATATATTAATAATTATATTCATCTGTGCTCACTATCTGCTGAAGGAACTAAGTCCTTTCTTGCATATTTATCTCACAGTCCCAGTTGGTGGAAAATTTCCAAGAACTGCGGAGGACATTAGAGACCATGAATATGTTCAATGCCAATCTGGGATTCTTCTTCCTTCACCTCACCCAGATCTTGATTTTAGAAGCCCTGGCTTGGGTAATAGTGTGGCATTTTGGCAGTGGCTGACATCACAATATTCATTTCTTTTCTTCTCATGCTTGCTCAGGTGAGCAGGTATCCTAAGCCCAGGCAGTGGCTTTATGTGAAGGCTCAGAATTTTTTCTTCTCTTTTTACATTGGTGTCAGCAGCTGCCTGGCAATTCCTGGCAAGCTACTCATTGGTGTCTGGCACCAACAAGTTATCAAAACACACTGGTTCCCAGTTCTCTTATCTGTAACATGGGGTAGCAACTTTTTTATGGAAATATTCTGAGGAAAACTAAACAAGTTACTCTGTAGAGTACATAGCACAGAGATTGGCATGTGGTAAATATCCTTGACAGTTGCTGCTCTTTGCCCAATATTATCCACACAATTTCAGTAGCTGAAGTTCTGTTCTAGGCCATGTAACCTTCACCTCTGTCTTTTGTCCATTAACCAACCAACATTTTTAATTGTTGTTCAATGATTTTATTAAGATGATATGCACATACGTGAACTTATTTTTCTTCTTTTTAATCTCTCATTTGTTTCCAACTTTTTTAGACCCCATTGACTATAACCTGCCAGGCTCCTCTGTCCATGGATTTCTTCAGGCAAGAAGAAATGGAGTATGTTGCCATTCCCTTTACCAGGGAATCTTCCCGACCCAGGGATCAAATCCAAGTCTCCCACATTACAGGAAAATTCTTTACTGTCTTAGCCATCATGAAGAAAGCAAACCCCACATTAATTTATACCTATATGTATATACATATTCACTATTTATACATGCTGTTTCATAATAAAAAAATTCTACTAAAAACAAGTCATATATCTGTATTTTGTAAAAAATTCCCAGAGACCCTAGCCAAAAGCCTCATTTCACCAATACTTATCAATACACCAGTCTATGAAGAGAGTCTATTTACTATTACATAACAATAGGATTATGTATCCTGCCAGAAATGGCAATCAGCAACTGGCGTGTAGCAGGGCAATTGATAAATCCTTTGAATGAAGCACAGATCTCTGAGGATGGCATTCTATGACCACAACACTGTATTGTGGACACAAAGGGAAAGGCATCTAACCCTGCACTTGGGAGGGTCCAGGTGGAGGACCCTACACAGTCATCCAGTGGAGGAGATGGTCACTTAAATATCTAGGTGTGATACAAGGCAGAAGGGAACGAAACAAACATGGGCTATTGGAGCAGAAAGAGACATTTAATTCTAATTGAGGCAACTGGATGATTTCATGGAGAATTAACATCATTGCCAATTATAAAATTTTATATGCTCATTTTTTTCTTGAAAAGTCAACTTGCTTTATTCTTTGAAAAGCAACTTTTGGAATCAAGAAAGGAAGCAAATATTTATTTGTTTGACTATTTAGCATCATCAGGAATTTTACATGTATTTTGGCTGCACGACAGCTGAATGAGCAAGATATAACATTATAATCCCTGCTTCTCAGACAAATGACTTCCCTGGTGGCTCAGATGGTAAAGCATCTGCCTACAATGGGGAGACAAGCGTTCAATCCCTGGGTCTGGAAGAGCTGTTAGAGAAGGCAATGGCAACCCACTCCAGTATTCTTGCCTGGAAAATCCCATGGACCAAAGAGTCTGGTAGGCTACAGTTCATGAGATTGCAAAGAGTCGGAGATGACTGAGCGACTTCACTTTCACATTCTCAGACAAAGAACTGAGTTCAGAGCTATCTACCAGCTTACCAAGAGTTGTATAACTTGTAAAGTGGTGAAGACCGTTTACAGCCGAAGTGAGCTTGACTCCAAAGGCATCCTTCTTCCATTACGCACTGGACGATTCTGACAGTGGAGAGAAGAGCATTCTAGGCTAAGAGAGCCTCCTGTGCAAAGGCAGAGAGATGGGAAAGAACTCAGCAAGTGTGACAGATACACACTTGGCTTGAGGTCAGACGAGATCTCCACTGTTCTCATGGGTTCCCAAACCTACCAGCGGGCTCACTTACTACCTTCTTCTTACCTTGTCAACTTCTCTGACAGCAGCCCTGTCTCTTCTAGGCTCAGGGTTTATTTCTGCAGCATGACATGGGACACCCATGCATGTTTAAGAAGTTCAAGTGGAACCACCTGATGCAAAAGTTTGTGATGGGTCATCTGAAGGTACAGAATATTCCAGGAGAATGATGGGATTCTGAGTCATTTCACTATGCAGTAGTTTCTATATAAAATTATCAGCAAAAAAATGTTACTACACATGCCACAAGTAAATGTAAATATACTAACAATGTAATGACTATATATTCATATATATAAATAACACATTATAATATATATTGTATATATTATACATAACATAATGTATATGCTAAAATTATAATGTTAAATGTTTAGGAGAAAAGGTTTATTTTTATTTAAGAAGTTTTGTTTTTTTCTTAGCCAATAAACTATTTGGCCCAACCCCTGGTACACCATTAAAGAACCACCTCTCAGGAAATGTATCCTATAAAATCATGAGTTGGAAATCTTAGAAGGGGTCTGGACATGTGCTTGCATGCACTTGCATTCTAGCAAGAATGAAGAGTTGGAGCCAAAGTGAAAACAACACCAAATTATAGATGTGACTGGTGGTGTAAGTAAAGTATGATGCTTTAAAGAGCGATATTGCATAGGAACCTGGAAAGTTAGGTCCATGAATCAAAGCGAATTGGAAGAGGTCAAACAAGAGATGACAAGAGTGAACATCGACATTTTAGGAATCAGTGAACTAAAATGGATGATAAAGGGAAAATTTAATTCAGGTGACCATTATATCTACTACTCTGGGCAAAAATCCCTTAGAAGAAATGGAGTAGCCCTCATAATCAACAAAACAGTCTGAAATGCAGGACTTGGATGCAATTTCATAAATGAAAGAATGATCTCTGTTCATTTCCAAGGCAAACCATTCAATATCACAGTAATCAAAGTCTATGCCCCAAACACTAATGCTGAAGAAGCTGAAGTTGAATGGTTCTATGAAGACCTTTTAGAACTAACACCCCAAAAAGACGTCCTTTTCATCGTAGGGGACTAGAATGCAAAAGTAGGAAATCAAAAGACACCAGAGTAACAGGCAAATTTGACCTTGGAGTACAAAATGAAGCAGGGCAAAGGCCAACAGAATTTTGCCAAGAGAACACTCTGGTCATGGCAAACACTGTCTTCCAACTTTATTGCTTCTGTATATATTTAAAATATTTTCATTTTAACATGAAAGGAATATAAAGATTATTAATACATTTTACATTTATTTTTTCATTCTGAGGCTTTGAATCTAGTGTGTATTATATGCTTACACAGCCCACCTTAATTTGACCGGTCACATATTAAGTGCTCAGTGACCACACATAGATAATGGCTATCTATTGAGCACTGCAGATTTTAAATACATATTAATCAATTTTTGAGAGGTGTCAAATATGCAATAAAAACTATGACTATTGCTTATTCTTCTACAAATGATTAAACATAATGGGGGAATGGAAGAGAAATTGAATATCTCAAAATGCCAGCATTCTACATACAGCATCTCATATCTCCTCAAAAAACCCATGCAGGTAAATGTCATTATATTATACTATATTTACTGAAGATGAAATTGAAAATCGAAGGGTAGATAATTTTCCCAAATGACACCAAAGCATTTATGTATCCAGTGGCTGCAACTAAGTTGATATGCTTCCAAATCCTTTTCTCTGTTAAAACCTTCAGATTTTCACAGAAAGAGAGAAAATCCCAAACAACTTAATCAGAGGTGATATGAGCTCGGCATCAACTAAAATGCTTTTATTCTCACTTATATTTAATGAGATAATTGAAGCTTGAACATGTGGTGATCAGAGGCAAGCCCCCATTGGAGATAACTTCAGATCCATGACTCTTTAAAATACTCATTGAAGTAGGAACCCTGGGGCCGTTTTCCCCCCAGAACTAATTCGTTTTAGAGCTGTTTTTTTTTTTTTTAAATAAAATAAGAAGTGTACTTTCTGCTGTACCTGTTTCATATTTCTTTTTAGAAGAAAGACAATAAAAAAAAGATGGAAAAACATTTCATTTCAATGGTTTTGATTATTCTTATCAGGAGTTGTTTTAGCCTGGAATTTGTGTTCCTGGTTAAGATCATTATTTGCTGGTAGGCTTTTAGAGCTTCTAGCCAATGAATCATTCTGTGACCCAGGAATGGGGGGGGGGTTGGCATGTTCCAGAAATCCATATCTTCATTAAACTTTGGAGATGTAGGCAGAAAACTCTGATTGTTACTATTTAGGTGCTAGTCACGTCCGACTCATTACAACTCCATGACCACAGCACACCAGGCTTCCCTGCCCTTTACCAGTTCATAAAGTTTGCTCAGACTCATGTCCATTGAGTCAGTCCATTTCCATGAGACAGTTATTGCCTTCTCCTCCCCCACCGCTTGATGGTCACTCAGTATCTCCCACAGGGTGCGAGATATTCCTGAGGCAGAGAAGCAGAGATACACCATAGGAAACCTGCCACTAGTAACACAGGCAGAGCTGTTGACCAGGTGCACTGAAATTGAGTAACTGAGGACGTGTGGTGCAGGACATGGGACACTTATATCCGTGAGATGTAAGTAGAAGTCTGCTGGACTTGGGGAAAACTTTTGTCTTTCTGATCAAGCATATATATGTGCTTGTCACCCTACCCTCCGGGATCCTTTATCCTGATTTGAAAAGAAGTGTAGTGTCTAGCACTAGAGCAGACAGGTTAGACTGTGAGGCGACCAGCATGTGGAAGAGACTGAGAAAATCACAAAATGTGAACCTTGACTCCCAAACTGTCACTATGAAGGAAAAATTAGTCAGTTTTTCAAAAGTAACAGCAAAAAATAAGTTAGATTTTGGTATACTCAAAGTGGAACACACTCCTGAGACACCTGGTCATGAAATAAGGAATATTGATTATCAGTTCACCAGCCTTTGCCAATCACTTTCCTTCAACATGAAGTTACAGACTCATTGAATCTAGCAGTCTCCTTTCACAGATTAAAGATTTAACCCTAGCGCCTCATAGCCAAAGACTACTGAAAATCTGTTATTCCACAGACTGTTAACTAAAGTATTCTGATGGTGCAAAGTGTAACCAAAAGAAATAGTGTCTTTATCCAGGGCTCATTTTACAATGTAAACATTATTAGAAAGATAGAAAGAAGGGATCAGAGTCAGTTTCTCCTTCACATTAAAAAAAAAAAAAAGGTCAAAGTGGTAATATAAAAAAATGTATTAAAATAGTAGTAACTCTATAAATTTATAAATTTATATAAATATATCAGTTTGGGGTTTTTTTTTCCAGATAACTTTTATTTTATTTTATTTTTTTTTTTCTGATTTTGGTGATGAGGCCAGTTTTCTAGAAGTGAACATGTATTCTTAGGCATAATAAAAATTGTTCAACCTGACCCATAACAAAACAATTTTGAAGGAGTTGTTCTGTAACAAGACAACACACAGATTAAAAAAAAAAAGTCCCCAATGACAGTAACATGATTAAATGTATCTTCTCTAGAGAAAGTTTAAGTGTTCTTTGGCAGAAAATTACTACTGAACATTGTTTATTCTGATTGCATTACAGCCCCTGGAAGCTCAGGTTCTCAAGGGAGCAAAATTGATCCCTTAGGCTTCAGCTTTAAACTCCCCAGTTAGAAGGAGGCACACAGAAATGTTGGTGGGCAATCAGCCTGTACCAGTTGCAGAACGAGAACCTGGACGAAACTCTCATGTAAGTGTAGCAGAGCACAGCCTATTTTTTAAACAGTCATGCATCATTCCAGTGTGTGCTGGAAGTGGTGGAACAAAAGGGTCAAAGTTCTAGTAAGTTTCACCCTGAGACCAAGAATAAAGGCCTCATCCCTGATGATGCAGTGGAAACAGAGTAAGGGAACTTTGAACTAGGCTGAGTGTGGTCTGAGGATATGAATGAACAATTGACTGAAAAGTTTAATGAATGAATGAATGATTAGTAGCCAGTAGTACATGACTTTAGTGTATTATTTGCATGTGTTATGACCAGTTTTGAGTGCCCTTTAAATGGCTGGCCCTGTGTTGGAGAGTTTATATAAATCACATCACTTTAAGTCACATTTATCATGTAAAACAAAGTTATTTTAAAATGAAAAAAGTGCTGAAGTTTAAAAGTTTAAAGATGAAGGTGGAGTGATCTGAGAGAACAGCATCAAAAACATGTATATTATCAAATGTGAAACAGATCTCCAGTTCAGGTTGGATGCTTGAGACAAATGCTCGGGGCTGGTGTACTGGGATGACCCAGAGGGATGGGATGGGGAGGGAGGTGGGAGGGGGGTTCAGGATGGGGAACACATGTAAATCCATGGCTGATTCAGGTCAATGTATGGCAAAAACCACTACAATATTGTAAAGTAATTAGCCTCCAACTAATAAAAATAAAAAATAAATAAATAAAAGTTTAAAGACCTCTATCTAGTCCCATGCCCAAGGATAACAATTAATAGTTTGGCATGAATCCTTCCAGAGCTTTTTCATGGATAAATAAAAATTAGCTAAAGAAGGGGTGCCGGAGCCTGCCGGCAAACGAACTGGTCGAGAACGCAATTACCAGAGTACCTAGGAAATAAGACTCAGAAAGATGGGGTTGAGAGGGACGGAGTCAGCTTGCGTCTGATTCCGACAACTTTATTGAAGAATATCACACCTATATATATGCTAACAGGAGTTACTAATAGATCAAAGGTTTGCATATGTGCAGAGCTACAGGCACAGATGTTTTAAATTCCTCCACTTAACATCAGTAAAGCATTACCCTAGCGCCCAACATGATTAAGATCAGTAGAACATTAACTAGATAGAAAACAGGCTTCAAGCACGACGAGTTTATCAGCACCAGGAAAACAGGCGAAAGGTCACCGGGGTGTTTTTTCCCTGAAGGGGACAAACGCCAGTCTATACTTTAACAAGAAGGGGTGGCAGGACAAAGAGAGACCCTTTGTTCTCTCTTAGGGCTGTAAGGGGCCTGTACGTTCAGGCTGGCTCCTTGCAGAGAGGGAGTTAAAAAATGATTATTTTAAGAGAGTCCAGATTTACATACTATCCTGCAACTTGGTTTGTTCATTTGGCAGTCTGATATAAACACATTTCCATAGGAGTATATATTTATCTCATGCTTCTTGGACTATATATTGATTCATGAAAGAAAAAGTGAAAGTGTTATTCGTTCAGTCATGTCTGACTCTTTGTGACCCTATGGACTGTAGCCTGACTGGCTCCTCATTCATGCAATTCTCCAGGCAAGAATACTAGAGTGGGTTGCCATGCCCTTCTCCAGGAGATCTTCCCAACCAAAGGACTGAACCTGAGTCTCCTGCATTGCAGACAGATTCTTTACTGTCTGAATCACAAGGGAAACCCATGATTCATACTATGAATCTATTCTGATTTATTTAACTCTTGTTTCCAAACTTTTGCTGCTGTACATGATGTCACAATGAGCCTCATACTTTATAAATAATTCTGTGATCTCAATTTTATATAAGGTAAAACTGAGGCTGAGGTGTAGAGTTACATCATTTTTCTCTGTCAGGTTGTAGGACTGGAGTTCAAACTCAGGTCCTTTCTACTACATAGTCCTGAATACAAATGAAGCTGAAAAAGCAGCAGGTTTCATAATAGGTTAAGCATGTTCAAAACTTAGGTTCATGTGTGTGTGTGTGTGTGTGTGTGTGTGTGTGCGTGTGCCATTGTACTGATTTTTACATAACTTGAAAAATGTCATGGCATATATTTTATTTGAATTCAAAATGGTTAACACAGCAGGTGTCATTATCTCATCAAGATTCTAGTTAAGTGGACTTATGATCAATGTTAGCTTCCTCTGGCAAGTGCTTTCACCTACTGGATGGAAGCCTTCTTGATAGTGTTGCATTTAATTTATTTCACAGTAAATTTACCTGAGGAGGCAACTCACATACTTATTGGCCTTTAGCTCTGACTCAGTGTTGAAAGGAGAGAATTGTTTCTTGTTCCTTCACTACAGAGTTATCCCACGCTGTTCATTTCTCAAGATGTTTGAAAGAGGCAGATTGTTGACATCAGTCATGGGGTTTGGTTTGCTACCACTCCATCCACACCACTAAAGGCCCTTTCTTATCCCAAACTGATCATCACATCTGTGGAGCCACAGCTCTGTCTGGAGTTCCTGACTCCAGAGGAAGGAGCCCTCTACTGATGTATGGGGATGTGGGATTTTTGTGAGGAACTTCTGTCATTGCACAGTATTTAAGGTGCATAAAAATATATTTAAGATAATATAACAAGCATTCATGTCAGTTCAGTTCAGTTGCTTGGTTGTGTCCAACTCTTTACAACCCCATGGACTGTATCATGCCAGGCCTCCCTGTCCATCACTGACTCCTGGAGTTTACTCAAACTCATGTCCATTGAGTCAGTGATGCCAGCCAACCATCTCATCCTCTGTCATCCCCTTCTCCTCCTGCCTTCATTCTCTCCCAGCATCAGGGTCTTTTCAAATGAGTCATTCATGTAGCCACCATCTAACTTTGGCAACTTGCTTTTTATTACTCAGTGTTACACTTCAGAAATATATCTACATAAATGTTATAACACCAGTTTACTGAATTCTCACTGCTTTATTAATACTATTTAAAAAATAGTATTAATAGAAGTTTTATTTTTTCTGTGTTCAAGAATGGTGCTATGAACATTCTTCTCTGTATGCATTCATAAGTACACATATCCATACTGCGGAGAGCACCTTAGATATTCCTGAGAAACTGCTCCGAAGAGTTAGTGGGAGAAGCTCAATATATAGGATTTCGGTGAAGGAGGGGTTCACTGTGATCAAGTGCTTACTTTATAAGAGATTTTCCGCTTGTCAGGGGGAGCTGATGTCATCACGAAGGGATTTAGTGCTTTCCTAGGTATGAGGAGATGCAAGAATTCGGATCATGAAACCAGGTCCTGAAAATATCTGTCTACCTAAAGGCCTGTTTTACCAGTGTTTTTCTGGAGCACAAAACGCGTGAGTCTCCACCCTGAGCTCCCTTCTGGGCACATCCAAGGTCAGCAGCTACAGCAGCACAGGATTCAATCTGTGGAAATCGCAGAGGCAGACGGCAAATGCCATTGTTGTTCAGTCAGTGGCAAACGCCCTTGGCAGGGCCAGTTTGTAGTTGACAGGTTCCCCAGATGGTCATAAGTTCAACCATACTTTGAGAGGCATTTCATGACCATTCCATCCCACATTGCTAAGGCTCTTTCCCAGTTCTAGAGATTTTGGTGATAGACCACTCAGTGTGTTATAACTGTATTCAGTCTTATAATTAAAGTTCTCTGGACACCTGTCTTCTATGGTCCAGGAAAACATTCCCTCTTAATTGCATCTTCCCATAACTAGAATTACACTATTATGATCATTGATCGTATACAGAACTATGTATTCATAAACTGCTGCAAGCTGCCTAGTCATCATTATTTTTGTTGGAGGCTCAGTTACATATTTGGTGTAGAGTATGTACTTATAATGGAAATTCTGGACCAAAGGGAGGTATGTGTTTAATTTTATTAATATTTCCAAACTTATCTCCAATGTGACTATCCTAATTTACTTTACCTTCACATCAGAAATATGCAAGTCTATATTCTCACCTAAACTTTACATTTTAGACTGAGAAGTGTAAAATTCTATTTCAAGGCAATATTAATATACACATATCTGATTACTGGTGAGTTGTTATATGTGATATTTTCCTATTGGCCATATAAGTTTCCCTTCTACAATTATCCTGATTATATCACTTGTGAATTTTTCCCATGGGACAGTTTATAGAAATTACTTAAATATACTGGTTACTAATTCTTTGACATTTATATGTGTTTCAAACAAACTTACATGAATAAATATTAGAATTAATTGTTTCAAAAATGTTTGGAAGAAGTTTCCTGTAACATAATTGGGTCTATTATTTATAAACTTTTAATAAAAAGTCAGATCACATAATGGTTTTAAAATATTTAAATATTTTGCATATTTACAAACACAGAGTGAGACACACAGTGACTACTATTGCTCTATCCTGTTTGCCTGCTTCCTTTTTAAAAAATAAATACTGAGAAAACACAAGTAGGATTTATCAAATTATATATATGACATAAAATGTGCAGTGCCACAAACACCATTTGCCAGCAACCTAAAATGAAAACAAAAAAAAAAAAAGTTTTATTATTGCATTTTAACATCCTAGGGAAATGAACTGGGAAATTAAGTTTACTTTTCAAATGAACAATCATAAGGCAAATAAATGAAAACTTGTTATTTTAAATTTAAGAATTTCTGTTTTCTAAAGGATACCATAAGCAAAATTAATAGATGATAGAATGTGAGAAAATTTTTCAGGCAAATACTGACAAGATATTCAAATATTAGATAAACAAAGAACATATAAAGTCAATTAATAGAAGTATTTAGAAACAATATAAATAGGCAATTTACAAAATAATAGAATCCCCAAAGTCTAAGAATATTAGACAATAATTAAATTATTGTAATTAAAGGGGACAAACGAACAAAAATGAGACAACACTTTGTACCTATTTTCCTGGCAGAAAAGCATTAGGGAAACAACAAATTTTCACTAGGAAGTGAGGACACGGGAATCCCCATGCATGAATAGTATGACTGTACACTGGGACATCCATTATGGAAAGTGATCTGGAAAACCTTGACCAAGTTAAATACCAGTATACCTCCAGATCAAAAATTTTTTCTCTAAGAATACATCCTACAAAAATTTCACTCTGGGTTATTTGGAGTGGAGACACATTACAGGCAGTCTGCTATCCATCACTAGGAAAACACACAGGTAAATTAGGATGGATGGATACCATGGTGCAGTGCTACTCAATGTGTGGTCCATGGACCAGCACCCATCCTGGGTGCTCTAGAAACTCTCTGTTTCTAGTCTGTGATGAGGCAACTACTGAAAGTGAGATTGTGCACTTAAACTATCACACAATTTTCACAATGCTGAGAACCTTGTGTTGTTTTTTACAGAAGTAAAGGATCACAACAGATTGGAAATTTTGTAATGAAATAAATCCTTTACCAACCATAAAAACTGTGATTAAACACTTCCATAAGGAACTCTACAATTTCATTGAGGCCATCATAGCAGGGAAGAGCTGCTAAGGAAAGGAAAAGGATAAAATGAAAAAGATACGAAGATGAGTGTAAACAAGATCATATAGGATTCTATGGATATGTGGAGATTTCAAATACAATGATTAATAATTAAACCAATTAAAATTTCTAATTAATGTATGTGTGCATGCTTGCGTGCTCAGTTGCTTCAGTCGCGTCTGATTCTGGACTGTAGCCCACCAGGCTCCTCTGTCCATGGAATTCTCCAGACAATACTGAGTGAGTTGCTATGCCCTCCTCCGGGGAGTTGAACCCATGTCTCCTGTGTCTCCTGCATTGCAGGCAGATTCTTTACCCACTGAGCAATCTGGGAAGCCCATTTAAAGTATAGGGAGCATAAGAGAAAGAATAATTAGAGTATTTCTTTATGTATATCTCATTTGTTCCTGGATTGATATATTTATGAAATACCCAGCACTCTGCACTCTGAGAACACAGGTGTTCTTTGGTCCACAACAACATCCCCAAACTAAAAATATCTCAGCCAAATATCAAGGTTCAACTTTTAAACATCTAAGTCAATTATGTCATGGAAATTATTCTCTGACCCTTCTATGAAGTTAAATATTGTACTATTTCCATTTCCAGATTTCTTTTAAGAATCACAATATTCTTAATTTTCTCTGCTCTTTCTTTGCAACTTTTCAGCTGATAATCATTACAAGCCATGAAACAAAACAATGGCACTGAAGTAATTGAATTCATTCTCCTGGGATTCACTGGTCAACATAAGCCTTGGCATGTCTTTTTCACAGTATTTCTAGTGATCTATGTGGCCACCCTAGTGGGTAACATTGGCATGATCCTACTCATCAAGATTGACTTTTCCCTTCACACCCCCATGTACTTTTTCCTCCAAAACTTGGCTTTTGTTGATCTCTGATATCGCTCCCAAGATGTTGCAGAATTTGATGAGCACCAAAAAATCCATCTCATTCATAGGATGTATGGTTCAATTGCTAATCTATGGTACCTTTGTAACAAGTGATTGCCATATCCTGGTGGCTATGGCAGTGGACCATTATGTGGCTATCTGTAACCCACTTTGCTGTAGAACTGTCATGTCGCAAAGAGTCTGCATTCAACTCTTAACTGGTTCATACTTCATGGGTTTCCTGGATGCTTCTGTCAAAGTAGGTTTTACTTTCTCACTGAAGTCTTGCAAATCTAATAAAATTAACCACTTTTTCTATGATGAACCCCTAATTCTGGCCCTCTCATGCTCCAATATTTACTTCAGCATCATAGTACTAGCAGACTTTGTGGGGTTTAACTTGACATTCACTATGGGCCTCTTCAGAAACGTGTAAGCAGGTCAGGAAGCAACAGTTAGAACTGTACGTGGAACAACAGACTGGTTCCAAATAGGAAAAGGAGTACATCAAGGTTGTATATTGTCACCCTGCTTATTTAACTTATATGCAGAGTACATCATGAGAAACACTGGGCTGGGAAAAGCACAAGCTGGAATCAAGTGTGCTGGGAGAAATATCACTCTATGGTAGAAAGTGAAGAAGAACTAAATAGCCTCTTGATGAAAGTGAAAGAGGAGAGGTCAACATTTAGAAAACTAAGATCAGATCATCTGGTCCCAGGGGCAGGTAATTGGCCAGGGGAGGTGGTTTTTCTGGGGGCAGATGGGTCAGCAGGTAGGGCCTGCCGTACAGCAGCTCAAAGGGGGTCAAACTTGTCTTTGAGTGTGGTGTTGTGTGGATGCGGGTGAGAGCCAAGGGGAGGAGGTCAATCCAGGAGAGCCGCACTTCTGAGGCGAGCTTGGCGAGGTGGGCCTTGAGGACCCCGTTGGCCCATTCTACCTTACCTGATGACTGGGGTCGGTACGGGATGTGAAGATGCCAGGTGATGTTGAGGGCTGCAGCTACCTGCTGGGTTATCTGCGAAACAAAAGCAGGTCCGTTATCGGATTGGAGGGAGTTAGGGAGTCCGAACCGGGGGACGATGTGTTTGACCAGCGTTTCGGATACTATTGCGGCCGTTTCGCAGGAGGTGGGGAAGGCCTCGACCCATCCTGAGAACGTGTCTACGAGTACCAGCAGATAACGATAAGCTCGGTGTCTGGGCATGTGAGTGAAGTCCACCTGCCAATCTTGACCAGGCAGATGTCCTCTCAGCTGGTGGGTTTCTTGGGGGGGCCGGAGCCTTCCTTGAGGAGAGATCGTTGCACAGGTCAGACAGGAGCAGTGTACGGTCTGGATGGCCTGCCTAAGATGAAAGAGGGGAGAAGAGCGGGCTAAGGAAAGTTAAGAGAGCTCGTGGTCCGATATGGAGGGCGTCATGGATCTGCTTTATGATGGTGATGGCTTGTTGTTCAGGGAGGACCAGTTTTTCGTGGAGGGTGATCCATCCAGAAGGATGTGTTTGTGTCCCCTCCTGGGCGAGTAGCGCTCTGGTTTCTGCCTTGGTGTATTTAGGGATAAAGGAGGTCTCCAGGACCAGTAGAGGGGCCACCTCTCACTGCAGGGCAGTTTGCCGGGCCACCTGGTCAGCCAAATTATTACCCTGGGCTATTTTATCGCGAGCTGCCTGGTGTCCCCGGCAATGTAAGATGGCCACTTCTTTTGGCAGGGGGATGGCCTCCAGTAGTTTGGTAATATGGGAGGCATTACATATTGGGGAGCCTTTAGTGGTGAGAAAGCCCCTCTCTTTCCAGATTGCCGCATGTGAGTGGGTGATTAGGAAAGCGTACTTAGAGTCCATGTAGATATTGGCCCTTTTGTTTTTTGCCAGGTGTAAGGCTCGGGTCAGTGCAGTCAGTTCTGCTTTTTGGGAAGTTGTTCCTAGTGGGAGGGGTTGGGCCTCAAGGACTTTCTGTAGGGTGACTACAGCGTAGGCCACTGCCCAGCGCCCATCTGGGTCCTTTTTGGAACTCCCATCGACAAACATGGTCATATCGGGGTCTGGCAGTGGCTCTACAAAGAGGTTTGGCGGTGGCTGTGTCAGAGAGTCCAAGATCTCGGTACACTGGTGAGCCGGGACTCTTAAGGAAATCGGGAGAGAGGGAAGCGCAGATAGCGGGTTCAGCTGGGAACTATGTCCCACAGCGACCTGCGGGTTGTCTAGGAATATTATTGGAACTGCTGTTGTCTGGAGTCACTGAGGTCAGAGAGGAATCTGGAAGCCAGGAGGTCACGGAGGCAGTGAGGGGAGAAAATGGTTAGAGGTTGATATTGAAGTAACTTTTTTGCATCCATGTAAACCGCTGCTGCTGCTGCCAGTGCCCATAGGCAAGGGAACCATCCCCTGGCAGTGGGGTCTAGTTGTTTGGAGATGAAGGCGACAGGCAGCAACTCAGAGCCCACCGGCTGTACCAGGGCCCCAAAGGCTACTCCCCCCTTTTCATCAGTATAGAGATGATATGGGTAGTTAGGATTAGGCAGGGAGAGGGGAGCGGCAGATGTCAGAGCAGACTGTAACTTGAGAAAGGCTCGGGTGACCTCGTTTTGTGAGGAGAGTGGCCCCTTTGGGGTTTCTTTTGCTGCTGCATAGAGGGGTTTTGCCAATGAGGCATAGTTGGGAACCCAATGGCAGAAGAATCCTGCCAGGCCCAGAAAGGACAGGATTTGGTCTCCGTTAGTTGGAGGCTGGATAGACCGGAGGAGTTGGCACCGGTCGGTTGTGAGGGCCTTGGTGGTGGGGGTAATTTGCAATCCCAGGTAAGTAACTGAGGACTGAGTGAGTTGGGCCTTTGACTGTGAGGCCCGGTATCCTTTGGAGGCCAGGAAGTTAAGGAGAGTTATGGTGTGTTGTTTTGAGAGATCTTCAGAAGGGCTACATAGTAAGAGGTCATCCACATATTGGAGCAGGGTACTAGGGCTAAGAGGGCAGAGTGCCAGGTCCCAGGCCAGGGCCTGACCGAAGTAATGAGGGCTATCTTGAAACCCCTGAGGCAGGACCGTCCATGTGAGTTGAGTGGCTTGTCTGGTGTCAGGATCGATCCAGGTGAAGACGAACAGAAATTGATAGTCAGGGTGGATTGGGATGGAAAAGAATGCATCTTTGAGATCAATCACTGTGAAGTGGGTGGTGCCCGTGGGTATTTGGGATAATTAAGTATAGGGATTAGGGACTAGCGGATGTGTAGGAACGACAGCCTCGTTAATAAGTCGGAGGTCTTGGACTAGTCAGTAGGCCCCTGAGGCCTTACGGACTGGAAGGATGGGGGTGTTACATGGGGATGAGGTGGGGACCAGTAGGCCCTGTCCCAGGAGGTGGTCAATGATTGGCTCAAGTCCTCGAAGGTTGGGCTGGGACAGGGGAAACTGGGCCCGAGCTGGAAAACAGATGGGGTCTTTTAGGTGTATGAGGACTGGGGGTTGGTGTTGGGCAATTGTGATCTTGGTATCCCACACCTGGAGATCTATTTGGGCGTCAGAGGACCCGATTAGCAACAGCAGGAACCTGCCTGTGGAAGGAGAAGGCCCTGGGGTCAGGTGAAGTGTGGCCTTGAATTTTGGTAAAATGTCTCTCCCTAGTAGAGGGGTTGGACAGGAAGGAATAACTAGAAAGGAGTGGGTGAACAAGCAATTGTCTAATTGACAGTTTAAGGGCTTGGTCTCTAGGGGCCGTGATGACTGGCCGTCAATTCCCATTACTGAGACCCGGGAAGGATGTAAGGTGCCTCTGAAAGAGGGAAGGACCGAATAGGTAGCCCCCGTGTCAACCAAGAAGTCGATCGACTTACCCGCTACCTGGAACATTACCCTGGGCTCAGCTTGGGTTATTGGGGTTGCCGAGTCTGGGCGGCTTCAGTCTTCATCGAAGATCAGCAGTTGTAGAGTGGGGGTCTGGGCTCGGAGTCACCTTAGGTCGCTCTGGTCTCTTACCCCCTAGGGTCAGGGCCCGAGAGGCTGAGGGACAGTCACTTGCCCAGTGTCCGTGTTGCCTGCACTTTGGGCAGGGCTTTGTGGGTGGTCTCGGGTTAGGACACGTTTTGGCCCAGTGTCCCTCTTTGCCGCATTTGAAGCAGGCTCCCGGTGGGGGTTTTTGTGGGCCCGAGCCCGTTGTCAGCCACAGGGCTGCTACCAGAGCCTGGGTGTGTTGGTTGAGAAGGCTAGCTTGGAGTTCAGCCTTTTGTTTTAGTCTGGCTTTATGGTTAGCTTCTGCAGTCTCTTCCCGGGAATTGTAAACTTTAAAGGCCATTTTTACCAGGTCTCATATGGGAGTCTGAGGGCCTTCGTTGGCCTTGGCTAGTTTTTTTCGGATGTCGGGGGCGGATTGAGAGATAAAACAACTGGCCAGGGTGACTGCTCCAGCTGGGGAGTCTGGGGCCAATCTGGTATATTGGGTGAGGGCCTCTGTCAGCCTATTCAAGAACATAGCGGGGTTTTCGTCAGGGCCCTGGGTGATCTCATCCAGCTTAAGGAAGTTGACCACTTTATTAGAAGTGGCTTCCTTGCCATCTAGGAGGCACTCTACCATATATCTGACCCTGAGTTCGCCTCCCCCAGTCTCTTGATAGTCCCAGTCAGGGTCTGTGTCTGGGACGGCCTCGGCCCCTGGGGGGCATTCGGGGGAGGGATTAGCAAAGTGTCTCTGGTCAGCCTGGGCTCTAGCAGCCGTCCAGATGGCTTGTTGCTCTTCTAGGGTAGTAGTGGAACCTAAGACTTCATAGATATCTTTCCAGGTTAAGGCATATGAGCGGGTCGGTTGGGTGAACTGTTTGATGTAATGGGTAGGGTTGGATGAGAATGACCCAAGCTTGGCCTCGATTTGAGACAGGTTGTGAAGGGAGAAAGGAACGTGGACCTGTGCCAAGCCCTCGGCTCCGGCTACCTGTCTCAGAGGGAGTAGGGGAGCCGGGGCACGGGGAAAAGAATTTCGGGATGACTGTCCGTGGGACCGTGTGTGTGAGCTAACTGGTGATGGGGAGGGTGTCAGGGTCGGTAATGGAGGATAGAGAATGGGAGTAGGAGGGGGGTGTATAGTTTCAGTCGGTTGTGTATCAACTGAGGAAGTGTGGGGAGGTGTTGTCGGGGCAGTTACAGGGGCAGAGGTGGGGGAAGGAGCTGCTGGACTCAGAGGAGCCGAAGTGGGGGAGGGAGCTGCTGGACTCAGAGGAGCCGAAGTGGGGGAGGAGGGGGCAGGAACCGGAGAGGAAGGGGTGGGGGCCGTGGGAGAGGTATAGGGAGCGGGGGCCACCAGATCTTCTGGGGGAACAGAGAAAGCAGAGGACTCAGAGACGGGAGGAGTTGGCTTGGCCCGGGAGGGTGGAGTCGGGGGGGGCATGGTGAGTAGGATTTGGCTAGGAGCGCACGTGGTGCACAGGGTGGGGCGAGAGTGCAATGCCCCAAAGGCCTGAACATAGGGGACTTCAGACCGTTTTCCCATTCTCCGGCAGTAATTATCTAAATCACGGAGGACGTCAAAGTCTAATGTCCCTGTGGCTGGCCATTGTGAGCCATTATCTAGGGAATACTGAGGCCAGGCCTGTGAACACAGAAAAGTGAGCTGTTTGGGGAAGATGTATTCCTTTAGTCTTAGGGTCCGCAGGTTAGCCAGCAGGCACTCTAAGAGTGTGGAGTATTGGGGTTCGGGTTTGGAGGCTGTGGATCCCATGGCGACCATGGGGCGTGGAGGCAACCCCCGCTGTCTGAACGTCTTCGGACATGTCAAGAGAAGCTGGAGGTCCGTGCAGCCGTTCGGAACCTCTTCCTCATGAGCTCGGGACTGGGAAAGGCCGAAGCCGGAGGTCTACTCAGCCGCTTGGGACGTCTCCCTCACGAGCCGGTGACCGGAAAAGGCCAAAGCCGGAGGCTGAAGCCGGAGGTCTACTCAGCCGCTGGGGACGTCTGCCCACAAGCTGGTGACCGGGAGGGCCCAGTAAGTGTGCACCCGTTACTGGGCCTTAGGAGATGGTCGCCAGGGAGGGCAGGCCACAAAGCCAAGGGGACTTACCCCATATCCTGCCGTCCGGGGAGTTGGTCAGCCACCTGGGTCCGGGGCTACCGCGGCAGTGGAGCTCGAGGGGACCTCAACGGCGAGTGCCGGGGGCCCTCACCTCGAGCCCCACGTTGGGCGTCAGATGTTAGAAAACACCGCGGGAAGAAAGAGCCACCTCTAAGGACCGTTGATGAAGGCCTTTATTGGGCAGTCACTCTCGGGCAGAACTCCTGGGGGCGGGTGAGTGAAGAGACATAGGGAGTTTGCAACCTGCGGGAAGGGGAGTGGCACCTATATACCCTGGCGGATACGGAAGCGGCGGGACCTTTTCGAATATGCTTGGAGTCAGGCTCTAGGGTGCTGATTGGCCTTTCGTCCCATGTCGGTTTTTCTTGATTGGCCGGAGTCTTGGCACCTTCGCGTCCATCAGTCTGCCTGGCAACGGGCTGCTGATTGGTGGATGTCTGTCCCTGGTACTTATCTGGGACTTTTTGGCGGGGGGCAGTCAGCGTGACCTTTCACTTTCCTATGTCCTTTTTATATGTCCCTGGAAGAATTATGGAAATGCCATGGACTCCAAAAATCAGAAATAGTGTAGAAAATATTCTCTGATCTAATTAAGTGCATCTAGAATTTAACAGTGAAGTTTGAAGTTAAAACACCTAAAATTCTACCACTTAAAACTGAAATTCTCATTTAAACAACTCTTTTGTTGATTAAAACAAAATTGACAATTATGTATAAAATAATATTTTACAAACCATTACATTAAGAACTATTAGGAGTGTTCAAATAAGATTTTATAACTTTGTAAATACTTGAGTTAATAAATAGGAAATAATGATAAATAAAGTATACATTTCGAGGTATGAGAAAATAATATTAAGGAAAGGAGAAAAGAGTAGCAATTATTTTAATTGATGTTGAAAACCCCATAAGTGAAAGAAATAATAAATGAAAGAACTCATTCTCCAAAGCTAAAAATAACAATAAAGTGGATAAATAATTTGCCAGCTTATCAGTAAAAGTAGTACTGGGGAACAAAGAAAATTTAAAATAAGAAAAGAACACTTAGATCAACAATAGTCAAATGTATTTGAGAATCTAAGGAAATTAGATTTTTTTTTAACTAAGAGAATTTTGATTGCCAAAAAAAGTAACACCGAGGAGACTAAAGAATAATTAACATAGAAGGAAGTGGTGATAGTGCAGCCTTACCCTAAAAAAGGCACCAAGTCATTTGGGAAGGGAAAAAAAAAAAAAAGCCTAGAATGGTAAAAAGAAACAAACAAAAAACAATAATAATAATAATAATGAAGACCAAAGTTTCAGGGCCTTTGTTGCCTGCTATCACATCTAATTTAAAGACATGGTAAATACATCTTGTAATAACATAAGGGATATATATTGACAAGTGTGAAAGGTTGTTGCTGAACCATGAAAGACCCTGGGATTCTTGGTCTCTGGAGGATAATTCAATCCGGGGCCAGAGACAAGGCTTGATCGCTTAGAGCTTTTATGTAATGAAGTTTTATCAAAATATAGAAGAGATAGAAAAAGCTTCTTACACAGACATCAGAAGGGGGGCGGAGAGTGTCCTCTTGCTACTATTAGCAAGGGAGTTATATACTTTTAATTATCTATTACAATGAATCAAAAGAATGTCTGGTTGTAAAGATCTTACTAGACCCACTCCCATAATTTATATTTTAAAATAACAGGATTAGCCAGAAGGTTTTCAGGAAGGAGAACTGTCCTTAAGCAGGATACATTGTTGCTTTGCAATCCTTGCCTGAGGTTGCTCAGTCGTGTCAGATCCTTTAGTGACCCCATGGACTGTAGCCTTGCCGGGGTCCAGCCTCTGCAGGATCCAGGATCCAGGGGATGCCCTCAGGATGAATGGCGTAGGCGAGAGAGAGACGTGAGACCAGCCTTGATAGGGCCAAGCCTGTGACGGGGGGGGGGGGGGGGGGGGGGGGGTGGGGGGGGTGGGGGGGGTGGGGGACCAGACAGGGGGTGCAGCAGGGTCTGGCAGAGTCTGGCAATGCTTTATTTTTTACCGTGGCTTTTATACCCTTAATTAGTACATTTCTAAGGGGAAGATAGTTTAACATTATTAGGGCCTTTTGTGTGATCAGGTTCTTTATGCTGTTTATGATTAAGTTGTTGTGAGCAGTCATGTGCATTAGTACGCATTTGCCAAGCAGGCTAGAGTGCCAGCAAAGGGGTCTAAATTGAAACACTCCTTTCACCCTGGATAATCTTATAGGATACCACCATCTGGCAGACATATTAATCAAAGTTCTAAGTTGATTCTGTTTGGAAAGAGATTGGGGAAGGCCTTCTAGCTGTGTCACAGAAATTAGGCAGTAGTCTAGTATAGCAAGCATCAGAAAGACAGAGGTCATCTTTAAGGTGAGCACTGGGGCAGCTTTTTGAAATCCCTGAAGTCCTGATCTGCCTTGCTTGTCAGGTCTCCTCCTCACGACCTTGTCATGGGTGGGATCTTGTGTGCTGGCTCCGGCAGACTGTAGCCTACCAGGTCCTTAGTCCATGGGATTTTCCAGGCATGAATACTGGAATGGGTTGTCATTTCCTTCTCCAATGCAACACAGAGTTTAAACTGAGTTGTATGTTGTGTAATCATCAGTTCCAGGCTTAAAGATAAAAACATTTTATGTGACTAAGTCTAAGGAATGTAGAGGAACAAAAAAAGTTTGTCCTTTCCTCCTCCTTGAGAATTCCAGACCTCTCTCTCCTTGGGGACCCCTGGACTTCTTATCAATCTGCCGAGGAATTGACTTTCTCATTTCCCCCTTTTGTTTAAGGAGGATTATGTTTCCAAGGGAAAGGGGCATAATTTCCATTCCATAACTACTTCCTGCTGTTGAGGGGTGTAGTCCCTAAATTGTTGAGGCAACATATTTTGCTAACCCTCATATTGAGGGTCTCTGATCCAGGGGCCCCAAGTAGTAGTTGGAGGAAGCTTCTGCAGATGTAGGAACTTGGACAACCATTTGTAACTTAAAAGCTTTCAGATGGTTAGAAACAAACCCCATTATACAGTTACAGATATAAGGCAAAATAGTCATTAAGCCAAGCTAAAATCAAAATCAAAAGTCACATTGTGTTCATAGTTACATCAGTCCATCTTAGGATTGTTAGATGTCATCACAGTGTTGAAGGAAGTCCTTTTCTCGAGTGGGGAAACCCACCATGGGAAGTCTTCAATTGATGAGGAGGGGAGTGCTCCACAGACCTAGCAGTTAGACTGATTGTGGATTGCAGTGTAGGAGTAATCCCAGGACAGGAAGGCGTTTCTTGAGGGTCAAATGGCAGACTCAGGGCTTTTGGAGTCAGCAGAAGCAGGCTCACATAGATTACCAGGCCCATTTGAAAAGTACAAAGTCAGAGCATAGAAAGTCAAGACATAAAATGACGCCACTTAGTTCTGGTCAGGGTGCCACCTCTTAACTCGAGTGTGATGCACCCATGAATCAATTTCTGTCACTTTGACAGCTGTGGGAGAAGAAAGAATAACCTGATAAGGGCCTTCCCAGAGGGGATCGAGGAGTTGCCCCCCTGATCCCCATGTTTTTGTTTGTTTGTTTTGTTTTGTTTTTAATCAGGATCTCCCTTCCTGGCTCAAATAGAGGCTTGCTTCACTCATAGGCTAGGTCAGGAGTCACCTCCCAGAATTCCATTAATGCCTGTTGAAAAAAATGAGAGCTGAGTTACATAATTAGTTAATTCTAAGGCTTCAGGTGTTAATAAAGCCATTGCCTCAATCACTCCTAGATAGTGTGGCCACCACATGAAATTACATCTAATTGTCTACTTAAATAAGCAATAGGTTACCAGTGAGGCCCTCGGGGTTGTGTCAAAACTCCCAAGGCAGTACCTTTTCTTTCAGTGACAAATTAAATTCTGACCCTGTGGGCAAGCTCAAAGTGGGAGCTTGCAGGAGAGCAGTCTGAAGAGCCTTAAAAGCCTTTTGAGTATCTGGAGACAAAACCAGTTTGTCAGTTTGGGCCTGCTGGGTCTCAGTTATGAGTTTATATAAAGGCCGAGCAAGTTCTTCATAACCTGGAATCCAAATTGCAGTAGCCTGTGATTCCTAAAAATCCTCTCAGTTGTCTTAAAGTCATAGGTAGGGGTTGATTTATTATAGGTTTAATTCTCTATGGGTGTATGGCTCTAGTCACTTCTGATATGATTAGATCCAGATATCTAACAGACTGTTGACAAAGCTGAGCTTTTTCTCTTGATGCCTTGAAACCGCAGCCTGCCAGAAACTTTAAAAAATCTTCCAAGGCTTGTGAACAAGTTTCCTCTGTCTCAGTACAGAGCAGAATATCATCTCCATATTGTAACACTACTATTTCAGAGCTATTAAAGTTTTGTAGATCTTGTGACAATCTTTGCCCAAATAGGTGAGGGCTGTCATGAAATCCCTGGGCCAAAATTGTCCAGGTTAGCTGAGAAGCTGGCTGCACAGGGTCTTCAAAGGCAAATAGAAATTGACTTTCCTCCACCAAAGGCACTGAATAGAAGGCATCTTTTAAATCAATTACTGAGAAATATTTGGCTCGTTCAGGAATTTCAGACAATAGAGTATAAGGATTAGGCACCACGGGGTGTAAAGGAGCTACAGCATCATTTATTATTCATAAATCTTGAACTAGTCTCCATTTACCATTTGATTTCTTTATATCCAAAACAGGAGTGTTGCATGGACTGTTACAGGGAATTAATAGCCCCTGTTCTTTTAAATTCTCAATGATGGGCTTTAACTCTTCCTTAACCTCAGGTTTCAGTGGCTACTGCTTCTTTTTTTTTTTTTTTTTAAGCACAAAATTTTTTTTTTCATTTATTTTTATTAGTTGGAGGCTAATTACTTTACAGTATTGTAGTGGGTTTTGTCATATATTGACATGAATCAGCCATGGAGTTACATGTATTCCCCATCCCAATCCCCTCTCCCACCTCCCTCTCCACCCGATTCCTCTGGGTCTTCCCAGTGCACCAGGCCCGAGCACTTGTTTCATGCATCCAACCTGGGCTGGTGTAGCTACTGCTTCTTATGTGGAGAAAAGTGTGGGTCTTTGAGCTTGACGACTACAGGAATAGCATTTTGTGCTCAACCCACAGATTTTCCATCAGTCCACATTCTAGGATTTACATTTTGTTCAATAAAAGGGAAAGAAAGGGAGTGTTCCATATTCATGAAGACAGAGGCACAGGCCTTGCTCAGTATATCCCTTCCCAAAAGGGGTGAGGGAGACTCTGGTATGATTAGTGAAGATAGCACAGAGTCTGTCACAGCTTTAAGAACAACTTAAGTTATACCTTTTGGCCCATCCAGGCAGTCCCACTACGGAAGTGGATGGGGAAGAAAGTGGGCCAGGGGCTTCGGTAAGCACAGAGTAAGTTGCCCCAGTATCTAAAAGGAAATCAACAGATTGCCACCCCCACAACCCCCCCCCCACACACAGTTATTAATGCCCAGGATTTCTCAGGTATAATTAGGACGGGAGCTTGTGTGGAGAACCCCAGGCATCTTCAGCCCTGATTATCTTGAGAGTCCAACCCCTAAAACCTATGCCTCTGGGGGCAGTCTCTCTTCCAGTGTGGTCCCTTGAAGACCAGACATGGAGCCAGGGGCGGCTTAGATGCCTGAGGGTGATCCCACTTGAGGTGACCCTCCTTTCCATAGTAATAGCAAGCCCATCCTTGCTATTTTCACCTGGGTTCCTCTGGGCATTTTTCTCAGGCTGTTTAAGAACAGTTCTGGCAGCCATCACAAGGGCTTTCGCCTGTTTGTCTTTTTCTGCTTTTCTTTCTTTTCCTCATGTTCCCTACCATAATAGACTGCTTGAGCCAGTCGCAACAGATTATCTAAAGACTGATTTGGTCCAGACGCCTGTTTTAATACCTATGACAGATATCTGGAGCCAACTGAGTGAGAAATCTATATATTAAGATCACTCCCCCCTCTTCACTTTCAGGATCAATCTCAGTGAATCTGCGAAGGGCTTCTCTCAGTCTATCTAGGAAGTTACCAGGAGCTTCCTTCTCCTCCTGTTCTGTTTGTCAATTTAGCAGAGGTTAAAGTCTTAGCACACACTTGCCTGATCCTGCAAGAATACATCTGACAAAATGACATTGGTCCCATCTTCCTTTAGCCACGTTGTAGTCCCAGTCTAGTTCTATAGTCGGGACCGCCGGATTTCCAGTGAGGAGGGCGGTTATCTCGTCCTCCCTCTTCTCTACCAAGCCATTCGTCTCCATAAGCAACAGCTTTCCCCAAAACTCGAGTTTTTGAGTCCGGAGTCAGCGTTTGTCCCAAGATAAATATCACATCCTTCCAAGTAAGGTCATAAAACAGAGTAACACCTTTAAAAGCTCTAATATATTTTTCTGGGTCCTCTAAATAGTCTCACATATCCTCCTTGATTCTTTGTATTTCTTGATAAGAAAAGGGCTTATTAATTTTCATAGGCTGTTTATTTCTCCTGGTGGGTGCTTCATGAAGAAACAGCAACAGCTTGTGTGGCTGTTCCTCAGCCTTTCTGGCTGCTCTGTGCATATAATCCCAGGGATAGATTGGAGAAACCTGCTTTTCTTTGTCTCTTTGTTTTGTGTCCTCTATCTCATTCTGTATTTCACCCTTAGTTTTTACTGTCTGAGCTTCTCTTACTTCAATTGTCTGAGTTTCTATTGAAGCCAGAGTAGTCTGAGGTCGTACTGAGACAGGGGTTGTTTGGAACTCTACTTGGGCAGTTTGGATCTCAGTTTGGATCTTTACTGAGATGAAGACAACCCTGCCTACGGGGGTTCCCTGACTTTCAGTTTGCTCAGCTTGGAGCCCCGGGTACGGGGCCAAAGTAGGAGGACAGGAGGGAGCTGAAGGTTTCACACCCAAATCTATACTGTTAGGACATAAGTCTGGCATACCTTGCAGAGAGAAAAAGGGCAACACATATGCTACTTCTACCCATTTCCCTTGTTTTCTACAGAACCTGCCTAATTGTAAAACAGTAATAATTGAGATCCTTTAACAGGTCAGCATTCCTCATCTTCTAAAGGATACTGTGGCCATTCAGTATCACAGAAGAAGATCAGGAGTGCCTTCTTTAAGCTCTGGGGATCAAATCTATCCCAGTTTTTCAGGATACAGTTCAAAGGAGTGAAGCTGGAATTGTTAGCTCCCATCTGTAAGAGAGAATAAAAGTGACCAGCGCCATCTTTCTACTGGAGGCATCCCTCCCTGCTCTAGATGGGGGTGTAGACAGACTTTACACTGAAGTTTTCCATACCTGGTCAGACTTGGTCTGTCCCTTACTGATGCAGGCGCTGTACTTGTCCCTCCCTGTTCTACCACCAAGATGGGTTGGAGATACACTGGGGTAGACCTGATGGCATCTCAGACCGATGTCCAGTTCCTCACCATTAAAATCTTGTTTGCCTCTGATGTCACCCAGAATGCAATCAGAATAACCTTTCAGAATGCCTCCCAAGTTAAGACTTCTGGGGGAAACATTTGTCACCTGAGTGCCTGTGCATGACCCTGAGTATATTCCTGACCACAATAAGACCAGCACGAACTAGTACTGAGATGTTCCTTCCAAGCATCACCACACCAATATAAGCGATAGCAAAAGAGATGGTGAAGTGCTGGTCAGTAAGGAAAAAGTGATTTTTGTCCTTGAGTTATTAGGAACACTCCTTCCATTTCCTTCCCACAGATTCCACAGAAAGAATATGTAAGGAGTTGGGACAAAAGCCACTGGAAAGCCTCCTCTGGTCCACCAAGAGCTAGCATTACCAAAGGGAGAAACTCATTGTACTTCCAGTATGAGTAACCTTTAACCTCAGAGATGCTCTTAGAACTAGAGCTCCATCTGGCTTCCAAACTTTCAACTCCTAGTGAGGCTAGGCACTTCCTTGTTACACATCCAAGTTTGGGACCTAAGTCACAGTACACAGTAACAGCATAGATCACAAATCCCTTGAAAGCCTATGATCCGACAGATAGGTTAGTAGTTCTAATTCCCAAGAAGTTATGAAATGATCAAAGAGACCAGAAAGTTTGACTGAGAAAGGAGAGTTTGGTCCACACGCTTTGCTCATTTCTGGTTGGTCCCCAAAGGAGACATTGGGTGCCTCTTGGCATTGGCAGGTCAGTATAAACCCCCAACAGGTTTCTACCATAAGCCATACGAGGTCACCATGGAACTGCAGAGCAGGGGTCCTCACTTCCTTCATGCAGGGCGTGTCATTCACTTACATAAGCACACTGTAGAGTTGGTAAAGTACAGCAGAAAACATGTTTGCTAGGAGAACAAAGAATGCTCCAAGCATTCTTACCTTGTACTGAAGAATCTCAGATGAGCCACCGAGATGAAAGGTTGTTGATGAACCATGAAAGATGCCAGGATTCTTGGCCTCCAAGTAGAAGAATTCAATCCGGGGCCAGAGATGAGGCTTGATCGCTCAGAGCTTTTGCGTAATAGAGTTTTATTAAAGTGTAAAAGATAGAGAAATATTCTGACAGAGACATCAGAAAGGGGCAGAAAGAGTACCCCCTCACTAGTGTTAGCAATGGAGCTTTTAAATTATTTATTACAGTGGATCAAAAGAATGTCTGGAGGTTGTAAAGACCTTACTAGACCCACTCTGATAATTTACATTTTAAGATAGCAGGATTAGTCAGAAGGTTTTTCCAGAAACTGTCCTCAAGCAGGATACATTATTGTTATATAATCCAAAGAAATGGAGAGGAAAAAAAGTTTGTCCTTTCCTCATCCTTGAGAATTCCAAATTCCTCTCTCCTTGGGGATCCCCAGACTTCTTATCAACCTGCCTAGGAATTGACTCTCTCATTCCCCCGTTTTCTTTTAGGAGAATGATGTTGCCAAGGGAAAGGGGTGTCGTTTTTGTTCTGTAACTACTTCCTGCTGTTTAGGGGCATGGTCCTTAAGTTGTTGAGGAAACAGAACCATATGTTCCTAAACCCTTTACAAAAATAATATTCCCCACACCCCCAACACTAGAGTAGACACAACAGTATTGAATTGCTATCTAAATGAACACACCTCAGGAAATGGAAAAGTTGTTCAAACCTAACATGGCAGCCTAAGAAACAAAGTCCATTATGGGAAAAGTTTGGAATCACGATGAATGGAAACATTTCCATGATCACTTGGATCCTTGGGGTTGAAGCATTTCCATCTTTTATTCTTTTTTGCCCCTGTTTTCATTTCTTTTTCTATTTTGTAAATAAGTTCATTTGTATCATGTCCAAAGCTATATATATATTTTAAAGTTTTAGTATAAAATCAGAGATAGCTCAATTCAGTACAGTTGCTCAGTCATGTCTGATTCTTTGAAACCCCATGGACTGTGGCATGCCAGGTCTTCCTGTCCATCACCAACTCCTGGAGATAAGGGGAAAGATAATGGGATCAAACTTAGAAATCCAAAGTATAATACTATTTCATTCTTATTTCTCATGGACTACATGTGGTGAAAAAAGTTCTAGTTGGTTAGCTTAATCTGGAGGATTTTTTTTTTAATTACATGACATTGTTAGCTTGAGGTGGTATCATGATCTATATTTCTTCTCTCTAGTCTGGGGTTGTATAGATGCATAAGGAGTGTCAGTAAGTATGTTCAAGGGATGTAACTCATAGAGAAATCTCACTCTTGTTATACACTTTGCTGCTGGCTACCAACCTGGAAAAAGAACAAGCAGACTGGCCACCCATAACAATACTAAGGACAAGCTCTGTGAGTTCGTGATCTGTTAGTAGTTTGAGCAGAGGGGCAAGTGTTTTGAAAGTAATAGGATAATTATGGTGACAAGCTAGTGAATTGAGTTATCTCCAATGTGTTTGAGCATTTGTCATAGGAACATAGTTATTGAAGATGCAAGACTGGTGAAGGAATCTGACCTGAATAGTCTGAGGACTGGTAGAAAGGAGTGAAGAAATCAGGACAGAAGACCTTTTAGAAAAGGGCAGAAATATCAGTGGGAAGATGATTCCCTGAGGCATAGATAAGGAAAAAAAGGAAGTTAGGAACAGATGGCTCATTAAAATTCCCCAATAAGAGAGACCATTCAAAATGCAATGAAGTGAAGAACATTAAAAATTGCAACAAGGATAATAAAACTATAAGCTCTGAACTTAAATTATTCCCTAAATTCAGAATATCTTATAATGGACTAAAATGAATTGTGGCTAAAGTCAGAAAGTCTGGTTCTGACTCCCAGAATTCACTACTTTCTGTGTGATCTTGGGTAAACAACAAAATCTCTGAGCCTTAATTTTCTGATATATAAACAGTTGTTAGATTGGTCACATTTAATGCTAAATAAGTTCATACTGGCTAAATGAATGATATCGTAGTAAGTGTATTATAACATTGTTTGCACTGCCCAACATGCTATATATAGAGAGAATTCATTATGATCAGTGTTTCTTTTATTCCAGGGCTCTCAGTAGCTCATCCAGCACAACTGAACGGATTCCTGGTGAGTACAAATAATGTGACTGAGTTAGTTATCACCAGTCTTTTCCGGGACCCAGAGGTGCAGAGAGCATGCTTTGTGGTGTTTCTTCCCATGTGCTTGGCCACAATGGTGGGCAATGGCCTGACATTTCTGACAGTCAAAGTCAGTAAGAACCTGCATTCCCCATGTACTTCTTCCTTAGTCACCTGTCCCTGGTGGAGATCAGTTACTCCTCCACTGTTGTCCCTAAATTCCTCACAGACTTACTTTCCAAGATTAAAACCATCTCCCTGGAGGGCTGTGTGGCTCAGATATTCTTCTTTCACTTGTTTGGAGTTGCTGAGACCTTCCTGCTCACGGTAATGGCCTATGACCACTATGTGACCATCTGCAAGCCCCTTCACTACACAACCATCATGAGTCGGACTGTGTGCCACCTACTGGTGGCCGGTTCCAGGCTAGGGGGCATAATTCACTCCATGGTGCAGATCCTCGTCACTGTCCAGTTGCCCTTCTGTGGCCCCAATGTGATTGACCACTACTTCTGTGACCTCCATCCCTTATTCAAGCTTGCCTGCACTGACACCTCTGTGGAAGGGGGTTATTGTGCTGGCCAATAGTGAATTATTGTCTATATTTTCCCTCCTTATCTTGGTTTACTCCTATGTTTTCATCCTGGTCAACTTGAGGAACCTTTCTGCGGAGGGAAGACGCAAAGCCCTCTCCACCTGTGCCTCTCACATCACGGTGGTCATCTTGTTCTTTGGACCTGCCATCTTCCTCTACATGCGGCCCTCCTCCACCTTCACTGAGGACAAAGAGGGGGCCGTCTTCTACCCAGTGGTCACCCCCATGCTGAGCCCCATCACCTACACACTCAGAAATGCAGAGGTGAAAGTAGCCATGAAAATGTTGGGGGGCAGGAAAGTGAACTCAGGGGTGGGATCAAAATAAAGACCTGAAAAAAATTAGTAAGAATGAGTTGACAAAATATGCATCCTGATTTTGGTCAACTATAAGGAACAAAGCAAATTTAACATTTTTATTTTCTGTTGTATTTTAGATGAGCTCCTTATGTTCCATGGGATCAATCACAGCCATAAATGCATATGTAGCTGTCTGTATTTTGGAAAATGTTAAAATTTAAGCTTTCTTCCTCCTCTTGTTTCAGTAGTCTATCATGCAAAGTGAATAGACTTAGGGAAAGAATAACCTGACTGGAATTTCTACCTATTATCCTCTACGTTGGCCACCTGTGGTTTGTTCACTTTCATGCTCTGGTATGCAGAAAGACTGTGGCACTTGGAGACAATATTATGTTTTTCTTTTTTCATTCCTATTAGTGTTATCTTGTGGGAGTCCTAGAAAGTCCTTCCTACTTCATTTGGTTCCCTAACAGCTTTAATATGATTACAAATCTGAAATTCTGTAGTAGGAGCTTTATTTTATGGGGTTAGGGGGCATGGTTAGAGTGGAAAAGCCTTTAGGAGGTGAAATACAGTAAGCTAATATTAGCCATTAATATAGTAATCTGAATAATTTTACATGATGTCTCCCTTCTATATATGTTTTCTGGGCACTGAGATATGACATAGCTGAATATAGCCTGTTGTCTGTTTATGTACAGACTGTGAGTTAAGAATGATTTGCACATGTTTAAATAACTGAAAAAAAAAGTATAATAGCAATTTGTGACACATGAAAGTCATAGGAAATTCAAATCTAGTGTCCATAAATAAAAGTGTATTTGACTATCTCCATGGCCATTATTATATGTGTTATCTCTGGTTGCTTTTGTGCCACAGTGGCAAAATTGAATAATTGTGACAGACTATATAGTTTGCTAAGTTTAACTATTTCATAAGTAACCCTGACAGAGTTTTCCAATCCCTACCTTAAGCTTTAATAATGTTGGTTGGTTTCTAAATAAGCAAATTAGAGGTTAATCCAGGGTTGTTCTTTGTTCTGTGATGCTAAGGCACTTGGTTGGTGACTCTTTAATTCTCTTGGTGTCCCCTTATTGCCTATAATGTCAATAATAGTTATAGGTATTATATTTTTATGTGGGAAGGGAGAGGCTCTCTTTATTTTGGGAAATATTCCCCTGAAACTTTCAAAGATAATTCTTTTTATTTTTTCACTGACTCAGGATGGAGTCATGTGTCTCTACCTAGATGCAAAGGAGGCTGGGAGAGTGAGTAGTGGCAAAGGGAAATGAGGTGATACAATTAGCTTACACCAGACACTGTGTTTCCCTTGGGCTGGGTACATTGGTGCTTGAACACGACCAGAGCTCTGTCCTTAAAGAAGGAGTTCCTCCACAGGAGTTTCAACAGAGGCAATATCTTGGAGGCTGGTATACCTGGGCATAGTGAGGTAGTTAAGGAATGTGACTCTGGTGCCAGACTGACTGACTGGCTGAAACCCCACACTCAACAGTGACTGTGTATCATCAGACAAGTGATTGAAACTGTGACACAGTTTCCTTGGTATGGGAGTTAGAGTTAAGTGCTAGAACGGTTTTCCTTATGTCACTGTTTTCCCAAGAGTGCACCCTGCTTTAATTTTACTCTGAAAAGTAAAAGAGGGGGCCCTGTGATGTGACTGCCTGGGAGTTGTGTGCAGGAACCAAACCATCACTGGAGTCCTTGAAGGCAAGGACTGAGTCTTATTTTCATACGTATTCATACACCCATAGTTCTGGGCCAGTTTTTTGCAAATAGCAGAGGTAGAACTATTGTGGAGGTGCAACTAAATAAGCTGGAAATGAAAGCCTTTGACTGTGTGGACCCCAACAAACTGGAAAATTTTGGAAGAGATGGGAATACCAGACCACCTGACCTACCTCCTGAGAAATCTGTATGCAGGTCAAGAAGCAACAGTTAGAACTGGACATGGATCAAAGGACTGGTTCCAAATTGGGAAAGGAGTACGTCAAAGCTGCATATCGCCAACCTGTTTATTTAACTTCTATCAGAGTACATCATGCAAAATGCCAGGCTGGATGAAGCACAAGCTGGAATCAAGACTGCTGGGAGAAATATCAATAACCTCAGATATGCAGATGACACCACTCTTATGGAAGAAAGTGAAGAGGAACTAAAGAGCCTCTTGATGAAAGTGAAAGAAGAGAGTCAAAGAGCTGGCTTAAAACTCAATATTCAAAAAACGAAGATCATGGCATCTGGCCCCATCACTTCATGGCAAATAGATAGGGAAACAATGGAAACAGTGACAGACTTTATTTTCTTGGGCTCCAAAATCACTGCAGATGGTGAGTGCAGCCATGAAATAAAAAGACACTTGATCCTTGGAAGAAAAGCCTTGACCAACCTAGACAGCATATTCAAAACCAGAGACATTGCTTTGCCAGCAGAGATCTGTCAAAGATATGGTTTTCCCAGCAGTCATGTATGGATGTGAGAATTGGACTATAAAGAAAGTTGAGCACTGAAGAATTGATGCTTTTGAACTGTGGAGTTGGAGACGACTCTTGAGAGTCCCTTGGACAGCAAGGAGATCCAACATATCAATCCTAAAGGAAAGCAGTCCTGAATAGTCATTGGAAGGACTGATGCTGAAGCTGAGGCCCCAATACTTTGGCCACCTGATGAGAAGAACTGGCACATTGGAAAAGACCATGATGCTGAGAAAGATTGAAGGCAGGAGGAGAAGGGGATGACAGAGAATGAGATGGTTGGATGTGATCACTGACTCGATGGACATGAGTTTGAGCAAGCTCTGGGAGTTGGTGATGGACAGAGAAGTCTGGTGTGCTGCAGTCCATGGGGTGGCAAAGAGCTGGACACAACTGAGTGACTGAACTGAACTGATCACCTCTAGAGTTTCCATATTCAGCTCCAGTCTTTTTACCTCAGAGGCCCCCTAGTTCTCTGTCCCACACCATCTAGTAATACATAATTCCAGGCTGGGGAGTATCTCTATTGGTGTTGTTCAGTATGGTAGTGGTCATAGAGAATTTACCCTGTGTTTAAGGAAATCAGTAATTTTAAATTTTATTTAATTTTAGTACACTTAAACTTAACAAGTTACTCATGGCTTTTAGATGCCATATTGAGCAGCACAGCTCTAGCATTTCATTTATACTCCAGGAGGCAGACCAAAAGAAAAGGGCAAAGATAAACTCACCTCTTTCCCTCTTAGGTGGTGGTGGTGGTTTAGTTGCTAAGTAATGTCTGACTCTTTGCGACTCCACAGACTGTAGCCCACCAGTCTCCTCTGTCATAGGATTTCCCAGGCAACACTACTGGAGTGGGTTGCCATTTCCTTCTCCAAGAGTTCTTCTTGACCCAGGGATCACATTTATGCCTCCTGCATTGCAGACAGATTTTTATGAAGTGACCCAACCTTTCAGGAGATTTTCCAAAACTGTCATGCAGCACTTTTGCTTTCATCTCATTTGATGGAAATTAGTCATTGGCCACCTTTAATTACAAGGAGGGCTGGAAACTATATATTTTTTTTAATTTTGTGTGAAATTGCTGTCAGTTAAAAATCAGGGTTCTTTTCTGTT